>NC_133620.1:347030538-347377822 GCF_048593235.1 Sminthopsis crassicaudata | reverse complement strand
AGACTTGAAACAGTTAAATGAATGTTACATTATCACCAAGATGGAATAAAAACTAGAGCACTTGACCACTGATCCAGGAGTCTCTTCCCTTGGCTTAGCCTCAAACTCTAGGAATGTCAGCTTTGGGATTTAGTGTCTCATATATTTAGATCTGGAAGGGTCTACAGGGGCCGTCTAGTCTTAACCCCCTCCTGAGGCCCAGAGAGATGAAATCACTTTTACAGATTACCAGGCAAAGGTATAAGTAGTAATTTTCATACCTAAAACAAATGGCAGAGAAAGGTGAAGGGAGCCTGCTTATTTGAGATATGGATGCCAGGGGAGGAAACTCCCTGGGATGGTGCTGCAGCCATAACCCAAGTGGCCTGTCCGGGTCAAGGATCTGCATATAGTTAAGTGGTAGAACTACAATTTGAAGCTAGGTCCTAACATAAACAATAATTACTACTACACACCGTTTTCAGGTTTGCAAAGAATTTTATAATCTCATTTCATCCTCACCAGTGTCTTGGGAAGTCAGTACTTCCATCCATGTACAGATGAAGAAACTCAGAATTTAAGTGTTTTGTCCTAGTCGGTACCTGAGGCTACATCTGAAGTCATCCTGTCTCCAACATTCTCTCCACTAGCTGCCCCCAGCACCATCCTACTCTATAGCATCACTGTGCCTTCCTTCCCAGAACCACTTGAGAGCATGCTCACATCAGAGAACGACTTGGATCCTTCAGCCTTTTCAGAGATGCGTTTCCAGGGCTCCTGCTTTTCTGTGCTGGCGAGGTGTGTCTTCGTGAGGTCCGGCACAGAGCTGTAGTGACACACTCCAGCTTTCTCTGGTAAGGTTGCATTGACCTTTTGCTTGGGGATCTCCTCAAAGAAGTTGAAAGGTTCTATGCATTTCAGAGACTCATTTTTCTTTAGCTTCAGCTTTGACTTTGAGACCAAGATGGATGATGGAGAGGGCATCAACATGGAGGAAGTGGAGAGCTGAGAAGGAGCAAACCAAATATATGCATGGTACTTGGTGAATCTACCTCTTATCCCTGTTAAGTCATTTGCATAAGAGGGTGCTGAGGTTGTGGGGGGTTGGGGGGAAGGGCCCATTATAAAAGCCTCTCTCATATAGTACCAAACCTAGAGTTTTGAGATAGTAGGCAAAATAAAAAAAAATAATAATCATCTGTATCTTTGCACTCATGTACAAAGGAGGAAGGTGTAATGTATAAGGGGAATGGGTAAAATGGGATTTGGAAGGGAAACTCAAGACTTAGGTGAGACAAGGTAAGACTAGGCTGGGAAGAGGGGAAGAGTGCCATGCTTTTTCCAGATGGGGGGGGGACCAAAAGAAAGAGCAGAAGACAGTCATCCCTAAGTTATGTCCTTCACGAAATCACCAGAATCCCTTGAAATTTCCACATCTCAGAAGTTTTGCCCAGTTGTCTGGTAGCAGGATAATTTGCTGGGTCTAACAGAGAAATCATCCTCTCCTAGAGGGAGAACTAGGAGTGTGGGGTCAAGGTAGTCTTGGAATCAGCCCCTCCCACCCCCCCCCCCCATGACTTTTCTGGAGGGGTGGGCAGCAGTACAGTCCTGTGGCCTTTCTAGACACCTTATTGAAGGCAGAAAGGAAGGTGTACAAGACAGGACCTGCGCAGCATTCTTTACTGTTTGGCCAGGAAAAGGACAAGGGGGAACCCTGTGCCTCTCCAGCCCCCCACCCCATTGCGGCTCTCAGCCCTCTTCTCAGCCCAACACTTTCAGCGTGCTTGGACCCTGGTCCGTGGTCTTCTTGATCAGCCCCTCCACCCCCAAAGGCAGGGCAGGGAGGTGTACTGGATATTTCCGATTTTCCCGACCATCGGCATTTACTTGTCTGGCGCTGTGCACGGGAGCTCTTTGTTTTGTCTCCTTTGGTAGAGACACCCTGGTCACATCGCCTGCTGATTCACCCTGAAGTTCGGTCTTCTTCTCCTTCGAATAGAAGGCTTTCTTCTCCTGCTTCAGCCGTAATTCCTGGATCTGCTGCCTAGTCAATTCAATCCAATTCAACAAATTTGTTACAACAATAACAGAGTACTGTGCTAGCTGCTGGGGAAAATACAAAGTTTAGATAAGACAAGGGGACCTGCCCTTATAAAGTTGGCAGTCTAGGAAAGGATAAGATATATAACATAGATAGCGGTAACAATAATTCATGCTAAGTACCAGAGCCACCACTAGGAATTCTGACACTTGGGTTAAATTCAGTTATGGGGGTGAAGGGCAGGATGGGAGGCAGTGGTCCACAGAGGCCCCAGGAGACAAATCGAATTGTACACAGTCACACCCAGAAAGGGGACAACCCATTCTCACCCCTCCTTCTCCCCTGATCTCTGCTAATCCTTGACCGCATGCCACCACCTGTCTATGCTCAGGGGCATAGGTTAGACACAGAAAAGATAGTATCTGGATAGATATAAGAGGCAACCCCACAACCACCATAGTGTCAGCCTGAGACAAATTCCCGGTGAACTTGTCCCAGTTACAACTCTGAAAAATTCACCAAAGAGATACAGATTATTATTTGAGATCCAAAGGGAGGTTATTCCTGACTAGGTGGGTTGAAGAGCTAGGGGAAAGGGAGAAGGTGGGAGGAGTGCCCATGGTGCAGGGACCAGTAATTAAATAGGTAACATTGTGGAGGTAACATCAGTTCAACTTGAGTTGGATTTTAAAGGATAAGAGAAAATGGGAGCATAGTACAAGAATAGGGAATAGGGTAAAAAGGAATAGGAAAAAAGTATATGGCACACTCAAAAGACAGAGAATAAACTTAGTTTGTCAGGAATGCAGAGTTGATGTGGGTATATATAGTAATAGAAAACAAGGCTGGAAAGGCAGGGTGCAAACATTTAAGATCGAAGATGGCTTTGAATACCAGACAAAGGATTCCTGTCTTATTTAATGAGATATTACTTGATGAGAGACGTTTTGAGTAGATGAATGACATGACCAGATGTATACATAAAAATAATCTGAAAACAATCTGAAGAATAGATTGATGAAGGGATCGTGTCTCATTGTTCGTTGAGGGCACCTTCATCCTCCCAGCCACCCAAGTTCTCATCTTTAAATTATACTTGATTCACAGGCTTCCTTCAAGTCACAACTAAAATCCTACCTTCCATAGGAATTTCTTCCCTTAATTCACCCTTAATTTTAGTGCCTTTCCTCTGTCATTTCCTATTTGTATCTCACTTGTATACTTCTCTTTGCTTTCTGTCTCATTGGTTTGTGAGCTTCTCGAGGGCAGGGAATTTGTTTTGCCTTTCTTTGCATCCCCACTTGCATGTAAGACTTTTCTTTTTCTCTCACTCCCTATGGCTAAACGATTGTTCAAACTCATGGGGTCTTCCACCGTAGCACCTTGTACATTTGTGACCGTTCTCCTGATTACACAACATCTACCCTAACTTTGTACTTCATGAGGGGAGAAAAGGATGTATAACAAGTACACACTTCTATAAAGCAGGGACCAGAAGAAAACCTGTGGTATTAGTGCCTTCTCTCTATGGATAATCTCCATCTTATTCTGTCTATAACTTGTTTGCACATAGTTCTTTGAATATTATTCTCCCCCTCCCAGTCCATTAGTCTTTTGAGCTCCCAGAGAGGGGGATCTGCTTTGGTGCCTTTCTTTGTACTAAAATCACTTTAGCAAAGTACCTGGTCCAGAATAGAGGCTTAACAAAAGTTTGCTGACTTGACTTAGTAAACTCTCAGATGAAGTTCTCTCTAGCAAGGCAGATAGGTGCCTTTTTTGGAATTTACAATCTTAAAAGTTGCCTATAAAATCAAGAGATTACATAACTTGAGCAGGGTGACACAGCCAGTGTGCATCAAGGGGCAGTTTAGAACTTGGGGCCACCTTGGCTCCCTGGCCTGCTCTCAACCTACTATACCAGGGTTGTCTGTGGATAAGAAGAGCTATTATTCATATAGACCTTTCCTCATGTTATGATTCTCACAACAGCCGTGTGAAATATGTGCTACTATTACCCCCATTTTACAGATGAGGAAACTGAGGCCAGGAGAAATGAAATGACTTGCCCAAGATCACACAGCTCTAAGTGTCCGAGGCTGGATTTGAACTATGGTCTTCCTAACTTCAAGTCCGGCACTCTGTCCACTATGCCACCTAGCTGCAAAAGTAATGCAAAACAATAAAACATTTCAAAAGGAAAAGAACTTTAACCATTTGAAGGGGAGTGGGAGAGGGAGGTGGGCAGGAATCGGAAAGGGCTTAGACCATTGCAATGGTCTCCCTATTTCCAGTTTCTCTTCTCTCCAGTCTTTCCTCCACACAGCTGCCAAGTTGATATTCCTAAAACAGAAATCTGATCACGTCACACCTCCATCTTTCTGTCCCATTGCTTCTAGGATAAAGTACAAAATGAGAATTTTTGGAAAGTAAAGGCTTCCACAATGACTTTCACCTACCTTTTCAGTCATACATAAAGTCTGTTGCAGTCAAACTAGCCATGTCTTCCAGCAGGTCATTCCCCCTAGAATGTCCTCCCTCCTTACCTCTATCTCAGGAAATCCCTGGTTTCATTCAAAGCATCTCCTAGAGAAGACCTTCCCTGATCTTCCCAGTTGTCAAAATCTCACCCTCTCAAAGTTAGCTGACATTACTTCCAAGATATATGGCATTTGCCTCTTGTAGAGTTTAAGCTGCTGGAAGGCAGGTACTTTTGTTTTTGTTTTTGTATTCAAACATGTTTGTTTAATGAACATTTGTTGAAATGAATCAGAAAAGTTCTAGTAGGAGATTATTGTAATTGTCCAAACTGGGTAAAAAGGTGGGTATGAATTAGTGAGAGTGAGAGTGGGAAAAGACAAAAGGGAAGAAATAAATCCTGTAGAATTGGATTCTACCATACTAAATAGTTGAATGGATAGGAAACATGAAGGGGATGGAGAGAAATCTCTAAATTGATAGACAAGAGGAAATAGAATAAAGAAATAGTGTGTGTGATGCCACTAATAGAAATATTGAAGTCAGAGAGGATAACAGATTATGGAAGAAAAAAAAAAGAACTCAGTTAATTATTTTGAATTTAAGGTGCTAATGGGCTATTCAAGTAGCAATGTCCTATAGAAATAATCTTATGCTCTTCAGATCCAGGTAAGAATATTCTAAATAAAGATTTGAGTTTTGTCAGTCAATAAGTATTTGTTAAAGTCTTACTATGTGCTAAGCATGAGGATGCAAAGAAAGGCAATAATATAATCCCTGACTACAGGGAGCTTCTATTCTAATGGGGAGATAGCATGCAAATCTCTTATGCACACACAAAATACATATACACAGCATAAATGAAGGGTAATTATCAGAAGGTAAAGGGAGAAAGACCAGGAAAGGTCTCCACTAAGCAAAGTTTAAGAGTTGAACCTAAAAAAAATTAATTGGAGCTCAGAAAGGAGCTGAGGGTAGGAGATACTGATTTAGTAGGCATTTTCATTGAAGTGAGAGTTGAACCCATGGAAATGGATGCAATTACTAAAAAAGAAGAGAAAAGGAAGAGGAAGGAGAAGAAAAGAGAGGAGGTGAAGAAAGAAGAGAGAAGGAATGAGAAAGGGAGAAGAGAAAAAGAAAAAAAATAGGAGAATATTATGACATAGGAAAGAAAATAAGAAGTGATTAGAAAATTAAGAAAATGGAAGAATTTGGTATCAATGAGGCTGATTAAGATGAGTATGTAGAAGGAAAACAGACAATAGGGTTAAAAAAATACAAAGAAATCTGGTAGGATGGGGTCTGAAAAAAATTTCACTGGATTTGTTGATCCTTGGAGATCTGACCAAGAGAACAGTTTTAACAGGGGGAGGTTAGAGTAGGGTATGGAGTGGAAAGGATTAAGGGAAAACATTTGGAAATATAGGACAGTAGCTGGATAGCACAGAGTTAAACGAGTTAAGAAAAGGTTTTTTAAATTTAGAAATGAGAAGACAAGGATGTTAGTAAGTAGGTATGGGAAGGAACCAATGAAGAGGGGAAGATTAAAAAGATTTATGGGCAAAAACCACTCAATCTCTCAGGGCCCCATAGGATTAACTTTTTAAGACTGTACATTTCAAAACAGTTGATCTTTCTTGATAAAAGAAATCTCCCCACCAGGAGCTCCCTACATCTGTAAAATCACAGATCTGTATCCAAAAATCAAAAAGGGGAAGAAAAAAGGAGAGAATAATACTGGAGTAGGTGGGATATGATGAAACCAAGGGTGCAGGTAGAAGAATTGATCTATCAAGGAACATACTTATTCTCTCCTCTGAGACCAGAAGGAAGGAGATAGGGTGAATGAGGATGCTAGAAGTATTGAATACTAAAGGAGAAAACTGAAGAAAATCCTTATTAACAATAGATAATGACAAATGGTCTTGGTGGTAGCAACTAGTAAGGGATGATAAGGGTCTTGACCTAGGGCTCCTTCAGCTTAAGATGGGTTTTTACCTAGATGTGGGGGAAGGGGTACCTAGTTTTCACCCCTCTTTTCTCAGAGCAACCCAATAATTCTCAACAACTGGTTCTAGGCAATTAGCATTGAAATCTAGAAATCTATAGCAGAAGTTATTTAGTCTTCCCCAAACCCCCTATCCCTAATTTCATACAGTGAGAAGACAATATGGGAACCCAAAGGACACAGATGTCCAGCAGCAGACACTCCTGCCTGTTTGTCAAACAACACATTGATCCAGAACCAAGTCAGCATTGCTGTCCATCCGGGTTAAGTGAGTGCCCACAAACAAGAACCCACCTATTTGATAACTTGAGATTTTATACTTTTCAATCTTTATGGGTAGCCTATGGGATAAGGGTATCCCCTTCTTCAAATTTCTTCAAGCAACTTTAATGGTGGGAAAACTATGGCTACACCAGGCCTTCTAAAGTCAAAGAATAGTTTATGGACACAGAAGACACTGGTGACAATCTCAAGAGCCAAACCCAAGGCCTTGCCCACCCTCTGATGGCCCTGGCTTTCCTTTTCGTACCGGGCATGCACTTCCCGGGCTCTGGAGGCCGCCGTGTTTTGAAAGAGTGAATTGCTGTGATGAAAATATTTCTGATATTTTTCAAACCCAAACTCTGGATAAATCCTCCGGAAGCCACCACTTTTTTCCTTCTCATAACGCTCTATTTTCTCCAGCCACATAGCCTGATAATTCTTTAATTCTTCAATCCTAAAAGAAGCAGAGACATGGGATTACAACAACTTTTCTCTGAATGAGACTCAATTCAATTGGGGTATTAGGTCAGCTAAAGGAAGTCCCTTCACCCAGTTCTCCCACCTCCAATTCAGACCTCACTTATGATCCCCTCCATGATCATTACTACCAATGGAGATGTCCTTTCAAATGTAGTAAGATAGAAGGAGCTTAAAGGGTTTCATACCTTCCTGGGTTTAGTTCTGATGAGATGAGGAATCATTCCCCTCCCAAAGAGAAACAATCTCAAGGAACAATTTGTGTTTACCTGAATTCAAGGTCTCCAAGGAGTTTGACATGCTTTTATAAACACAATAGTCTTTTTCCTCAGAATCTCCCTGAGAAGGAAAAGGTCAGACCCAGAGGAGTGAAAGAACCAAAATTCACACAATAATCTTTTTTTCCTCAGAGTCTCCTTGAGAAGGTAAAGGTCTGATGGAGAGGAGTGAAAGAACCGAAATTCAAAAGCCGTAGATGTTAAGACATGTCCCTACCCCTAATTCAGAATATGACTTTGGTGGTCAAGTTCCCCATTCCTCGAGTCCCTCATCTATAAAAAGGGGTTTGAGTGAAAAGTTCTCGAGTCATTTCCTCTAGCTCTAATATTCTGTAACTTGTTTCTATGTTAAAAGGCTTCTTGCTCTTTTTCAAAGCAGTGAAATCAAGGCCTAATGATATATTCAGTGAGCTGAATATGCAGCCAAACCAGAAACAAAATTAAAATTATTTTTATTTTTATCTCCCGCCCCCCAACCAATTCTTTTTTGGGGGAAGGGGTAATGAGGATTAAGTCTAAGCCCACATAGCTAATAAGTGTCAAGTATCTAAGATCAGATTTGAACTCAGGTCATTGTGACTACAGGGCTCATGCTCTAGCCATTTCAGCATCTTGATGCCCCATCTCCCTCACTCAAAAAAAAATTCTAAAAAGGTCTTTTCTTTTGATGGGGCAATTGGGGTTAAATGACTTGCCCAGGGTCACACAGCTAGGAAGAGTTAAGTGTCTGAGGGCAAATTTGAACTTGGGTCCTTCCTGACTTCAGAACTGGGTCTCTTTCCCCTGTGCCCCCTGGCTGCCCCAAAAGGTCTCCTTTTCAAGAAATTAAAGTAATCCAGCCTTCAAAGGGACAATTCAGGGCTGCCCAAGTGCTATCATTTGAGAGATGCTAAAAGGCCCCTCCTTTTTTGGGGGGGGGGTCTACCCAATTGCCTTCCACTGGGTCTTGTGGTCTACACATTAACACATTAGTGTGTGGTCTACCATTGGGAACTGTGATTCCAGAAGACTGTAATTAAAACATAAAAATGGGAGAAGTAACACTAAGACATCAGCACCTGATCAATTTATCAGGGTCATTAGACTAATTTCAGAGCAAAGAAAGGAAAGCAGATAAGAAAATGAATGTGACAGAGTGAAAAGCAGGGAGAATAAGTGGGGCAGGAAGGAAAAGATTTAGCAGGTTGCCCAAGCAGGCAGCCCTGGGACCCATGGGTGCAGAAGGAGCATGGCACTGAGGCCTAGCCAAGCACAAAGAGGGCCTGGGAGAGAGGAGGGAAGGAGCATCGAGGTCATTTCACTCTTCCTCTTGATGAGGGCACACCTGATCTCCTTGGAACGGAAATCCTGCAGAAACCTTGCCCTGCGCTTCGCTTCCTCCAGGACTTTCTTCTTCTCACAGGCTCCCAGGTTGATCAGGACCAGGGTGTCATATAGCAGACTGTCTTTTACTTCTTTGTCTAACCGGGAATCAGTGGAGAAGCTTGGAGAGTGATTAACCTGAGAGTGATTAACCAAGATGGTGGCTTGGGGGGTTAAGTTACCAGATTGGAAAGGGGAACAATTCCTAAGAGTAGAAATTAATGGGTCTCTCCATCTAAGAACAACTCATTTGTTTTAAGAGACTACCACCTCCCCCATATTACCTCAGCTTTCCTAAGAGTATAAATTAATGGGACCCTCCATCCAAGAAGAACTCACTTGTTTCTAAAGACCACCAGCTCACTCGTATTACCTCAGCTAGAAATATAAGGGTTAGTTGTGAGCCAATTCCACTTGTGATGACTCTTTCTATACTGGGCTGGTCTACCTCTCCCCAAGGCAACCTGATGGACAAGTTCCCACCACTCCTTTTGTGGCTATGCCAGACTTAGTGCAGCCATCTCATCAGGTTCAGTTTTATAGCAGCTCAGAAAGTCCCAAACTCAAAAGATTTGACGGTAGCTGGGATTACTGGGATGTGCAAGCATACTGGGCAATGACTCACATTTACATATCAATCTTCCATTTTCAAGACGGGGAAAGTGAGATTCAGAAAAGTTAACTGACTTGCCCATGCTCCCACAAGCTATGTGTCAGAACTGGGATTCAGACCTGCATATCTCTTAACTCCATGTCTAGAACTACTTCCCATTAAGCCATACTCCCTTTCACCAAGGAATATCCTGGGGTCTTAAGAGGAGGCTGTTGAAGGGCAAAAGGAAAGAAAAGTATGTGAGAAAAGAATTTAGAATAAGGAAGAGACAATTCTGGTGGTTTTTGTTTCATTTTACTCTGAGTGGATGAAAACAAGTTGTGAAATGCTCTTTAACTCACTTTCTATTTCAGATCTTTTTTGAGAGTGTGTAGATAGAGAGGATTAGTAAATAATAAATCCCACACTGATATTTGTATAGCCCTTACTATGTGTTAGGTACTGTGCAAAGTGCTTTACATATGTAATTTAATTTGATTTTCACGAAAACTCTGGGAAATAAGTGTTATTATTATCCCCATTTTACAGATGGGGAAACTGTTTAACTTGGCCAGGATCATTTCATTAATAGCTGTCTGGGGGCAAGATTTGAAATCAGATCTTCCTCACTCCATGCCCAGCATTCTATCCACTAAGAAGGTGTGTGTGTGTGTGTGTGTGTGTGTGTGTGTGTGTGTGTGTGTGTGTGTGTGTGTGTGTGTGTGAGGTGGGTCAAGGAGTACCAAAAAAGGGAGGGAAATAGGGAAGAAAATCACCTTAATTCTCATTCTCCTCTTCTTCCAAATCAAGTCAATCCAAAAGAAAACTGACCCTATCACAACATAACATTCTCACTCTTTTTGTTATAGTTCACTTTGTTTTCTTACTTTTCTTTTCTTTTTGATCTGATTTTTCTGGTGCAGCAAGGGAATTGTATAAATATGTTTACACATATTGGATTTAACATATTTTAACATATATAATATATGTTGGGTTGCTTGCCAACTAGGACAGGGGATGGAGGGCAGGAGGGGAAAATTTGGAACAGGAGGCTATGCAAGGGTCAATGTTGAAAATTATCCATGCATATGTTTTGAAAATAAAAAAATAAATTAAATTTGGAACAGGAGGCTATGCAAGGGTCAATGTTGAAAATTATCCATGCATATGTTTTGAAAATAAAAAAATAAATTAAAAAAAGAGAACTGACCCTAAAAGAAAGCACCTGCATCTTACACCAGCAGTTAGGAGTGATAGAGAAAACAATGGGACTGAGTAGTTTCAAAATATAAAATAAAGGACTATGGGAAAGAAGAGACTGGCTAAGTAAAGAGAAAGGAAAAGGAGATAAAAACAGCTTTATCTCTTTTCTTTTCTTGTCTTTGACTGATCCCAATCAAGGATATCCCTTCTCAGGAGCCTCCTTTGTACGGAGAGGTGGGGTTACCTCTGGGACTCCAGTATTTTCACAAACCAGGAACTGGGTTTGAATTTCCAGATCAGGGTGGACTTGAGAAATGTATAATTCCCTGAAGTCTGTCCCCCTCTGCTGGTCACTTCCCGTGCTGGTCACACTCACTTGGCCCTGAGGGATAAGGCACTAGGGAGCTTGAGAGAAAAGCTTGAGTGAAAAAGAGGGGAAACCAAAGAATGACTTGAATAGAAGTGGACAAGGGACACATATTCCCTGTCCATCTCTTACCAAGGTGCTTATTTAAAATCTGATGAATCGGATTACCTCCAGAAGCCAGGGTTTAAGTTTTCTATCCAGCAGAATATCAAAGCCCAAAATTTCAAAGCAGGCACTATTCATGATGTGGTTGGGGAAGCAGGTATGATAGTTGTGTTTAATTATAGGGTGAGCAGTAATCAAGGTCTTGATGATTATATCTTCAATATCTTTCCACATCTTCACCGTGTCACAGCCAAGTTTGTCCATGTGGGCATTGAAGGTGGAGAGCTTTCTACAAAACGAATGTTAAAATGTTAAAAAAAAAAAAAAAAAAAAAAAAAAAAAAAGGGAGAAGGGCTAAACCTTTGGGTCCCCAGAGGTTTTCAGTGCTGTGTCAAGATTGAAAGATCTTGGAAACTGAAAAACAAAAGCACTACATGATGGTATTATTGGAGGAAGCTGAGTTTGATATTCTGCTTGAGTTCAGGAGTTCTGACCTACCATAGAGGGAAAAACAATGGGGGGAAAAACTAAGTCCACTCTAAATCTGGCACCAATGTGGTAAGCCCCAGAGTGTGTGTATGTGGAGTGGGGAGCAGCAGGCTTCGTAAAGAGGGCCAAATCCGTCCAGATCAGAAAGCTAGGAGTGTTGCTGCAATTGCAGTTTGGAGAAAATGGAGGGAGCCAGTATCTCCTCTTCCTCATTCCATCCCCCCACCATCTTCAAACCCTTCCCCTGCAAAAATTCATTGGAATCTTCAGGATTTAGATTTAGAAGGGATCTAGATCTAATTTAATCCTTTCATTTTACCAATAAGGAACCTAAAAAATAACTTGCTCAAGGTTAATATAGGTCATAAGAGACAGAGGTATTATTATTTCTATTTATTTATTGCTGAGGCAGTTGGGTTAAGTGACTTGCTCAGCATCACACAACTGGGCAGTGTTAAGTGTCTGAGGCCACATTTGAATTCAGGTCCTCCTGACTTCAGGCCTGGTGCTCTATCACTACACTACATAGATGTCCCAACATTATCATTATTTGAATTCAATTCCTCCAGGTTCAAATCCATTGCTCTTTCCATTTCATCACACTGTCTAGTAGCTACATTGAAAACAGTGCTATAGAAGTTGAGATCAAATAACTACTAAGACTTAGGATAGAAAATAGCATTTTTACCTTTTTAGTTTGTTTATTTTCCTTCTCATGGTTTTTTTTTTCCTTTTGTTCTCATTTTTCTCAAACAACATGACAATTATGGAAATATATTTAAAATAATTGCACATATTTAACCTGTATCAGATTATTTACTGTCTTGGGGAGAGGAGAGGTTAAAGGAGATGGAACAAAAATTTGAAACACAAAGTCTTATAAAAATGAATGTTGAAAACTATCTTTACAAATATTTGGAAAAATAAAATACTATTGAAAAAAAATTAAAAACTAACTACTAAGCTAGAAAAAGGAGTCAAGATTTCCAGTGTTGATAACAGAAGTAAGCTAAAACTACTCTATTTAATAATGAAGGTCCAGGGAATGGAATATTGATTAAATTTTTAGGATTACAAAGATAAAGGCAGCTCTTATTACTCTTTATAAAGGGATTTCTGAGTCACCATATAGGGGCTTAAAAATCACAGAACCCCAAACTTAAAAGCGAGCCCAAAAAAGCACCTAAAAGATTCTAAAATAATTGTCCAAAGTCCCCCAGAAGTAAAATCGAGTATTTAATTTTAACCAAAAGCTTTTAGGATATCATTCAGAGCTAAATGACTCTTATTTAACAAAAAAATCAAATAAAAATCAACTATATTTGGTTTTTAAACCCCCTCAACAGATTAGAAGCAGCAAACTAGAAACAGGACAAGAAGATGGCTATGGCCAGGTCCACTAAGAACAGTGAAACTTGACAGCTGACAATCTATCAGATCAAATGTGATATGTGAAGTGCTTTGCAAGCTTTAAAAAGCTATATAAATGCTATTGCTACATTATTATTGACATTGACCAAGGAGACAGAAAAACTAAAACTAAAAACAAAACAAAAAAAACCCCCCAGAATTAGCTGTACTATGCACTAGGGAAAAATAGACTAATGAATGTTTTTAATACTGACCTCTACTCATTAGGAAGAGATATATTTTGTTCATTACCATCTGATCTGTCCTCCCTTTTCTTAGCCAAACTTATCTATTCTACAGCCTCTGCAGTCTGGCTCCCTATTTAAAACCTTCTCCAGAAAGTAGGTAGGTCAGTAGCTCAAGAGGTAGGATATTATTAGTCTTGAGTCAGGAAGATCAGAGTTCAAAGCCTGTCTAGAGACACTGACTAGCTGTGTGACCCTAGACAAATCACTTAAACCTTACCATCTCCATGTGCTCAGGTTAGTAAGGGGAGAAGGCTGGACATGATGTAATATAATAGGATTGAACACACTGTTTTTTATCTTTTCTAAAGGCATGATGTTGGGAAGAGATAAAAATTAAAAAAAAACATTTATATAAAAAATTATATAACTCTTTGAAATTTTCAGAGATTCATATTTATGTATATACATACATATTATATATATATATATATATATGTGTACACACACACATACATATACACACACACACACACACACTCATTTGAGCCTTATAATAATCCTTTAGTGTTGGTGCTATTACAAGTATTGTTCATTCTCTACTTTTTGGAGTTTGGATCAATTAATTTATTTGATTAGAAACTTCTTTCCTCATTATGTATTAACCATTTCTTTTAAATTTCCAGTGCTAAATATACAAACTGATGATCACTCAACTAAAATTGTCCTTTCTAAAGTCACCGAAGTCTATTTAATCTGATAATTTTTCCTCAAGATTCAGCTATCTTGACCTCTCAGTAACATTCAATGCTGTTAACCATCCTCTCCCCTCTTTTCTCTTAGTTCTCCTTCTACCTGTCTGATCATTCCTTATCTGCCTAAGGAGGCTGGGTCTTTATCCATGTCCTACTCATTGACTGTAGATGCCATCTGAGATTCTTTACTGAACTCTCTTTTCTTCATCTCTTGATGACTTCATCTGTTCAGGTGGGTTTAATGATTATCTCTGTATTGATGATTTCAAAGATATATATCTCCTGTTTTAATTTTTTTTCAGCTCCAGTCACATACTACAAGTTATCCACTGGACGTTTAAACTGGATATCCCACAAACATCTCAAATGCAACGTGTCCAAAAGGATCCCCCCAAATCCATCCCCTTTTTGAATTTCTTATTTCTGCTGAGGTCATTAATATTCCTCCAGTCATACAAGTTTGAATGGTGTTAATTTGCACCTGACATGGCCTGTCATTTGTCAAATATTCTTGTTTCTACTTCCACAATATATCTCTTTCAAGTCTCTTCCCTTCTCTCCATTCACATAGCCACTGCTCTAGTTTTCACCTGGACTAAGCAACAACCTTCTATTTGGTCCTAATGGGCCTTCTTTAGTCTCTTTTGTAATCTACCCTTCACCAAACTGCTAAAATGATATTCTTAAAGAGGAAATAAACATACATAAGACAAAATCTCTTTCTCCTCGCTCTTTTTTTTTCCTCTTTTTTTTTCTTCTTTCTCAATTTCTATCCTAGTATTGCTAAGATTGAATATAAACTACTTTTTTTTGGCATTTGAAGACCTTAATCCTAATCTGGTCTAGATTTATCTTTCTAGTCCTTTTTTTTTTCAAACTTCCTTCCCTTACTCCATCCTGAAATAACCGATACCTTTCCAGTCTTTTTATACATCACTGCCCTTTACATTCACTTCACTATGAGCCAAACTGGCCTTCTTGCTTTTCTTCATCCCAAACATTCTATCTGAATGAACTCTCTCTGCTTTTGCACTTGCTCCTTCTCATGCATGAAAGGCACTTATTTCCTCCTTGATTCCATCTTTCTGGATCCCTAGTTTCTCTGAAGACTCAAATCAAATCTTTGTCATGAGACATTTCTTAATTTCCTCCAGCTACCAGTGCTTTTCCCCCTAAAATCACTTGTACTTATTTTGTATATATTTATATATGTGCATGTTATCCTCTTGTTCTAGTTTGTAACCTTCTTGAGGATAGGAACTCTTTTTTTATATTCTGTCTTTGTATACCTAAATTGTGCCTCTCATAGGTAATTTAAAAAGTAGGCTTTTCAGTTGGTTGAAGTTTGGGACATGTAAAAGATATTTTGGGAAAATGTCCATCCAAAATAAGCTAAAATAAATAGCCTTAGCACATGAAGGGAAGATAAAAAGATAGGAATGGGATAATCACTCAGAAGTAAATAGATATGTCTTCCATCAGTCCCAAAATAATCATTGCCATTTAGTGAAACTTATCTGAGGTAAGCAGGTAGTTTCAAGATGGGGGTCAAACTTAAGGCAAGAGAAGCAGTCAGCATCTGAACCTGATGCTTATTGAGGAAAAAGAAGATAGGACAAAGGGATAAAGGAGGGAAGAAAGGAGAAAAAAAGAAGAAAAACAATAAAGGAAGGATGACTCCAAATTCCTTCTAAAGCAGGAATTGTTTTAAAATTCCTTGTATTTCCTACCATGCCTAGCAAAATTCTGGGCACATTTTAGGTATTTGGAAAGTGTTAATTAAAATGTGTTTGAATTAAATTGAATTAAAAAACACACATACAAGGAGAAAAGCATGAAAGGAGTAAAAGAAATGAATAGGGAAAATGATGAGAGGAAAAGGATGAAAAATAGCACACTGGATTTTGAATCAAATTTAAGTTCAAATACATCATGTGTCACTGTGCATAAACTGAACTCAATGTCTTAAAGGTCCCATTCAGCTCTAAAAATCTATGTTCCCATGATCCTAAGGGCAAGGCAAAATGGCCCATACAAAAATAGGAATGAGGTAATCTGTAGGAAAGAGAAAGCATCTATAAAGTAAGGAGGAAAGAAGAAAGGGATAAAAATAAAGAGAAAAGAATGATAAGAGAGGGGAAGGAAGGAGAAGAGAGTTAGAAATCAAGGCACATTTACTGAGTGTCTACACTGAGCACAGCACTTTGCCAAGTCCTGATGGAAATTTAAAAAAAAAAAAGATTTATAAGAAATGGTTCTTGAACTATTTAAATACAGTGTATGCACTACGCTAAGCATTTTGAAAACATAATCTAAATAAGAACCCTATGAGGTAGATGATATTATTGTCCCCATTTTGAGGCAGACAAGTTAAGTCCTACAGGAGAGGGTCCCAAAGCTAGGAAGTATTTGAGGCTGAATTTGAACTCTGAAATGTCTGACTCCAGGCCTGTACACCTACTAGCTGCCCCAGTGCCTAACATGGTGCTTTTAACAATGCTTAATAAATTGTTTTAGACTTATTTAGGGAGACTGTTATATATAGAGAGAGAACAGAGTATGTAGAATAGAATTCAAGGTGAGTGACGAGAGGAGGAAGGGAAGGAGAAAAAAAGAAAAAGAAATTTAGAAAGGAGGTAGCTTTGGTCAAAAGGAAAATTTTTATGTTGTCCTCTCTACAGCCACTTCCCTACACCCTCATCTTTTCCTCGAGCCACTTCAGATTCTCCGTCATCATGTGAGCTTATAGTTGGAGCTTCCTTCAGCTACTGCCTCCTTCTCATGATGAAGCCCTAGGGAGAGCAGATACCCACAAGAGAGCTAATCATAGGATCAAAGATTTAAAGGTGAAGAGACCTTAAAGATTATTTAGTTCAAATTCCCTCATTTTACATAGGATAAAACTGAAGAATAGAGAAATAACTGATTTGAGTCACCTTGCTAATAAATTTCAGAGCCAATAATAATTTCATTATAATGAAAATGACAATTCTACCTAAATTGGTCTTCTTGTTCAGAGCCATACCAATCAAATTGCCAAAAATTATTTTATAGAGCTAGAAAAAAATAATAACCAATAGCATCTGGAATTACAAAGACTCAACAATATCAAGGGAATTAATTTTTTAAAAATACAAAGGACATTGGCCTATCACTACCAGAACTAAAACTCTAAAGCAGCAGTCATCAAAAAATATGGTAATGGCTAAGAAGTGGTGGATCTCTGGAATAGGTTAGATACACATAACACAATAATCAATGACCATAGTAATCTTGTATTTGATAAACCCCTAAAACTCCAGCTTCTGGGATAAAAACTCGCTGTTTAAAAAAAATTGTTGGGAAAACTGGAAAATACCTCATACCCCATGCCAAAATAAGGTCAAATAGGTACATGATTTAGGCATAAATGGTGATATTATAAGCAAATTACGAGAGCAAGGGATACTTTGCCTATCATATCTTTAGAGAAGGGAGAAAATTCATGGCCAAAGAAGAACCAGAGAACATGATGAAATAAAAAATAGCCAACTTTGATTACTTTAAATTAAAAAGGGTTTGCACAAACAAGCCAACACAGCCAAGATTATTAGGAAAATACAAAGCATGGGAAAAAAATTTTACAGCCAATGTTTCTGATAAAGGCCTCATTTCTAAAATATATAATTAACTGTATGAAACTTCTAAGAATACAAGTCATTCCCCAAATGATAAATGGTCAAAGAATATGAAAAAAAGAATTTCAGATGAAGAAATTAAAGCCATTTATAGTCACATGAAAAAATGCTTTGAATCACTATTGATTAGAGAAATGCAAATTAAAACAACTCTGATCTCCCACCTCTCAGATTGGCTAAGATGAGAGAAAAAGATAATGATAAATACTAGAGGGAATGTGGTTAAACTGAGACAGTAATGCATTACTGGTGGAATTATGAACGGATTCAACCATTCTAGAGAGCAATTTGGAACCAAAGAGCTGTCAAACTGCGCATACCCTTTGATCCAACAGTGCTACTACTGAGTGTGTAGACCCAAGGAAATCATAAGAAGAGGGAAAAGGACCCACATGTACAAAAATCGTTGTAGCAGCTCTTTTTTTTTTTTTTTTACAAAGAATTGGAAAATTAGTGGATGCCCATCAATTGGATAATGGCTAAGTTATAGTATATGAATGTTATGGAATATTATTGTTCTATAAAAAATAATGAACAAGCTGATTTTAGAACTGATGCCGAATAGAAGCAGCAGAATCAGGAATACATTGTACATTATAACAGCAAGATTATGCGACTATGACAGACTTGTTTCTTCTCAGTAATTCAGTGATCCAAGGCAATGCCAATAAACTTTAGATGGAAAAGGTCATCCATATCCAGAAAGAGAACTATGGAGACTGAATGTAAATCAACACATGCTATGTTCACTTTTTTTTCTTTTTCTTGTTTTATTTTTCTCTCATAGTTTTTCCTTTTGTTTTGATTTTTCTTTCCCAACATGATTCATAAGGAAATATGTAAAAAATGTAATATATAACCAAAATAAAAATACACAAAATAATAACAACAAATAAATTGCAGAAATCAGGTTTGAACTCAGGCTTGACTCCCAATTCAGGGCTCCATTCACAAGTACTTATTAATGGATGGAAGAGTAGAATTTTGATGGGATAGTAGTAAGGCATGACCATGAATTAAAATCATTTGCTGTACAGACAAAGGGAGAGAAATTATTTTTTTATTATCACATTTGATCCTCACTATAACCTAATAAGTAAATGACCATTTTATAATTTATCCCCATTTTACAGTTTACAAACATACGCACACACAATCTATGTTACATAGGGAAAGCACCTAGTAAGGTTTTTTCCCACCCTTAGCCAACCCAGTAAACATGGCATTGTCTCCAACCTAGGTTGGCCTCCTGGATGTGATGCCGTCTGAAATGATGCCCATGTGATCTCTGCTTATCTGAAACAGTAATCATAATGTGTATAATTTCTAACAATGCATTTTTTAAAATCTTGGTATCTTTGTCCAAGTTTTATATCAAAAAGCAAAGCAGAGTTTATAATAATTGGTGGGTGGGTGGTTAGACGCCCACTCACACTAGCTTTTCTCATCTCCAACATGGAAGAAATGAGATAGCATTCTCTAGAATTTACTAGACCTCATGGTTCTTAAGCAGGACTGAAATCAGCTTTTTAGAAAGTTGGGAGAGGGGAGGAAGGACTGCCATCAAACAGGTAAGTATTCATACCCTATTACTTGTCTGTTTAACCCAGTGCTTGAAAATTGCAGTGGAGATGGGGAGGACTGGAAAGTATTTGGCATTTAAATAGGAGAAATTAAAAAATCAGCTAACTGTAGGGAGTAGGGGAATCAGTGGGACAGTGCTGGACCCTCCTGAAAAGAATCAGGCTGATTCTTCCTGCCCTTCCTGAACATCATCCCGTCCCTACTTCAAATCCTTGGTTTCACCTAATGGAGGGACTTTTCTACTTTAGTTGCCATGAGTTCTGGAACTAGGCTCTGGAAACTTCACTAGACCCTCCACAACACACAAAAAGTCAAGAATCCTATTTAGAACAGATCAACCAGACAGTCATTCAAATTCACACAACTCTCCTGCTACTTTGAAGCTAGATTACTATGTAGTAAGTCCTCTCCTCTGCCTGGTCAGCTTAGCATTCTCTGCTCCCTTTTCCTAAGTTAAAAATCAGAAAATGATTGTCCAGGTTTAGATCTATTCCTGAAATCCTTGTATCTCCTTTTTCTTTGTAGACTCTTAGGAATAAGTTGGTCACAGGTTTGAAACATACCAGAGTACCATCATATAACAGGGTATCATGACATTAGTGGAGACATATTACTGACTTAGCTGTGTCACAAACCCCCCCCCAAAATTAATGAAAAAGTACCTAATTGGGTGCTTCAAATGACCAAAGATATTTGTTGATTTGAGAGGAAAAAAGGAAGGAAGGAAGAAGAAAAAAGAAAAGCTAGGAAAAAAAAGAAAAAAATAAAGAGGGAAAGAGAAAGAGAGGAAAGGAAGGAAGGAAGGAAGGAGGGCCAGTTGTAACAAGTACACTTTTTATATCCTGCTGGCAGAATAGTTCAATGTTTATCTCTCTCTCTTTCTCCCTCCCAACCTTCCAGGATTTATGATCTGGCCTCCTTTCAATGATTAACAGAAGATACTATTCCACATCTAGAGGACAAAAAGAAATGTTTCCTGGACTTTTGTGACCCAGAGGTTGGGAACACCTTTGGGCCTGGGCAGAGTCTATATAGAAGCACAGAGAACAGTCAAGCTTTCCCCACCAAGAGGTGGGGTAGAAAAAGGAACATTTAACTTACCTCTTGCTGCCAGAATTTCCATCCCGTACAAAATTAGAACTGTGTTTATTGATAGAATAGTTAGTCAGGTGCATGCATATATCATCCTAAAAAGACAATGAGTTTAGGAAGTCAGAAAAATACAATATAATTCGATCCCATTTCATAATCATTGATTATTATTATTAATTATCATATAGTCTTGCTATGTGCCAGACATTGGGCTGGGGATTGGACACACAAAAACTGAAGCAATTATACCTTTAATGAACTTATATTCTACATGGGGCAGAGGGGAGCGAAGGGGCGTTTAAAAAATATAAAATGTATATTCAAAGGAAATACAAAGTGATTTGGGAGAAGGTAGGGAAAAATGGTGCATTAATCAGAAAGGATCTCAAATAGGAAGAGGCATTGAGCAACACTTGAAGCAGCTGGGAACTCCAAGAGGCAGAAAGAAGGAAAGAAAGAGTCTCCAACCTGATTGACTATACAAAAGAAGGGAGAGAGGATATAGAATATGGAGATGAAATCCACCTACAAATCTAAGTTACAGTCAGATTATAAAGGGCCTTAGAGGCAAACATAGGGAGCTGGATTTCATGCTAGAGGAAAAAGGAGGATCCTGAAACAGGCTGAATGTTATCACTAGGCCTTCAAAATATCAACTTGCTGTGTGGAGAGAGGGAGATCAAAGAGATTATTATTGCAAAGGATGTGAGGGGTCCAATGGCCTAGTATGTTGCACATATTTTCAGACTTGTTCAGTATATTAATCGGTTTTCTTGATTTACCCCCCATTTTCTTTAAAATATATATATTTGTTTTATGGGATGGCTTTAAGAGGGGAGAAAAATTGGTGAAATTTTTTATGTTAAAAAAAGATACCACTTAAAAAAATAAAGTTATTGGAATACTGCAGGAGAGAGGTGCTAAGATCCTGATTTAGGATGTGTGGTAGACTCAGTAAGACTTGGCAGCTGATAGCAGGTGAAAGTAACAGGTGAAGGATAGCTCCAAAGTTGCAAACCTGAGAATCTGGGAGAATAGTGATACCTTTAAAAGATCTAGGAAAGTTGGGAAGACAAGTGGATTTAGGGAGGGAAATAATGAGTTCCATTTTAGACATAAGGCATTTGAAATGATTATAGAATAGCCAGGAGGCTGGTGACAGATTGGTGGCAGATGAACCTTGGGAGAGAGGTTAGGACTTTCTATGTAGATGTGAGAGATCCTAGGAAAGAAAGGAGAGGGGAAGGGAAGAAGAGAGATAAAAGGGAAGAGGAAGAGGAAGAGGAAAATGGAAAGGAAGAGAAGGGAAAGGAAAAGAATGGAAGGGAAGGGAAGGGAAGGGAAAGGAGAGGAAAGGGCTCAGGATATAGCACTGCTAGGTCAGGATATGGATATTGATTCAGCAAGAAGGTTGGGAAGGAATAGTCAGACAGGTGAAAGGAAAACCAGGAGAGGGCAGTATCAGGAAAAACCAGGGATGAAAAAGGAGGAGGAAAGATGTGATCAACAGCCACAAATGCTGCAGAGGGGTCAGGAAGGATGAGAACTGAGAAAAAAAAAATAAATAAGGTTGTGATTTAGCAATGATTTCATTGATAACCTGGTATTTTGGTTAAGCAGTGGGATCAGAAGCCAGATTATAGGTGAAGAAATGGAATCAAGTGCTGATCATTTGATTATGATTATGAACGGGAAGTTTGGCAGTATAGGGTATAGTATTGTACAGTGGCTAGGACAATGGAACTAAAGCCAAGCAGACATACATCAGACACTTTGTAGATGTGGGACTCTGAACAAGTCCTTTAACTTCGCCAGGCCTCAGTTTCCCTATCTGTAAAATTGAGAGGATCAGAGATCCTCTAAGGTTCCTTCCAACTATAAATCTATGATCCTTGGATGATAGTTCAACCCACAGGGGGCTAGCTTCTGTCCTTTTATTTCATCAATAGATTTACATATTTAGATGGAGAGTTTTAAGAAAATCAAAAGAAATTAAGAGCTTGGAGTTTGATTTTTTTTTAATGAAATGCCATAGCTTTATATCCTGCTGAAATGGGCACTCTAAAATGCCTAATACATTCCCTTGCCTCCAGGATGGACTTCACCCAAAAGCTGTAAGGAGTGGGGCTAACCTCTGGAACCTTTAGCATCAGATGCTAAGTTAATGCACCAGGTAAGTAAAGACAAGATTTGAATTGGGACCAACCTTTCCTGCCCTGGATTGTAGCTTATGCCTGAAATTAACTGCTAGACAGGATGCACCACCCTTACTCACCAAATTATCTGAAGAAGGATTAGAATAAGAGGTAGTGGCAAATCGAGCCAAACCCTCCTTGTACACAAAGATCCTGAGAGGATCACAGGAGGTCACCAACACATAAATCCGAAGGTCAAACTTGAATCCATCAATAATAAAAGGCTGAAAGAGAAGGAAAGAGAAACAGGTGACTTGGGAGGAGCTGCAGTTTGCTGCTGCTCTCCTCTCTAGTCCATTCTTGAGAGATGGACCAGGGCTAGTGGACATCAAGATGTCCAATCCTTTGCTCCTAACTTCCTGGATGAAACTGGACAAGGCATTTAAGCTCAATGATTGTCAGGGAATTTGTCTATAAAATAGTGTGTGCTTACCCACCTCAAAAAGAAATTTGAGATTAGGACAAGCAAAGAAGACCTTTGGGGGAAAATAATCTGCATACAAATACAGGTGCCATCACTCTTCAGAACTATCTTCCTCCAGAATGTACCATTAAAAGATGGGAGGAAAAAATGATTCTTTGACCCAGGAATTCTGCTGCTAAAATTATATCCCTGAAAAATGTCTGAAGATAAAAATGATCATGGAAGCATTATCTGGAGATAACAAAAAAAGCTACAGATAGATTATACACCCAAAGGCAGGCCTGAGTTCAAAATCTTTAAACCTTAGACAACCAATTAACCTCAAAAAATTAAAAAAAATTTTTTAAAACCTCTTTTAGGACTCAGTCTCCTCAAGTTCAGAAAGAGAGGATTGGACTAGTGGCTAGTTAGGTGCCTTCTAAGCTACGTTATTTATGATATCTCATGATTAGGGAATAAAAAATTTATAATATGTATGTATAATAAAAATGACAAATATGAAAAAAATCAGAAATATGGGAATGCCAATTTTGTATAAAGACAGAAGAGGTGAAAGAATGGGCACATAGGCTACAATGATGTAAATAAGATTAACACAATTCTGGAGAAATACGATGGTCTAAGTGAAAGAAACTGGCAAAACTGAAGGCTATGTTCCTCAGAATCCTCCTTTGTATCCTGAGGACTTGGTCACTTACTAATAATCTGACCCTGAGCAGATTTTTACCTGTGGGCCTATAGTACAATGCGGCATTAGGTCACATCATAATGCACAGAGAATGAACCTGGAATAGGAGGATCTGATCCCAAGTGAGACTTTAGACACTATCAGCGTGACCCAGGCATGTTTGCCCCAGTTCCACATTTGGAGAAATGAGTTGGGAAAGGAAATGGACAAAGCACATCAATATCTCTGCCAAGAAAACTCCAAATGGGTCACAAGGGTTGGACAAGACTAAAAGTGACTGAACTATTAACAATCCAGTCTGTTAACAATTGATAAATTATTCTTTAGACAATTTGTAAGGTGGCAAGCTTAGATGTATGCTGGGAAATGTCCAATATGTTCAAACAAAGTATATCAATAATTTCCTTTATAAAAAAGGAAAAATGTTCACTAGCCATTCCTATTGTGAGAAGTATAATTCTCCCACTCCTGTGTGATTTTATGTCAGTTTCAGAACTGTGAATTCTTCAATGGGATTCTCATCCTCAGGCTGATAGGAGATTAGTTATTTAGTGAAAAGAAGAGAAATTCTCTTGCTAAATGGGATAGTAGCTTAGTGATTCAGTAGACCTGGAGTTCTAATCCTGCAAAGACACTAATTTTTGTGGCCTTGGGCAAAATATCTTTAAAAATTACCTTTGATATATAAAGTTGGCAGATCATATCTTCTCCTGGTTTGATATCTCTCACAGACCGAGTAACAAATATACCTCTCCCTTGGCAACCAGAATCCGGCTTACAGATAAAAGTTTTAAATTTCTTTGATCGGCTATAGTTCTGCAAATCCCCCCAACTACCAGAGGGAATAAAGAAGAAAGAGGAAATAAGAAATATATTAGTTGGGAATACAGCTTAAACCAAGGCTAACTCTAAAAACAAAACAGATAAAAACTGTACAAGACAATGGCTTTGATAAGATAATAAAAATGATCATTAACACTTATAAAGTACTTTAAGTTCACAAAATGCTTAAGAACCATTATAAATTTGTCCCTTCCTCTTTAAACAGGAAAAAAAATCCTGAGTTTAGAACTAATAATAATAGATTTAAAAAAAAAAATTCCTGGGCAGTAGATAAAGGGCCCACCCTGGACGCAGTAAAGATTCATCTTCCTGAGTTCAAATGTGAGCTCAGACATTTCCTAGCTGGGTGACCCTGGGCAAGTCATGTAATCCCTGTGTGCCTCAGTTTTTCCATCTATAAGATGAACTGGAAAAGGAAATGGCAAACCATTCCTGTATCTTTGCCAAGAAAATTCCAAATGGAGCCACAAAGTTTGAAACAAGTGGATAATTACTTTAACAAAACAGGCTTCCTTGTTGTTCCTCACAAAGATCATTCCATCTCCAATGTCTGCCTTTGTACTGATTTGTTTTCTTGCCTCTGGCTGCCTTTTGGAATCCTAGGTTTTCTTCCAGAATCAAGTCTACAGAGGCCCTCCCTCATCCCTCCAGTTGCTTGTTTTGTTTGGGTTTTGTATGGAGCTACATATATGCAAGTTGTCTCTACTATCAGAACATAAGCCCATTAAGGACAGGGAATAGTTCCTTTTGACTTTGTGATCCACCAGTGCCTAGAACCTAGTTTAAGAAATTCTTGCTGACTCACTAATTGACTGGAAAAGTTGAGAAGACTAAAGTAGGAAAAAAATTTCACTTACTCTGCTGGAAGACACCACGTTTTAGGGAAAAAATGGAATTCTTTAGGGAAAAGCTTTATCATACGACTCATATTCCTGGCCAGCAGGTCCTTTCGGCAGATTTCACTCATTCCGGGGAAGTGGTTGATCTTCTGCAAAGAAAATCAGAAAGTATGAGCTCCAATCTCAACTCCAAGGAGGAAATTAAAATACCCATACCCAATTCTCACAGTGCCTTCTGGCTTGAGATCATATTCCCAACACTCCCCCAGCCAATGCTTCCCCTACACTAGGGACTGATTCAGGCTCTAGTACCTGGTGACTTTTCATTTCCATCACACGCTCTAGGGACACTGAGAAGTCTGTCCAATAAAGAGTCCAGTCATCATGGTCCCCTCCCTCACGTAAGCCATACAGTCTAGCTGCCCGACGAACTGCATTAGACACACAGAAAGAGCACGTCAGACCATGAAGGAGAATAGGAGAAAACCTACATTGTGTCAAGCAAGTTGCACATTGTCTGCTTTTTTTTTTTTTAAGGCAATTAGAGTTATGTGACTTGTCCAGGGTCACACAGCTAGTACCCTAAGGTCTAATCTAAATTCAGCTGGTGCTCTAACCTACTGCACCACCCAACTGCCCCTTCTGCTCTTTATTTCTTTCAGCCACCCTCATGAGAAGCTGACATTATCAATGAGAAGCAAACAAGATAGGTACAATACTATTGAAGAATACAGCATGTATGGCTTATCTGTGGCAAACTTCACCCTAAATTCATGGCTTGTCTTTGCTTCAGAGAATAAACTTATTAAAATGATTGTACATGTATATACATATCAGATTGCCTGCTATTTTTGGAAGGGGGAGGGGAAAAGGAGAGAGGTAGAAAAACTTTGGAATTCAAAATCTTATAAAAATGAATGTTGAAAACTATCTTTACATGTAATTTGAAAAATAAAATATTGAAGAAAGAAAGACCAACCAACTGGGGGGGGGGAAGATTACCATATACTTACTAAAGAATATCATTCTTTTGAGGCTGCCCACTGTTTTTTGATTAACTGTGATTGTGGGGACTGAATGTGGATCACAGCACAGTATTTGCATATTTTTTGTTTTCTTGCTTTTTTCTAATTTTTTTTCCTTTTTGAAATGACTTTTCTTATGCAGCATGATAAATGTGGAAATATGTAAAGAAGAATTGCACATGTTTAACATATATTAACTTGCTTGATGTCTAAGGGAGGAAGGAGGGTGGGAGGAAAGGAGGGAAAAAAACTTCAGATTAGCTATGTTTGCTACTAATCTGGAGGATAGCATAAAAAGGCAAAAGGAAAAAAACTGTTGAATGGGATGTGCAAGGGTTATGGGTGACTCCCCTCTAAACTTTGTGGTCATGACCTCACTCATTTTCACACCATATATATCTTAAAGTTGCTGTCCATAAAACTAGAAGTATAAAGTCTATGGAAGGTGTATATTGTTGGCTTCTCTTATTGGAAACCAGGAATCCTGGGAAACTAGATTTCTAGTGTCCCAGATATTTAGCTCAAACTATGAAAAGGGAGAAAGCTAGGTGGTATAGTAGATAAGACTGCCACGTCTGGAGTCAGGAAGACTCATCTTCCTGAGTTCAAATATGGCTTCAGAAACTTACTAGTGGTATGAGCAAGTCACTTAACTCTGCCTCAATTTCTTCATCTGTCAAATGCTTTGGAGAAGGAAATAGCAAACCACTTCAATATATTTGTCAAGAAAACCCCAAATGGGATCATGAAGAGTTGGATATTTCTGAAAAAATTTGGAATTGAATGAGAAAAGAAAAATAGGATTTGGAATTATTTCCTTGGATCCTTAAGGTGAAATTGCTTTCACCCTTTCAAAGAATCCAGTTAACACCAATGAAACTTGGTACCCCAAACGCAAAATGCTCACCACTATCATATCGGCAACTGGATAGATTGATCACCAATCATCTGGAAAAGAGAAAAAAGAAAGCAGCAAGACAGAGACAGAGAAACCGAAAAGGACCACGGAATGGCAAGACTCACAAATCAGAGAACTATATGAAAAAATATTCCATCCATGGTTGAAGGAAAGGATCCTTAAAATTTGAATTGTTAGGGCAACCTGATTGCTTACTATACTGTAACTAGTTTCCACTGTAGGATAAATCTCAAGGCCCAAAGGAGACATAGCTGTTACAATAGTAAGTACCATAAAGCTATAAATATCTGATCCATCAGATGGAAATTTATGTTATACTTAAGAGCAAATCTCCTCCATTATCAATGTTATTTCTCTCATATCTATCGAAAGATAGGAAGGATGCCAAATGGAGGAGACACAAGAAATCTAGAGTCAAAGGAACTCAGATCTTTATTATTTTATTCAAAATGATTGGCATTCCCATAGGCAGCATTTATTTGTAAGAAATTACAAAAACAAAAACAAAAAAACAAAAGAACATAGATAATGTTCATCTGTGGTTTTCTCTATCAATATGCTTCCACAGGAATTTGTTTTAGTGGATCCTGTTTCTAAGTGAGTTTGACTATACTGCCCACATTCATTAAAGCAGATAATTGAGAGGTTTTTATATTTTATACTTCTCCTACACCAATCTCCTCTCTTTCTGGACCCTCTCCCTCTTTATAACAAGTTGCTCTCCCCAGTCTCTAAGCCCCATAGTGCCTATCTAGTTTTCTGTGTTTCTAAGGTTCTTGTCTCCTGAGTCTATCTTCCCCTCTCCCACTTTCCATCCTCCATTTCTAACCTTTTTCTCTTCCTCCTTTTATGACGCTGAGAGGAACACTTCTGCAAGGCTGCCACAGGATCTTTCTCAACAAAAGTCAGCGTTTCGTACTCTCTTGATTCACCTTCTACAGAGATGTCCTCTCTCTCATCTGATTCTCCCAATTCCACTTCTTCCAAGGTCAGGAACTGCGGCATCTCTGGGGATGGAGTTCTGGGAAAATAATAAAAGTGGGGCCACTGGAAGAGTAGAGAGCAATTACATGAACCCACCTCCAGGGGGACCTCCTTCCTTGTTCATTTGGATGACAAGAGCATCCCTAAGACCAAAACAAGGGCTTAATGTTAAAAAATCTCCAACCCACCCGTCTAGCGCAAACTCAAAGCTGGGACTGATTCCTCTTTTTGCTGCTAACTGTATGACCTTAGGGAGTTGGGCAACCAACCCCCATCCTGAATTTTCTCTCCTGTGACTCTGCAGAGGCTGAAACCTTCCAATGCATGGTAGCAACTGGTAAACAAGCTCTCCCTATTAGGCAGAGATTGTGCCAGGCTGGATACTACAACTCAAGAGGCAAGCTCTGTGCCCTATCAGGTGAAGGAGTTATTCCCAGAGGATACAATTAGGTGCTCTGAGGAAATCTGTTAACTTTTTAAAGTCCCAAAGAGACCAGTAAGAGAGTAAGTAGGATACTGGCTTGAAAGCTAATGCTATCTACTAGCATGGAGCCTACCCCTAATAGGGTCGATGATAAATTTATTTATTGATTCTTGCTCCAGTCATCTTTAAAATTCCTGACATGTCTCCCTATGCTTTGCTTTAGAGTCCTTTTGGTAGAATTTAGAATTCAAAATTTGAAAAAAAAGGATGTTAGAATTGTTTTTACATATAATTGAGAAAAAATATTAAATTGTAAAAATGTGTTTTGCATGACTGCACATGTATAACCTATGTGGAATTGCTTGCCCAATTTTTAATGAGAGGTTAGAAGAGTGAATTTGGAGATCAAAATTTGAAAAAAAATGTTTTGAACCAATTGTCCTACATTACATACCAAATACCCCCACCCCTATTCCTCATCCAATATATACCCCTTTTATCACAGTTCTGAGCCTAATCCAACTTTCCTGGACTAGCCCCATTCCTTCCCTGTGAAGCCAACACAATCCCCAACCTTTGCCTCCCATTCAACTTAGAAATATTAATTACATATTTCAGTTGGCTTGTGTTCCCAATTATATGTGAGTTCTTTGATGGAAGGACTGCATATTTTATTTGAATGCATCCCAACTAGAGCATTTAATAAATACATGTGACTAACTCAACAATATTTATACTCTGTGTTCTCTGGTTCTTGTACTAGACTTCTTAACATAAATTAAACTCAGGGGCAGATTTAAAATCCAAGTTCCCTTACCAATCTCTTTGTAATTGCTCCCTCACCATTCTCTTCTAGTATAATCCCTCCCTTACTCCTGTCCCCAGCATCCCATATACCCTGGTTCCTAAGCATCATTTACCCCACTGTATACTTACCCCCTTTCCTCTTCTTCCAGGATGGAATCTCTCAAATCAATGATGGGGGCCCCTTTTACATTCCCTTCCCTGTTCACATACCTGCATTGGCAGATTTTATTAATAATCCCTTACATTTGTATAGTATTTTAAGCCCATTTTCATATATATTTTCTAGCTTATTTGATATGTCTTACTTGATACATTAATTCAGTGAATATTTATTTATTAATTACCCCTTACATGCCAAGCAAAATGCAAGATCAGGGATTTAGAGCAGAAAGAGCCTTTAAAGGTCATCTAATCCAACTCTCTCATTTTGTTTGTTTTTTAACAGATGGAGAAACTGAGGCCTGAGAAGGTTAAACAATTTGGCCAAAGTCACACAAGTAGTAAATGGAAGACTCAGCATTTGAACCTACTGTGCACATGAACACTGGACTCCAAGTCCAGGACATGGATTCTGGAAGTGCTGGGAGGAGATAAATTTAAATAAGACAGAGCCCTCTGGTCTCATGAAGTGTTACTTAATCTAACAGCTTCCTCACCATACCTCTGTGTGATGAAAAGCAGGAATGAAGAAAGTCAGTTTGGATTTTCCCTAGAAAAGTTGTTGCTTACGAGGACTGGTACTTGCACCAAAAACAACTTGGGCAGTGTTACCTATTCCAACAAGAAAAACAACTTGGGCCACTAAACTGAAAGATAAAATCTCAATCCTATGGGTCATAGGATCATATGATTCTATGACAACAGATTTAGAAGTAGAAAATTTCTCCATTCTTATCCCCTAATTTCTCAGATATGGAAACTGAGTTCCAAGAGAGATTAAATCATTAGGCCAAAGCCACCTAGAGATAATAGAGACGCTATGAACTGAGTCATCTGGTTTCAAATGCCAGTAGTCAGGCCCTCCCTCTAACCAGGTAAATTCTGAGTCACATTCAAAAAGAATTGAATGATGAGACATCTTTACTTTGCCTTACTCTTTTTTTAAATTAAAGCTTTTCATTTTCAAAACATATGCACAGCTAATTTTTCAATATTGATCCTTGCAAAACTTTCTCCAAAAACTTTCCCCTCTTTCCCTCCACCCCCCTCCCCTAGATTATCTGGCCTTACTCTTGTAGACATAGCTTGGGCTCCACCCTCATTTCAGGAAGTGTTTATCAAGCCCTCAAAAGCAGGTTAATACTGAACTGAGGTAAGAAAACTGATCCTCATAAGTCGCCTTTTCAATTTGGGATGGGCTGTATTCCTTCTCTCCCTCTCTCTAGTCTTTGCCCAAGTGGACAGATGTCGAGAAAAAAAAAAAAGTCAAGCTTCTATCACCTGAAACCTTCTTTCCATCTCTCTACTATTTTCTATTTCCTTTTTTTTTTTTTTTTTTTTTTGGATTTCGTAGACATCTGCACACAGTTCAATCTCAATGATGGCACTATTGCTAAAGGTACTTCGGAGAATCCACCTTGGGCTTGCAGAAGAATCTCGAGAGATCACCTGGCCCAATTTCTGAATGAGATTAAAAGAGAATTTTCTTTTCTCTTTTCAATTCATTTATTCATCAATTCATTTAACATTTACTACTTGCTAGGCAAAGACACAAATGAAGCAGAACAAAGATGAATTTCCACTTACCTAACAAAACAAGTTACCTTGATCCTGACCAAGAGAATAATAGATTTAGCACTGGGAGTTACCTCAGAAATCATCTTATACACAGTACCCTCTCATTTTATGGATGAGGAAACAGGCCAGAGTGGCAAAGTTGTCCAAGATCACATGTTGAATAAGACCTAAATGAGGACTATGGGACTTGCTCTTTGGACTCTGATCTGTCTGCCCACAATTATGATATCTCTTATGCTTTATATTCATTCAACTGACAAACACTTAGGGGCAATGCAATGATAAAGGTTTTCAATCTATTGGGAGAGACAAGCACCACCAGTAAATAAAATCCAAATTAGAATATAAGTGTAGAATTGATCAGTGATGAACAGAACCAGCTACACCCAGCGAAAGAACACTGGGAAATGAATGTAGATCACAACATAGCACTTGCACTTTTTCTGTTGTTTGCCTGCATTTTTGTTTTTCTTCCCAGGTTATTTTTACCTTCTTCCTAAATCCGATTTTTCTTACATAACATACCCTACCCTCATGTACAATTTTTTCCAGGTGTAATCTGGTCCAAAAGAGTAGTCTTGATGGGGAAAAAGAGGATACATCTCAAGAGGAAACATGATTGGGACAGGGGTGGTATATGGGGAAGGAGAATGAGGATACTGTTACCAGGCAGCCAGATGAAGACTTGCCTTGTTAACTATTTTAATAGGCTTCTACAAGCCTCTCCAATCCTTTTATCACACTTTGTTACCAAATTGATATTCTCAAAGCAGCAGGTCTGAGTGCCATTCTGTACCCCACTTCCACTTTAAAAAGTTTCAATGGCTCCCTAATGCTCATAGCAAAACATTACATCTCTCAATTCAGGACTATCAGCAACAAGTCTGGAATGCTTTCCCTCTTTACATCTAACCTATGAAATTTCTAATTTCCTCCAGAGTGCAATTCAAAAACCACCTACTTAAAAAAAAAAAAAAAAAAAAAAAAAAAAAAAGAGATTTTACCCAATTCTCCAGCCATCCATCCGGTCAGTCATTGGTGCTCATTTCCTCATTTAAATTACTTTGTATACATTTTGAATTTGACTTATCAAGCAGAACAAGGATTAGACTGTTTGATTTTTCTTTTTGTATCTATCTCCAGTGTCTGACATTGTGGTTAACACTTAATACTTTTAAAATTGAATTTAGATGATTTGATTATATTGCTGCCTCTCCTCCAAAATCTTCAGTGGCTACCCATAGCCTTAATAGAGGAAAAACCACCTCCTTGGTCTAATTGAGAAACAAGGTCCTCAATAATATGGCTCCCAACTACCATTCTCAACTTACCTTTGGGTACATTCATTCAACCAACTGAAGACTCTCTGTGAGCTAGATCTTATTCTGACACCTCTAGGCATTTGCATAAATTATGCTCATGTGCCTAAACCAGAACTTCCACAACATCTACTTCTTTTTTTCCATTAAGTCCCAAATAAGGTGCCATCTGTTCCATGGAGCTTTTTCTGATAGCCCATTTATAAGTTCCCAGGCAAGCAATATGGTACAATGGAAAAATATTGACTATAGAGTTACACAACAAGGTTCGAAGGCCTGTTCTGACATTTCTTACCTGTCTGGTCTTGGATAAACCATTTAATCTGGGTGTCTCACTTTCCTCATATTTAAAAGATGAGTTGGACTAAATGACCCCCTAGGGTTCTTTCGAGTTACAGATCAAGGATCTTCCCCAAATCTTGTTTTTCTTATGGATATAATCATATTCTAATTCATTTATTATATATTATATATGGTACATATATGTGTGTGTGTGTGTGTATATATATATATATATATATATATATATATATATATATATATATATATAATAAATTAAAGTTTACTTGTATACATACATTTTCACCCTCCCCCCCTTGGGAGAAGCCCAAAGATTGTGTATTACTTTATTTTTTCATACAGCTAAACACCCGGCACATGACAGCTATAAAACAAAATGCTTCAATAATGAAGCTTGTGCTGATTATTTGTAGAAAATATGACTACCAATTAATGTGACTATTCTGTGTGGTCTGTAGAAGCAATCTCATTTCCTCAAATTATAATAAACACCTTACATATTAAAAATTTTTTAAATTTAAAAAAAAAAAAAGCATTGTAATGTCATAGGACCTTAGGGCCTGGGAGTATCCTTAAAGGACATCTAGTCTTAACTCCTTCATTTTGCAGATGAGGCTCCCAGAAGTGGAACCCTTCCTCCCCAAGATCATGCCAGCAGGAAACTTTATTTGAACTCAGGCTTCCCACTCCAAATCCAGCCATCACTCCATTGCACCACCTGATATTAATGCCCCTTGTGGAAGTGAAGAAAGAGGAGGAATAGCCATTGTAAGGAATGTCACATGTGAGGAAATACAGGAGCAGAAGGCATGCTGAACATTATACATTATAATCATAAGAGTTAAAGCCAAAATCGATCTTAAGAGATAATTCAATCCAACTTCTCATTATCCAGAAGAAGCTTAGAAGTGGTGACTTTCTCAACTTCATAGAGGCAGTAATGGCTAGCATTTCTCTATCCCTATTTGTAAACACTTTACATATTATCTCACTTGAGCTTCACTATAACCCTGTAAGGGAGGTACTATTATTATCCTCATTTTACAAAATAGAAAACTGAGGCAGACATCAGTTAAAATGACTTGCCCAGACTCACACAGCTAGTAAGTATGTGAATTGGAACTGAAATCTTCCAAAGAGCCGCCAGGATTTTTACCCAGGTCTTCTCTCTGGAATCCTGTTCTGTTCCAATGCAATAGTGACTTCTAATGTACAGTTCCTCAAAGAAGTGAAAGGATTTACAAAGTTCAGTACTTTAAGATCTGATAACTGTTTTTTTTTTTTCATACAATAGTATCATATTAACATACACTCGGTTTTTCTTTGGAGTGTAGCTAGAAAAAATTCCAAAGAGTTCATGCATTAATGATCACTGAGATCTTTTCCTTTAGGATCTTTTGATCTTTCCTGGGAGGTGATGGATATGAAGCATTAATAAGAGTATAATCAACCTCCAGAGTGCAGCTGAGAAATGTAGTCTACAGGGATATCCTAAGTCTATTTGGACTCAAATTCCCATAAGTCTAGGCATCCATACTCTAGAGACTAATTGTGCAAGATTAATGGAAGATGAAAAGCAAAAGCCTTATAGGTGTGTCACCATGCTAACAAGATATTCAACTTGTTTTGGTAACCCAAAGAGTGTTTTGGCTCAGCTTTCCAAGGGGACTCTAGTCTCATTCACCTAGGGTAATTAACAAAAGCAACCCCAATGATTTCCTTCATTTTAAGCATGGTGCTAATAATAAGATAATAAACTGGATTATTTTTCCTAAAAGAGGAAGTTTTGCTCTCCCCTATCACCACATGCTAAGGAGTTCTAAAATCCTGACCACTTGTCTTTAAATGCCCCTACAAATGGAAGTAAATGATTATGGGGCTGAAACAGGACAAACTCTTCAATGTCACTTGAAAAACAATCCAAAAGCAAGGTCTTTGCAGTTGTACACAAAGGGTACTTTGTGATCCCATTGAGGTTTTCTTGATATAGATACTGGAGGGGTTTGCCATTTCCTTCTCCAGCTCAATTTACAGATGAGGAAACTGAGGCAAGCAGAGTTAAGTGACTTGTCTAGGATCACACAGTTAAGTGTAAGTAAAAACAATAAGTGTCTGAGGCCTGATTGAACCCAGAAAGATGAGAATTCCTGATTTTGGGTTACTATGTCACCTAAGTAATCCTGGAAGAAAAAGGCTTTACTGGAAAGCAGATGGGAACCTGTGAAATCAAAATTTAACTTCAAGTTTGGCCTTTGGCTCATTGTACAACAGGCACTAAATACCAGCGTCCTTTCTATTCCAGTTTCTTTAAAAACAAAAAAATCTGAGCAGAGTGACTATAAAAACTTTAACCTTAATCGATCAAAGGGATTGATGAGATGACAGATGGAAAAATACTTTTAAGGTTTGTTTTTTTTTTGGGGGGGGGTGCTTTAAAAAACAAACAAAACAAAACAAAACAAAACCAGCTGCAATACATGGGACAACCAATGCCAGGAGATAGAGCTGAATCTCAGACCTGGGAGTCTGTAACTCTTTACATTCTATTTCTGGCCCTTCCACTAGTTCAGCAGGAGGCTTGGAACAATCCTCTGTAAAATTGGAAACCAGCAACATGGGGAGGTTTAAATAATTGCTTAAGTGTTTTGCCAATGTAAAGTGCTTATTAATAATACTGCCACCCACCAAGAGCAATAATAATACTGCTGAGTAGCTCACAGTCCATCTTTTTATCCTGCTGGATGGATATATTAGAGAATTCTTCAGGTAAGGTTAAAAAAAATGCAACTGCTTGGCTGAAATTGTATAGTGGAGCACTGGACTGGAAATCCAGTGCCATTTTAAGTGCCATTTTCTCGTAAATTCTCTTCTGATACCCTCAATAAACTATCTTGTACTTAAGTTGTATATATGTATATGTGCACTAGTCTTCCTTGAGAATGGAAGGCCCCTGAGGTTAAGGACTTTCATTTTTGTCATTTTGTACCTAGTGCCTACTAATCAGTATAAACATCATGGATTGCTGATAGACTGATTTGGGGATATCTCATCCAGCCTCTCCTCTCCCAGCCTTAGCTGCTTCATTAGACAAGATAACTTTCCAGGTCTCTTTTAGTTTTGTGATTCTGTGTGGCCAACTTTGCTCTCCATAAGGCCTAAAGCTATTATAATTATCCAACAAATGGATACCGGTCTCCAGGGTTAAATCTACTGTAGAGCTTTCATTTTAGCTCCAAGGACTTTGCCCCAAGGTGAGAAACTAGTAAGTCACCTAGGGAGGCGATAAGGGGGCACCCCGAGCAAGTCCTAAAATTCCCCTTCTGAGGAGGTTCCTCCAAAGAAATGCAGGTGGGTGTTTGTTGCAAAGGAATCCTTTGCACATAGGAGACTTCAGACTCTTGAGAAACACAGGGTACCAGAAACCTTTTCTGTGGCAGAACGGAAGGATTTGGTGAGATTTGGAAGGCTACTGGAGGAGAGGTCCACGGTTATCATAGATCTAGAGCTCATTTGCAGATGAGTAAACTGAGGCACAGAGAAAAAGGGTGGGGGTTTGGTCAAGATGGAGCATGTCGGGTTGGAGAGAGTCAGAAACGTATTTTAGAGGGGTCTTCGGGGATGGAGAACAGAGTTTGGGTACAGGAGTGAAGAGAGGGTGAGGAGTTAGTGGAGGGACTCGAGGGAGCCTGGCGAGTTTAGGGATTACGTTTACAATCAAGGATTATGCAGCAAGGGCTGGCTGCACCGGTTGGAGGGGGCTGGAACGGAGCTGGGAGGACGCGGTGGGCTGCAGCAGGGATATCCAAGGCAGAGAAGGGAGAGCAGCGGGCACTCTTACCCACGGCTCTTCATGCGCCCGCACGCCCCCATTCCGCTGTCCGTATCACTCTCGGCCAAAGTGGACGCAGCCTCCCTCCCCCACTCCATGGTCTGCAGGTGGTCGTCGTGCCCCATGGCCAGCTCCAAGCCCTCTCTGCGATCTCCGCAGCTTTGGGAGGGCCGAAGCTTGGTTTTTGCAAGAGCCAGATCTCGGGCTCTAGATTGGCCTTTTCTCCTGACCGCTCTCCCCAATAAATTAACCGCCTTTTTCTTTCCATTGGGAAGAGCTCGAGGGTTGTCCCGGGAGACGCTAGGACGCAGAGCCCTCGAGAACCAGCGCGAGTTAAGAAGGGGTGGTTCCCAGCTCCAATCGCATAACTGGGGAGCGAAGAACCCAGGTGCGCAAGCCCAAGGCCGGCTGAGCGAGAGCGAGAAGGGGGGGCGGGTCCGGGCCAGGGCTTGGAGTTCAGCCAATCAACGAGCTGGCTCGGAATATTCTGATATGCCACCCTCTGCAAAAGTGTGAATAAGTTTCCGGCCTCGAAGGGGCTCTTCTTTTCCTGAGGCCGTGACGCCATCCTCAGAACATTGTGATGTAGTCAAGCGGGATCCTCCCATTAGCTAGCCCCACACAAAGTGGAGGGAGGCTTGCCCCAGACAGTGGAGGAAGAGCGACGGTGATAGGTCACACATCTGACCCTTACGTTTCTTTGTAAATATTATGCTTTCTTTTTTTCTTTTTTTCTTTTTTTTTTTTTAGATACCAATCACTTTCCAACAAACATCTTCCAGTTATGCATTTCCCCTTTATGTACTGTCTTCTTCGGTAGAATGTAAGCTCTTTGAGGGCAGGGACTGTTTTGTTTGCATGTACTTGTTATCTCAACACTTAGCACAGTAAGTACCTGGCACATAATAAGCCTTACTAAATGCCTCTGCCATTTTTTCTGTCTTTTCTTTGTCTCTGTCTCTTTCCCCTCTTCCCTCATTCAATTATTTCCCCTTCTCTTCCTCTCCTTCCCTACCCCTCCTCCCTCTATCTATCCATCTCTCTCCATCCATCCATCACTCTTATCCATCTATCTATTATAAAGTTAGTGGTTTAAGTTTTACAGATCACTTTTCTTATAGCTTAATACAAGGTTAAATGACTGTACTGAACACACACACACACACACACATAGAGAAATATTATATAATAAAATTGATACACAAAGAAGATTAGTCTAGCAGTGAAGGGAAGGATGAACTAGGGGGTAAAAGAGGAAAGGTGAAAAGACAAATTAAGACGCCATTATATCCACCTAAAGTGATCACTAGTAAGTGGTAATCAGGGTCTCAGGGTGGGAGGGAGAGTGGTGATTAAAAATACAGAGGCAACCTTGTATTTGAAAGACTTGTAAAGCTAAAATTGAAAAGACTCGAAAAACTAAGTCAATGTAGGAGGAGATAGAAGAGCCATAGTAAAACATAAGGCAAGTTTAAGCTTTCTTTCGTCTTGAAACCCTTTAGACCTCTACTCAGAATAGTGTCTTTAAATGTACAAAACAAAATGCACAGGAGGAAAAAAGCTATATTGAAATACAGTTATCGAATCATTTAAAAAACATTTTTACTAACCCAAGACTAAGAATTTCTGAATAAGTTTTTAAACTTATTTAAACTTTAAACATGGCACACTAAATGATGAAGCAGATCAAAATAAAAATGTCAGAAGAAGAGCAAGTTTAGGGGAAAAGATTCAGATAAGAATATTCCAGGAGAATTTGAGATTCTTGACCATTTCATTTTTGTTTTTACATCCATTTTACCAAACATACTGGGCTTACCAAATGATTATTGAATTAAACTGGAATGAATGCTGAACTTGGTTTGGAGACAAATGTTAAGTTTGAAGGGCCAGTGAAATATCCAGGTGAAATGTCCTTTAGGTAACTAACTGGAGGTTTATGCTAGAACTTGTACGAAAGGTCAGTGTTTAAATGGGTTGCTTATATCAGGAAAGACTTCCTAAAAGAGGTAGTCTTTGAGCAGATGAATTGAGAATGTCTTGATTGCGAGATTTAAAAAGTAAAACAAACAAACAAACAAAAAAACAGCACTCTCACAGGAACAGCCTCTTCAGTACAAGAGGAATCCCCATCCTGTCATCACCACCAACACCATCTTCATGACTGAGAGTCTCATCTGCTAAAGACCCAGGTGCTAAGAGGCACAAGGGCACAGTTTTCCCCATAGATATGAAATCCCTTTGCCACATGGCTTTGAAATTTACTATAGAATGAACAGAGGGCCTAAAGTAGAACTATCAGCACATCTGCCACTCACCCACAAGCCCTTCTCCCCCCTCCCTCAGGCTACTGGCTAAACTGCCCTTACTACCCCCACCATCATCTTCCCATCCTAGAAAGGGGAGGGAGATTAGGAGAAGAGTGCTGCAGAAGAGACCCAGGTGACCAACATCAACTGGCCACCCAGCAGATGCTTCAGAAAGACCAATTGTTCTAGGCTCTACCCCCTCCCAAGCTTTTGCATCTTTATTTCACCTCCCTCCCCAGTGTCCTACCAATCTGTGCTGCTTCAATTTTTGCTCCCACTGGAGTGATATTGTAATGGAAATGAAGGTGGGGGCATAGGACTGAGAGGCCAAGATTTACAGCTTAGAGAGGGTTTCCATTAAAATCCCTGACAACTGGTTATTTATGGATAGGCTGGCTGAAACTGAGCTAATATCCCAGACTAGGTCTGGCACCAGCGATGCCCATCAGGAATGAAGAAGGGAGAACTGAAAAGCCAGCCCCAGTTAACCAAAGCAAAAAGTATATGATTGAATCAGATACTCCCTCCCTACTTGGGGAAGGATGGGAAACCTTCAGAAGCATCTGTGACTTTTGCTTTAAAAAACAAAAACAAAAACAAAAAAAAAAACCCCCAAAAAACCCCACATGGCCAAATGATGATAATGGTGGGGGAGGGAGGACTTTGTATGCTTGGGGTAAGAGGTTAAAGAAGAACTGTGAGGATTTCTTTCCACCACCAATACTGCCAATAATGTCCACTAGTCAGTAATAGAGCTAAACCATGGCTGCTTGCTTAAACTGGACCTGAAAAGCTAAGGCCCAGTAAGAGTAAGGTATGCTGGAATTGTCTTATTTCCAGAACACTTGATTCTTTATTCCTATGGGAAATCAATAATAAAGCAACACATTATATTGTTATATAACTTACTGTTATATAATAATGTTTTGTGATTCTGTTGTTATAACATACTATTTTTATAATACTTGTCTGAATTGGCTTTCCCATGGAGCCTACAATAAATCATTTTCATCCATTTACCCCATCCATCATGGGACCCAGAACTCAGTGCTATTGGGAGGAATACCATTTATAATAGTTAGCATTTACATAGCACTTGGCAAATATTCTCTCATTTTATCCTTCACAACACTCCTGGGAGGGGAACTGAAAAACTAACAGAAATTAAGTTACTTCTGTAGGGTCTAGGTTAGATTTGAACTCAGGATTTCTTGACTCCAAGCCTAATATGCTGTATTCACAAAGCCATCCAGCTGCCTCTTAAGATTTGTGGAATCTTACAAATTTTGGGGAAAAAAAAACAAAACAAAATAAAACAAAAACTTTCTACATTTGGATGAACACTTGAAGAGCTAAAATTGGTTAACACATTTAAAATTACCTCATATGTATAAAAATATTTCGTATTTTTCTAAGTCTTGCCTAGCCACCAATTACATTGGAATCTATATATTTCCCTGTGCTCACCAAAATGAAGAAGGCTTAAAATATGAGGAGTTAGTTAACCAGGAGGGTAACCTTGAAATATACTCAACTCTTTGGACCTGCAGCAAGAATAGGCAAAGAATTTCAGCATAATGAAAGCTAACAAACTGCCCTCTCTCCCATCCCAGTAAGTAAGAAAGTAGGCCACAAGTAGAGCTCAATTCTGAAGGACTTTGTGCTTTAGCATGATAGAAAATAGTTTATTTCTATCTCAATCCTATATCTTAAACCTCTTCCTACTTCCCCCAACCATAATGACAGCAGGAGGATGCTCAGTTTAAAAGGACAGATTCTACTCACTTCCAAAGAATAGATTTAGAATTCTCTCTCTTCTCTCCCTCCATCTCTCTCACTCTCTCTTCACATATACCCCCCCCCACACACAAATATACATACATGCACACAGACTTGCAGTGAGAGCAATGGGAGTCTCCCCAACTCTTACAGAAATGGTAACTGCTTGCATGTAGCTAGCTACTAGAGCAGGGGGGGCTCATACAAGTAAACCCACACTGGGATTCCAAACCTCTGGCAGCCTTTTCTATTTTGTGTTTTTGTGTTTTGTTTTTTTTAATACTGGGCAGAGGTGCCCAAATAGAGATCTTAAGAGATAAACTTTTCAGCAGTAAACTATCTTTTGGATGTCTCATACAGTTCTGGTTGCATTACTAAAGCACCTCTCTACACCTCTCTATAACAACTACTACTACTACTACTGCGTACAAGGCTCCTGAATTAAGATGTGATGTTAGAAGGAAGTGCACAGTACCAGAGCAGGAGTCGTTCTAATTGTACAGAGACTTTACATGGTTGTTAACTAGATGACTCTGGAGGCTTAAAGTGGACCTATAGGGAGCTGAGCAAGGTCATCATATAGGTGGCAATATCCATATCTGACACCTTGTTTGTAAACAAGGAGGGTGGGAGGTGGGAGACAGCTTCAGACCCCAGCAGCAGGTAATGTATTGATTTCTAGTAGCAGGGTAGGCACTTTCACCAATAATCATTGTGGTATAGTTCTGATTAGTGATGCAGGTAGATCCATTATAGTCCCTTTTTGCTCTGGAATGCAAAAGGCAATTCTACATTGTTGCCAGTGGCCAATTCTATAACTGCCCTCTATCCAAGAATTTAAGAAGCAGAATTATTGGGAAGTAGTTTGGTTTTCAGAGGGATGAAGTGGGATGAGGATGCTAAAGAGTGGAATTTGAGAGGGTACCTTATTTTCTAACAATTCAGGGGAGGTGAAAGTGCTACTACTCAGACCAGTAGAACAAGGAAGTCCTCAGAAACTTCAGTAGTCTATGGTGTAAAGAACTCTTGCCTTTCTGAAAGGGGTCTTAGAGGCAATCTAGTCCAATCCCCTTGTTTTACAAAGGAGGAACCTGAGTCCCTGGGGAAAGGGAAAGAATTTGCCCCCAATTTACACAGTCGGTTTTTGTTTTGTTGTTCAATATAATTGTGCAGTTTTCATCTTGGATTTGTCCAAAAGACTCAGATTCAAGCATTGGTTCGCTGCCATTCACTGGCAGTCATGACTGTTTGTACCAGCTGCAATTGACCATTATGTGAACAATTCATTTAACTTTCTTGGTCTCAGTTCCTCATCTGTAAAACAAGGTTAATAACAGCATGTTACCTCATAGGGCTGTTGTGAGGACCAAAAGAGAGAATACAGGATTGTCCCAAAAGACTTGGTGCAGCTTTTAAGCTTTATTTCTAAATGTACTAAGACCTTTGGTGTATAAATATACCCAGATACATCAGGACTATAGTATATAAAAAGCACTCTGCAAACCTTATATAAATGTTAGCTAGAAATGTATGATAAGATTGTATACATTTTTGATAAATGATAAAGTGTATAATACACTTTACAGTGTAGTGTGCCCTGTTTTAAGAAAATATGACATTAACAGAGAGGAAGGATGACATGATAGAAGCAGCCCTGGACATGGACTCAGGAAGCCCCATAACAATCTTTCCTTTCTCTAGAAGCTATGTGTCACTTTTCAGTCTCAGGCATTCTCAAAGCCTAAAAGAAAGATATAGGCCTTTTATGATCAGTAGGAGAAAGCTATCAAAGTCACATTTATAGAACCCTTTGAAATTCTGCCAAGTGCTTTTCCCAAGACAATCCTAAGAGATAGACATTCTGAGTTGTATTGTTCCCATTTCACCAAGGAAGAAACCTGAGGATCAGAGAGTTGATGGTCTACCACTTCAAGGATGGATGGCAGAATCAAGGTTTGAACACAGGATGTCTAATTCCAGATGCCTTTTTTGTTTTTATTAGAACTGATAATATTGAAATTTCAAACTTAGAAAATTATAAAGTTAATTATTTCTTTTGCCTTACAAAAAGACTTCAAGAGTCCTTTAAATATTCAGGTTCTCTCTAAAGTAATTTGATTAGCATATAACTCTTCAGAAAAAAAATTGTTATATAAATCAAGGGCTTTTGCTTGTGCTATAGATCAGCTCCATTTGTACCTAATATGGTGATCAAAGTGATGGTGATATAGTTACTATTTATCTTCTACTAATCTCTTTACCCTCCTTCTGAACCAGTATATAATATAGAAACAATTTATAATAGGTGTGATAGCCTATTCAGACCTAAGATTATTAGGAGGAGAAGCAAGTTTCAGAGGTGAACCTTACCCATCTCCAGTTCTAGTACAGTTTAGATTTAAACTTCTTGAACTAATTGATTTTGCTGGGTATTTTTTCTCCTTTTCCCTTTGTTTTCATTAATGAATATTCTTTGTTAAATGGGATAGCTTTCTGGGGGGGAGGAGATTGGATGCAGGGAGAAATTTAAGCTATATAGAAAGCATCAATAAAAATGTCTTAAAAAAAAATCTTAAGCCAAAATCCATGGGTGCACTCAGCTGCTGAGCTGGGCTGGATTAGACTAGAAGAGAGAGGTGTTAATTCATTCAAGTGAACTTTTGTGAGGGTTAAACATAAAGGCTGGGAGATACCCAGCAGCTGCTCTGGAGCACTGTCTTCTGGCCCTGATTCCTGGCTTGACAATCAGGGTCTCTCTTCCCAGATGGCAGATTTTCCCAAGGTCTTGTTACCAACTCCCACTCTTTTTATTGTAAGATCTATATAGGCAGAGACTAATTCATATCTTGGCTTCTCTCTGACACACAGCACCTGGTCCAATGGCCACCATTCTGAGAAAATAGATACTAATACTGGCCTTGAAATTAGATATCTGATAAGCAAAGTTCTCCTAACAACCTCACATAGGAGAATACATATTCTCAAGGGGTGTTTAAAGGCTCTTTCCTTTCCAAAAAGAATAAACCCCATTTGGAGTTCCTGATTGCTTTTATTTCCCCTGGCTATCACCTCACATAAATTAGGATTTTCTAACAATTTGAGCTATGTATAGATCCAGAAGGGTCTACCTCTTGAATTAGTGAGTTCTACACCACTGGAGGGGTTCAAAGAATCTAACACTTTCTGACTCAACACTGTTAAATGGCAACCAGCTTCCCTTGTGTATTGCTGGCTTCCTCCTACTTAGCTTTTCAAAGTAACTTTGGCAACACACACCCTCTAGAGATTATGCACAGGTGAGACTCATTTTTCTTTCCCTAGCAACTCTGTGGAGATGGACAATCCAGAGTTCCAATCCCCCAGTACACTTGACAACCTATGAAATAAATATTGGTCAGTTTTTCTATTGTCTGAGGATAGAAGCCCATCCTAATTGTTATGTACTAATTAATCAGTAAACATTAGGTACCTACTGTGTGTCACTACTCCCACAGCTGCCATCCAACCATCAAGCCCCTGATTCAAGTGTGTGTTGGCATTTTTCTCCCTACATTCTTGGACCTCCCCCTTTTCTGCTTGTAAGTAAACAATGGCTAGAAATTATATTTGAGGCAATTATAGGTCCCTTAAAGAACCAACTCCCTGGGCAATATTTCATGGCATCTTGGCTTATACCTGTCTCTCCTTTAATGACCATAAGGATAGGGATTCCTTCAGACTCCCTCACTTTGGCCAAAAAGGGGTAATTCCAATAATTTTGGAGACAGGCCGTGCATTGAGTTTGGCATAACAACAATTCTTTATACTATGGATTATTTATCCTCTGGCAAAGAGTACTTCTTGGAGTAGCACCAGGTATTCTTTGAGGGAGCTCTCCCCATTTGCCAGGGACCTAAGAGCAAGAAGCAGATGATCCTTTACAACTCTTGACATGCTCTCAATCCATGCTCTAAGTGCCAAATGAACCAAACCAGGTATTCCCATGCTAACTCTGTAGCCTGCTGTGAGACAATCAACTTGGAAACTGTTCCTGTAAGACCCAGGAATGTCTGTATTAATTCAATCATAAGACTGCCATGAAAAGTGCTACTTATAAGACCAAAGAATGATTATGTCATAGTCTGGCCCACTTATGTATATAAAGTACTGCTTTTGCCCCAGCATGTTAAATCCTCCCTCTCAGGACAACTTCTGATTTTCTCACTCAGAAATTAAGCTTGTTTTATATCTCTTGACTCTCCTGCCTTTAGCCCACTTTTGTTTGGCTCCAGAAACCCACAGGTTAGAAACTGGTCTAATTGACAAAGATTTGGGAACAAGAATCAGAAGATACAGATCTCTGCTACTCCTTAAGTATGATGAGAGAGGCAGCTAGGTAGCACAGTGAAGAGAGCACCAGGCCTGAAGTCAGGAGGACCTGAGTTCAAATTAGACTTCAGATACAACACTTTCTAGCTGTGTGGCTTGGGCAAGTCACTTGATCCCAATTGCCTCAGCCAAAAGAAAAAAAAAAAAGGAAATCAATATGTCCTTTGGACAAAGAACTTAATCTCTATCTGTATAATATGGGTAATACTATTTGTCCTAACCTATAGAATTGTACATTTTAAAGGACTATTCCCATAGATTCCTAGAGTTAGGATATGATTTAATAGTCTACTAGACTGTTAGATCCAGGAAGATAGGTTTTGTTGTTGTGTAGTCCTGTCCAATTCTTTGTGACCTCATTTGGGATTTCTTGGCAGAGGTACTAGAATAGTTTTACCATTTTTTTCTCCAGTTCGTTGGGGGAATTGAGGCAGACAGGGTTAAGTGACTTGCCTAGGATCAGGTGGCTAATGTCTGAAGCCAGATTTGAATTTAGGTACTCCAGACTCCCATCCTAGAACTCTTTTTAGAGCACTACCTAATTGGGTGGTGCTCTATTTATAGGGCACCTAATTCATAGGCACCTAATTGCCCCATGAAGAAAAGCCATATCTTATTTATACTTACTAGCACTCTAGAGCCTAGCACTGGAGTACTTAATATTTCCTTTCTCATCTTTACAATACTTTGGAAATTATAGGCACTTGATCCACCTCCTATGTGAGAGATATCCCCCAAGTTGTTTCTCAGTTACTATTGATTGCTGCCCTCTTCTTCTAATTACTACTATGCATTTATTGTGTATATATGTATGTGTGTGTATAAATACGAGAGCACACACATATGTGTTTGTTGTACTTATGGATGTACAGAAGAATGTGAGCCCCTTGAGGGCAGGGACTCTTTTTGTCTTTATATCCCCAGGGCTTGACACAGTGCTTTATACATACTACTTAATAAATGCTTATTAAATTGAAGCTGAAGCATAGCTGTCCCAAGTGTAGTGAAGCAGAGCCCAACTAGTCACTTTTGCACCCAGCAAGAAGACTTACACAGAGTAAATACTGGTTGGTGTCTTGACCCTCTTTCATCTAGTACATATAGGGGGTATCTAGGTGGCGCAATGGTCAGAGCACCAGCCTTGAATTCAGGAGGACCCGAGTTTAAATCTGGTCTCAATCACTTAACACTTCCTAGCTGTGTGAGTCTGGGCCAGCCTCAGGAAAAAAAAAAAAAAAAAAAAAAAAAAGATTAGTACATCTAGCCTGGAATTCACCATGAAACCTCAGCCCCAGGAAGACAACTCTACAATGGAATAGAAATACATGCGCAAATACATATGTGTGTATACGTGCACACATATGTGTATAGACATGTCCAGATACATGGCTATTGCCCTGGAAATCATCTGAGTCACCAAAAGGCTAGAGTAGACAAGCATAACAAAGCTGTCTGAGATCTAATGTCACTGCTTTTTTGAGACAACCCTATTCTCCTCTGGCTTCTATTTTGAGGATGTCCAGACTTACAAACCATATATATGTGTGTGCACATGTGTGTACATATATACATACATATACATGCATGTCTATGGTTTAATACAAATGGAACTCAGCTTTGGTAAGACAAAATAATAGCATAGGACCCCTTTGCAATAGCTATTCCTGAAGAGATGCTCTCTTATGGAAGAATTAGATCTGCTATATCAGATGCTATATCCCTGCTCCTTAATTCCTGTGGCCTTCATAGTAATTTTAGAAGCTCTGCTGAGTAATTCTAAATGCTAATGTTTGATGGGGTTTATCTTCCATTTTCCCTTATCTAGGGCAGAAGTACTAACCCACTGTGCCCTCCCCTGTCTAGGGAAAAGAATGTTTTGCATTCCATTTTACTCTAGAATGTAAGCTCCTTGAGGATGGTAGCAGTGGCATATTTTAGGTTTATAACTATATATATGTATATATACACACACACAACTATAACTACAATAACTACAATGCTCAGTACAATTCTTTTGTTCCTTAATATTTCTTGATTTGGAAAATAATAAAGGATATAATCAAATTTTATGCAAATTAGATTCAGACCATTATGGTAATAAAAATCAATTATATTCATAATTCCTGGTTTTATATTTTAGAGGAGAAAATATCACTAGCTTTGAAATTTTCTGATGGAATACTTACAATTATATCCTACAGAATGCTAGAGTTCAACCACAGTTTGGAAACTTTTAAGGTTGGAAAATAAGACCTGAGGACAGAACTGACATTATATAATCTGGAGAAAAATGTACGATGAGTAGAAACTGAATTATAGCTTTTTTTTTTTAAGTATGTGGAGAGTTCAGAGTATAGGCTTTACCCCTCCAGAAGGGATAGAAAGAAAAGAAAAAGAGGCTCCTTGTTAAGATTGAAGAAGGGAAAAGTTTTAAAGGAGCCCAACTCTCCCACATATACTCCCACAAAGAGAACCAGATTGAATAGTGATCAAAAAATACAAAGAGAAATAGCAATGACACACTTCATGCAGAGCAAGCCAAAAAAGAAGTCAGAAGTCTGTGAGCACTGAAATAAGGATTCCACCATGGAAATGGTATTTGTTGTTTTTGTTGTTCAGTAGTTTCAGTCATGCCCTTCAACCCAGTCCTGCAAATATTATTCTCCTTCCTCAGATAGGTCCTTATGTCAAAAATCATAAAGCTTCAGATGACATAAATACTTCAGATGACAAAGAATAACTCTTCATGATCCTGGAAACCAGTATAAATACAGGTAAACAAGAGAATGGCCTGCCAACTTTCTGACCAGAGACGATCCAAGAGTATCTAAAGTCTGTAGAATGCTGAAAGAGAAGCCCCAGTGTGGTGGAAGCTTATTACCCTCTTACTAGAGCGATGTGAGGTTGGGAGGGTCAGGATGTATAAATCCGTAAATGACTGAGGGCCTGTGCGCCGGTGGAACCTAAAGAGAACTCCTGTTCAGAGGTCCTGTTTAGACCTCAACACTCTGACCCTGGATGCCTCAGAAAAACCTGAAAAAACTGCCAGCATTAAGAGTGTAGACACACCAGAAAAACTGGAAACCAGCTATCCAGGAGCCTAGGAAATCAAGTAGAGGACCAAACCAGGCATGGTCACATTACCCAAGTGTTTGGAAGGAGGAGGTTAGCCCTAGCACACAATCTCAAACCAGAAACTGAGTCTAGAGGCATGAACAAATAAAAGACATCAAACAATAAAGAAATATTTGTAATCAATCAGTCAAGAGACTGCCAAGAGGTAAACCCAGAAAAAGAAATTAATTCTACAAGTACAAGCAGAGCAGAGTTGGGAAAATGCTTGGCCACAAAAGATTCTCAAAAGTGATTGGGAGAAATGAAAAAAAAAAAATTTAATGAAATAGGAAGTAAATGGAATATAGAGAGCTAAAAACTAAGAGGGACATCTGAGTAATGAATCTACTAAAAATTGGAGTGGGACAACTGGAACTCAATGATGCCAGTAATGAGAGTTTTAACAAAATCAGAAGGAAATGAATGTATCGCGTTTGCTTCAGAAAATATTCGAATTAGATGTAAGGAATCCTGGTTTTGGGGAAAGAGCTCTGGACTTAAAATCAGAAGAACCAGATTCTAGTTCTAACTCTACCATTCCCCATGACTTTAATCAAGTCACTTCCCCTCAATAGATGACCCACAGTATTTGAAACATATTTAATATTTGTGCATTGATTTGTGGTCTCCAAGTTTCCTTCCAACAATGGCATTTTAGGATTCTATGATTCCAGGTAGCATGATCATGTAAAATCAAAGACTACAGCTGACAGCACAAGTGTGTGACCCTGGAACTGAAATCTCAGAGTTTGGGAGTCTTCCATATAAAGGTAAGATAAAATGTAGGTGAGCTTCTTATCTACTGAAGCTATTTCCTCCTTGGTATCTTACAGATCTGGTAATGAAACCTACCTTTCTCCTCACAGCAGAGGGGCAGGAGAGTGATGGCAGAATGTTGTTTATACATTGTCAGAGATGGTCCTTATGTCTTTGCTCACCCATTTTTGTTGAATTTAAGGGACTGTGTGTATGATGTATGCATATCTGCCAATAACTGTGATGTAAAACAAAAGGCATCAATAATTTTTTTAATTAAGGGGTTGGACTAAATCTCTTGAGCTCTCTTTTAGCTCAATTGAACCAGGCATTTATCAGATGCCTACTATGTGCAAGGTACTATGTGCAAAGATCTGGAAATACAAAGGCAAAAATCAAACAGTGCTTTTGCCACCAAGGAGCTTAAAAGGATGGAACCTGTAAACACTAAGACCGGAGTAAGGGCTGGACCCTATTCGTTTGTATAAGGCTAAGTTAGTCAGTGACTTATTCAGGATCACAGCTAGAGGAGAGATGTATGAACAGAGAGAGTGGCAAAGGCGGAGAAACCGAATTTATAAAGTGCTTCCAGTCATGCTTGAAGTGCTTCCTGGCTTCAAGGCCCTTAGGCCATGTTTTACAGAATAATTTCAAGAGGCAGCCAGCATTAACAACAGAGGGGATTAGGAAAGGCCCCACCCAGTAAGAGGTGACACCTACTTAGTGCTTTGAAAGGAGAAAAGTGTCCAAGAGGCTGAGGAAGTGAGGAGAGAAGGCATTCCAAAGGTGGGGGACCCCACGCAAAGGCGCAGGAGCGGGAGATGAAACACTGTATCACTGTCATTCTATGATCCCAGAGAGGATGCTCAGCCGAGCCTGAGTAATAGACGAGATGACCTTTCAGAGGGATTCTGTGGTCCAGGATAAAACTAAGTTAACAGCACCATCTAGGGGAAAGAAGATTCCAAGTGCCCCGGGAGGCGTCGACAGTGCCGAATCCCCAAGACTGCAAAAATGGGAGGTAGGAGAGGCCCAACACCGTCCCCTCCGCACCCTACCCCGCCCCCCGCCCCTTCCACTTTGCTCCTTCTACTCCCAGCTCAGACAGAACTACCAGTCCCAGGAGGCCTTGCGCGTCACGCTGAGGAGGGGAGGAGGACGTGGACGTTGTGACGTAACGAAGGGGGCGGGGTGGGTGTCGAGAAGTTCGCCTCAGGACCTTTGCCTGGCCCCGCCCCCGCCCCTGTTGCTGTTGCGACGCAGCTGCTTGTGGCTGTTGCTGCAGCGGGTGAGTCTCTGAGGTGAAGGTGGCTGATGGAGTGGGGAAGGAGGGGATTTCGGGTTTCCCGCTTCGTATCCGTAAAGGAGAAGAAAACCCGTAATCGGGAAGGAAGGGCCGGCGGCTCACTGCACTTCCTCTGGGGGCGCGGCCGAGGGGGTGGCGGCGGGGGGAGGGAGCGTGGCCTTTGGCGCCCCTCTTAGTTCTCCGGGGGTTCAGGGGGACTACCTTCCCTGGAAGAGAGCGAGACTGACGGGTGCGCGCGCACCGAGGGGTGGAGGCGGGAGGGTGGCTGTGGGGACAAGCTACCCTTTTCTCTTGGGGCTTACGTCATGGCGTCCCTGCGGGCACGGAGAGTGGTGACGTCACGGCCTCACTTAAGGATTGGATAATCACTTCTCCCCCCACCTCGCTCCCACGTTCGACCTGGGCTTCCTGGCTTTGGCTCCTGTCTGGAGTCTCCTTTCGAGGAGGTGGGACCTTAGAAAGGAGGAGGAGGAGGGGCCGCCCCTTCTCTTTCACCTGCGCTGCCCCTCCCCTTTTCCCTCTCCCACTCTACCTCTAGTAGACCTCGGATTTGAGCCTAACTAGAAACCTGGCTTTTAAAGCTGAATGACACTTTGATTGTCCTATGGGCCAGACCCCTCCTTTTACAGATGGGGAAACTGAGGCATGCGGAAACACCGAGGTGAAGCGACTTGTCCCAGCATCAGACAGAGCCCAGACTTGTCACCACCCACTAATTTCAGCAAAAGTATTCATAGGTGACCCTGGACAGGACGAAGAAGAGTCCCCAGCTCACCGTCTGGTGCATGATTTTTGCTGTGGTCACATTATTTAATATCTTAGTGGAGAATTGTCATTTCTCTGTCTGCTCATTCCGACCTTGGCAGTTGTTGCACATGCAGCCCGATTCCATTTTGGATCGGATAGCCCTGCCCCCTTCCTTAGCCAGCACAATGTGCGTTTGAATATTTTGTCCAGGCCCGACTTCTTAAGTAACGTATAATTTTTTTACCCCCTTGAGGCTGGGGTTAAGTGACTTGCCCAGGGTCACACAGCCAGGAAGTGTTAAGTGTCTGAGCTCACATTTGAACTCAGGTCCTCCTGAATTCAAGGCCGGTGCTCTATCTACTGCGCCCCCTAGCTGCCCCAGTAACGTATAATTTAAGGAGAGAAGGAGTAATAGGTAAATAATTGAAGCAGTAATTAGTAACAGCAGCTCCCATTTCTGTGCTAAGTGCTTTACAAATGTTATTTTATTTGAGCCTCAGAATAACCCTTTGAAGTAGGAGTCATTATCACCATTTTATAATTGAGGAAAAATGGTTAGGGACTTGTCCCGTTTCTCCCCCACCCCCTAGTAAGTGTCTGAGGTTTCCTAGTTCCAGGCCCAGTTTTTCACCTACTGTTCCTCATTGCAGTGGGTCACTTAACAGTGATGCAAGAGAGTGAGATAAAAACAAAGGAATGATTGGGGAGGCAACTGGGAGGTTTGGGCAATGGCTTCATGGAAGAATTCAGTAGATCTGAGGTGCATGGAGGATGCTGTGCATAAATGGAAGAGACATCAGAACAGTTAAACCCCAGAGTATATGAAAGGATAGTTTAGAAAGAATATAAAAGTAAATGCAAAGGCTGGACATACATTATAAATAGCAGGCTGGAAGAGACCTAGTCCAACCCTCTCCACTTTAGAGTAGAGATTAGGAAATTTATGCTCCATTATGTTAAGTATGCTGACTCCAGATCCATCACTTACTCTGCACAGCTCATTTATGTAACTCTTTTAAGACTTGCAAAGTGACTGCTTTCCTTACTTCTGTTAGATAAATGGTACAAGTGTCATCACCATTTTGCAGATGAGGAAACTGGGGCTCTGAGAGTTTACCTGATTTGCCTCTGGTCATCAGATCAGAGCCTCAGGGGGTTCAGCATTCCCTTTACTGTACTGCAGTGCTTCTATGTAGGCAAGAGAAAAATTTTTATAGCCTTAAGTATGAAATATTGTAAATGTATTAATAGAAAAGAAAGGTTACTTGGGCAGCAGTGGAAATTGTGGTTTAGAGAGAAAATTCTCATGCCTAATGTCTGAGTAATCTATAATCACTTGGAGAAGAAAGAAGGGGAAGTGGGAAAATGAACTAGCACAACCCATTCTCACTACTAAAAAGGAATTCTAACCAATCCTACAGGTCTTTAAAGACTAATGAAACCTCACTTGGGAAGTTTGAGAAGCCTCAGTTCCAGATCTTTCCAGCAAAGCTTGACATCATATGACTTAGCTGACTTGCTCTTAAAATACTGTGCCTATTTAGAAAATCTTTGTTTTTTTCCCCAAAGTGATACACATTTGACCTGAAATGGCAAACTTCCTTTTTCACTCATATTAAGTACTTTTATTGCTTGAGTCACTTAGGAATTTAAAACTATAACCTTTCCCTAAATAGAGAAGTGGTCAAAGGATGTGAGCCATTGATTTTCAAAAGAGGAATTGTGAACTATTATCTATAATAAAGAATGCTCCAAATTACCATTAATAAGAGAAATGTAAATCAAAACATACTTCATACCCAGAAAATTGACAAAGATGTAAAAATAGGCAGTATTGGAGAGGTTGAGGAGAAGCTGGTGCATAATTAGTGGGACTGGATTGGTATAACCATTCTGGAAGACAAATGAAGTGATTAAAATATCCCTACCTTTTTTTGATATAAAACTGTGCCCAAAGAAAAGATTATAAGAGGATATCTTCCCCCTGCTAGCAGAAGTGATAGAGGGTCCAGGGGTGTGAAACATTACAAATAACTACAATTTTTTTTTCTATGAATTGATGTTTTTTTGAAATTTTTTCTCTTTATTTCAAAACATTATCTCTTGGAGATTTAAGATTTTCTTGCTGCAAAGAAAGCCAAGTTAATCCTGAGTACAGTGCTGTTTGTGTCCCTAAGCCATGATATTTTTTGATGGCATTATGCAAGATCTTCCCAAGTCACCATTTGAGGAATTAGTACATATTTTTTTTTGCTTATTCTCCCTGTCCCATAGCTATTTTCCAAGTCATATTCAGATTTTTTTGGTCAGAGCTGAATACATTTAAAACACAACTGTAGTTTTCATGGATCATACTGTTTGAACAATATTTACAACATTGTTGTTGTAAATTCCCTCAGTCTGGGAAAAGTGAGGCTAACATGTTTATTTACCTTAACAGCTAAGAAAAAAAAAAGTTTTAGTGTGCACAATTTTGATACTTTTATATAAAAATGGATTTTTTTAAAAAATGCATCATTTGGAAGTTTTAGTTATTCATTTATCAGCCCAAATTAGTACAGGTAATTAAGGACTGATTTGTTCTCTGACTTCCTGAGCATGTTTCACTTTATGAAGTGAACCAGAGGAGTTTCAAATAGCTTCATTTTTCTTGAGATGGCAGTTTCATTTCTCTTGAAACAGCCCCACCCACTGGGTTAAAGGGTAATGTGAAAATTCTTTCTAACCATTTAAGAAAATTATTGATATAATTTGTTCTGATACAACAAACCCTGTCCTACTAACACTACAGAGTATATTCCCCAAAGCAGTTAATTAATTTAATTAAAAGCAGTTAACTTGGAAATGTGTTCTTTGACAGTACAATAATAATGCTTGTTATTTTATTTGATTAGAATTTTGTTGCCTTGTGTATTACCTTATAGTTTGGCCTTTATTATTGCTGGAGAGAAAGACAGACAAACACACACACACATACACACACACACAGAGAAGGGGAGAGAGGGAAGAGAGAGGGGAATGAATGAAAAAATATATGTGTGTGTGTGTGTGTGTGTGTATGCTGCTCTCCATTTTTGTTTTCAGCTTTTAAAAAAATTGACAAATGCTACTATGAATGTTTTATACACATTGGGCTTTTCTTGTTATCTGACTATTCTTTAGGATATTATTTACTCTATTGTTAACTATATCCTTCCTGGATGGCAGTTAAACATCCATGAGGATTAAATTTAAGAAAATTGCAATTGAATTGATTGCTTTTTTAGTGAAGCAGAGTTGGTAGTACAAGGGAGGTTTTACAAATTAATTTTATGGGATACCTCCTACTCTTTTTGATTCCTAAAGAAATAGAAAGTCAAGCTTCATCTGAATTTGTAAGGTCATACAGAAGGACTAGTTATTTATTTATACCTTTTTCTGTTCTTACAGAATCCTCCTAAGGACAGAGCATTATTTTTGGATAGCCTAGTAGGTGGAATTGTGTCAAACTTGGTTAGAAATCAGGAGCCTAGCTACTTAATGAATTTGCAAATATATATTCTGATATTACCTTATTTGGCTGATTTATCCCAGCAATACAAAACTTCCTAAGTTTTTATTTTTACTTATGTTCTGCTTTTCTTCTTATATTTCTCCCTTCTTTTTCAACTTGTGTCAATTCTAAGGCAGGTAGTGCTAATTGTCAATCTTTGTTGGTTTTACAATCCAATTTTTTTTTTTACAATCCATTTTTTAAAAGCAAATATTCCTTTAAAAGCAATGCTCTTCTCTCCTTTGCCTGTTCTACATTTACTTTTCATTTCTGACACATTTTTTGGGGAGAAATTATTTTCTTTTTTTATATATGTTATTTCATTTTTTAAAAAATAGTTTTTATTTACCAGATATATGCATGGGTAATTTTACAACATTGACAATTGCCAAACCTTTTGTTCTAATTTTTCCCCTCTTTCCCTCCCCCAGATGGCAGGTTGACCAATACATGTTAAATATGCTAAAGTATAAATTAAATACAATATATGTATACATGTCCAAACAGTTGTTTTGCTGTACAAAAAGAATCGGACTTTGAAATAGTGTACAATTAGCCTGTGAAGGAAATCCAAAATGCAGGCAGACAAAATAGAGCGTTTGGGAATTCTATGTAGTGGTTCATAGTCATTGGGAAAGATTATTTTCAACATCCAATGTTTGATTCCATTTGTCCCGATCTTCATTACATTTATTGAAAATTAGCAGATACCACCAAGACTAAAATGGATTCTTCTCAACTACCTTAACTGAGTACCATTATGTTCCAGATACATAAAATGACCCTCTTTTATTTTACAGGAAGAAATAAGCAACTTAACTGATTTATTATCATACTTATCACCATGTCATTACTGTTTCTTCTTCCTTACCCTCTAAGTCACTTGGCTTCCTATCCAGGAAGATAAGTTTCTATATTTCATTTCAAAGTTGGTTAAGTTCCTTTCAAATACAAGGACCTCTGTTCGGTGTTCTCTGAATCATTTCGTGACATCTCGAAAACATGAAGCTTCACCCCAGGGAGTTTGTTAAATTTTTGATAAAAAGGTTGGGCTCTTGGCTTTTTTCCAGAGGACAATTGATTTTTAGATGACACTAGAAAGAGGATTGACTTGTGTTAGCTTCTTTTTTGCTAATGTTATGTCTTCCTTTTCTTTTTTTTTTTTAATGCTGTTCTTTTTTTCATAAAACACCCAAATGATTTGTTTTCAGTAGAAATTGGACTATGAGTTGTTCTTGGGTTTTTTTTTTTCATGATGGATAATTATGAAGTTATATACTTTCATTAGCTTAGGTCCCACCATACAAAAGTGATAAACAGTAGGTTTTTTTTAAGTAATAGTTTTTAATTGTAAATAATCTTAATAATTATCAAAATTAAGAGTATTCCTAATGAAATGGTAAATTTCAAACAGTTTTGTGTATGTGTAAAACTGACAAAATAATGCTCTTATGTGCCTCTATCTGCTTTAGCATCTGGATTCTTTAAAAATTTTGTTGCTGTCATATTGTTGTTGTGAATGAGTATGTCCTACTAATTCAGCTTTTTTCTGTACATCTTTCTATAAACTTTCCCATATTTTTTATTCCTAGTTTTTCATTTTTATAACAAAAATATTTCATTGAATTTTAGTATACCAGTTTTCTTCGGACATTCTCTAATTGTACTTGTTTCCAGTTTTTTGCTATTCATATAAAGCAGTGCTCAATATTTTTGTATAGTTAGTTTTAAAAAATCATTCAGTAACATAACAGCTAGGACATTATGTTTTAAGTTTTTCAAAAGCACTTTACATATGTTAACTCATTTAATTCTCAAAACTCTGAAGCAAGTACTGTTATCCCTGCTTTTCAGATAAGACTTGTAAATGTCCCTAGCAGGATTTGAATTTAGGTATTTTAAATTCTAAGTCCAGCACTTTAGTCACTACACCACTTAATTGCCAACATGCTCAGGATATATAATCCTAATTTTTTTTTTAACTCTTACTATAAATAAATTGTACCCATTTGGAAGAGAGATTGACAGTGTTTAGAGGTAGATACTAGAGGAATTGATTCAAGTTTTCTTCATGAGAAACTAGTTGATAGTTGTAGAATGCACACTTGTACCCTTACTTCACTCAACTCAAGCAACCGGCCACCCCATCTTGTATGTCATTTTACATTTCTTTCTCTACCAACATGACAGTATTGTTCTTGTTTTACTGGTGGCAGAGTTTTAACCTTCATCCCCCACAACTCCTCACCCCATTTTAAGTAGTTTGTTTTATAGTAAGCAATCCAGTTGAAGGACTGGGCTAGGGACAAAGCTTTTATTTCTCAAATTTTCTAAGTAGTTAAAACCATTTTCCTTAGAAATTATAGAGAATGAATTATAGTGACTGGTAACTTCGATTATAATGGGAAGGACCCATTATCAGATTCTGACTACTAGGCTGCTCTTGCCTGCTGTCTTTTTATGCTTTAGAGGTAGGGGAAAGAATTGGATAATCTGTAGTGCTCGGCTGGATTGTTGTTACTGAGACTAAAGAAAGGACTTACTGAATCTGGGATACCCTAAGGAATCACTGTACATCAAGGACATTCATAACGCCACTGAGAAATACTAATCATACAGGCTGTGGTTTATCTGCAAGGAACTAGTTCTAACCTCATCCGGAATGTGGCTTTTCCTCCCAGAAAGGCATATCTAAGATTAAAGTTGAGGATGTGAGTTTAGGCATAGCACAATATAGACACTAGATTGCATCGTACTCAAGTCTCAAGTACAGAAGACAATTTATCACATGAAATTCTTCATTCCTAACCCTCTCCTTAACAAAACAGAACAACAACAACAAAAGTTTTTTGGAATACAGAGAAGGCTGTATTAGATAAGACCAGAAAATAGGCTACGTGGGGCCAGCTAACTGTTAACCCAGCTGGTGACAGTGTCTCTTAGTTGTTGGCACCTTTTGTGGTACATTGCCTTGTTTCAACATATGATTTTTATAAGAAATGATGTGGTTTTTGCATTTGTGGAATTGTTGCCTTGGTCCAGTTAAGCAAATATATCTAGAATCCCTGATTTCCTACAGTGCTCTTTCAGGCTTAGTGTATTTGTGGTGTGCTACTTTGTAAAACGTTAGAGGAATTTTAGTTTTCACTTTTGTGTGTAATATGGTTGAAAGTCAAATGAGTGTTGAGGTGTGGGAAGTTTTATTATAATATACTCGCCCTTCATGTTTTCTGTAGTGCTTTTATTTACAAAACACTAGTCTATTCTGTTGTCCACATTTTATCCATGTCACAAGACAAGCAAGCTAAATCCCTGCAGAGGAAAAGGCCCAGTACATTTGTAGAAGAGAGTTGGTCATGACAGGATAATTAAAAATAAGTTTAGAAAGAAACATAAACAAGCAGGATAGCTTTGAAAGAACAATATATGTTTGTTTGCTTTTTTTAAGCCAACCATTCATAATAGATCTTAGTTTTATACAGAATCTTCTTCTCTATTTCATATGTGAAAACGTTCATTTTCTTTCCTTTTTTAAGTTCAGTATTTTTAAAAAAGAAAGAAAATAGCAGGTTTCATTTAGCAGTGGAAATCATGAGTGAAATGCCCTAAACTGAAACAGGAAAACGGTTATGTTCTACACAGTCGTCAGGTTTGTGCTTTCTGGACTCATCTTAGTTGTGTACAAAATGTTCCCTGGGTGAGGACCCAGATTTCCCTCTTATTGCACCCAGCCACTTCCTCATTTCTTGCCATGTCCCTCGTTCCCTGACAGGACCGCCCACCATGGAAGAGACAGGTGAGGAGCCCCCAACATCAGCTGTCCTGCTGGATCATTGCCATTTCTCTCAAATCATCTTTAACAACGTGGAGAAGTTTTACATCCCTGGGGGAGACATCACATGCCATTACACCCTCACCCAGCATTTCATTCCTCGCCGAAAGGACTGGATTGGCATCTTTAGGGTAAGAGATTGGAACTTTTACATACTAAGAGCTCATGAACAATAGTTGAATCTCAGTTATTCTGCGTATGTTCCCCACTTTGTGGATTTTTTTTAAAAGCAAGTAATTTTTAAAATCCTAGACTGGATTTCTTGTGTCTGCTAATACAAACTTATTTTTATTACTATCCTGAACCATACTGATAACAGGATATTTGGTTATCTCAAAATATCAAAGTGTATTCCAAATTTTTAAAAAATTATTTTCGCTTTTGAATTTTCCATTCCTCTCTTCCATCCCTCTGTCTTCTTTCTTTTCCTTTACTAGCCTAACAGAGAATTCAGTGTGTCAGTTAATTCTTTTAGAGATGACTTTGCTCCTTTGATTTCATTCTTCTGCCTTTATTATTTCCAAAATTAAACCACTAGTTATTTAAAAATTCAGTTTCATAGAACTAGAGGGGATCCTGGGTGATAATCTAGTACAGGTCCTTGCCTCTACTGAAGTCTTTGTCTAAATCACCTTAAATAAGGTAATTTCTTTACTTTATTTTTATAAAACATCTCCAAGGACAAAGAATTCATGCTATCATTTGGCAATCTTTCCTAATGTTTAATCACCCTGAGAGTCAAGAAGAGGAGCTGTTGATTTTTTATGACAGACCTCAAGCCATCACTGCTATCCCTGACAAATTTGTATATTTTAGAGATGAACACTAAAGGTCAAATATTTGTTATTTACACTTCAGAGTTACCAATGGTAGTGACCTTTGGTTTGCCATCTGTGTGTTATATGCCTTTGTGTTGATGTAGCTCCTTCTGAAACTAAATACCATTCTTGATTTCACTTCTTTGTGCACAAGCATGAATGCACACAACATACTCTTCTCCTTAAAAAGCAAATACCCAACTTCTTTTCTTCACTCTTTTAGTCATTTGGAATACTAAGCTCAGTGATGGAATGAATCCAGAGATAGTAAGACAGGTATCTCCTTGGGTGGAAATTTAGCCAAAATAGTTTATCAGCCTCTTTCGTGGTACCTTCTGAGGCTTCAAAGTATTAAGAGTTTTCTGCACCTTAACTGTCATTTTAGAATCTCGGCTGAATGTTTGCTGTTTCACAAACAAGGGGCAAGGTTAAAAATTTTACTCTCTTTTCTGGCCTTTATGTAAAAGTACCATAATTCAGACTAGGATGATTTTTTTAAATCACTTAATCATATTGGAATGCTTTTTGTGATTTTATTTTGTAGCAAGAAACATTTTAAAAATTCCATTTGCTGAGACTAATGTTGAAAATGGTTGTATTTCATGAATACATAATAACCAACTGATAGTGAAAATGCTATAAATAAATTTATTTGAAACCAAACAGGAATCTTCTGTAAAAATAACAAAACCCAAGAAGCCAAAGAAATCCCTTTCCCTGTATATCTGCATCTGGAATGCTGCACATAATTTCATTAAAGAAACTACAAAAAGTTCAGATAAGAACAATGAAAGTGGGTCAGGGGGATAGAATAACTTCCACATGAAGACAGATTACTGAGACCACAAACGAGACAACAAGCTCTGTCTGTAAAGATAAAGGTTGGGGGGGGCGGAGGGAGGACAACACTGTTTTCCATATTTGTAAAATGGTATTTGTAATACTTGAGGTGCTTACCTCACAGGGTTGTTGAGAAAGATATGCTTGACACATCATAAAGCACTACACAAATATAAGAAATTTTAGTGTATTCAATGGTGCTCTTTTGGTAAACATGGCTTTATATACCAGATCCACAAAAGAGTTTGAAAGAAAATTTTTGATATTAAAAAAAAGAAAACTTTTTATATAGAAAGTGTATATTATGTGGAAGATTGGTATTGTTTAAAAAAAAAAAAAAAAGGATACTTAGACTGGAATCAGGAAGCCTGGATTATAGTTTAATCATTACTTAGCTGATTAGGATGGGTGGCTAATTTCTATTGACTTTGGACAAGTCAGTTTGTTACTTCAGTTTCCTCAACTGAATCATAATGATTCTTCATATCTATTTCAGCTCTGTGGTTTCATGATGTTGGACTTTTTAATCATAAAAGTTGATAGAGAGGAAAATATGAAAACATTTGAATGATTCAGATAGATAATTTATAATAAATCTGTGACTTGTTAAAAGGAGGTTAGGGATACATTTGCGAAGTACTATTGCTTCACTTTACCATAAATTTTCCCTTTGAGCCAATGTGAGAGACAGAAATGTGGCTCAGTTGATCTCTGGTTTGGACCAGTGTGGTGGTTTTATTATTTTTTTATTTAATAGTTTTTATTTACCAGATGTATGCATGGGTAATTTTACAACATTGACAATTGCCAAACCTTTTGTTCCAATTTTTCCCCTCCTTCCCATCCCCCCACCCCCCCAATGGCAGGTTGATCAATACATGTTAAACATGCTAAAGTATAAATTAAATACAATATATGTATACATGTCCAAACAGTTGTTTTGCTGTACAAAAAGAATCGGACTTTGAAATAGTGTACAATTAGCATATGAAGGAAATCAAAAATGCAGGTGGACAAAAATAGAGGGATAGGGAATTTTATGTATTGGTTCATAGTCAACTCCCAGAGTTCTTTCGCTGGGTGTAGCTGGTTCAGTTCATTACTGCTCTACTGGAACTGATTTGGTTCATCTCCTTGTTGAAGAGGGCCTCGTCCATCAGAATTGATCATCATATAGTATTGTTGTTGAAGTATATAATGATCTCTTGGTCCTGCTCATTTCACTCAGCATCAGTTCCTATAAGTCTCTGCAGGTCTTTCTGAAATCATCCTGTTGGTCATTTCTTACAGAACAATAATATTCCATAATATTCATATGCCACAGTTTATTCAGCCATTCTCCAGTTGATGTGCATCCACTCAGTTTCCACTTTCTGGCCACTACAAAGAGGGCTGCCAGTGTGGTGTTTTTATTAACCCACATGAGTGAAGCTCATATGTGTGGTAGATATCGTGGGAGTCAAAATTGATAATTGAGACTTGTCTGTATCTTAAAAGTTCTATCCTTCATTTCTGGCTTCTAGGGATTTCTCTGTAAGAATTCATTTCATTCTTTGAAGCAAGATGTGAAAATTGTGGTAGGAACCATTTTATAAATAGAGAGCGCCACAAACCATTAATTGACCTGATACTAGAGATTTCAGATCTCCCCATTTGAAATCCCTGTTCATTCTACTGTTACTGTTTCTTGGCTAAGCTCTTGTTTTTTTAGCCACTGGACAATGGCTAAGGCCCCAAAAGAAGGAAATGAATTTGTTTTAGAGATAAGAGTCATAAAGTGGTAGCATAGAGAACAGAGATTCTCCTCCTAACTCTGGCCCAATGAAGAAGCCAAAAAATAGAAATCACATACAAATAAAAATAATCCTTCTGTTTGGAGGAAGCCATAATTCTGAGGCTTTTCAACTTGATATTTTGGACTTAAGACATTAAAAAACTGCAGGGTATGAATGAGGACTCTATAAAATCCCAGTTTTTGTAGACCTCCTCAGGTTGTGATGTCTCCTATATATAACAACTGGGGTGTATGCTAATGAGACATTAAAACATGCCTTAGTATGTTCTGTTAAGTTTTCAATGTGGCCTTTTCAACTCTACTTTGACTTTTTAATAAACTAAAGTTGAATTTATTTTTAGTTCTCCTTTCCCCCACTGGGCCTGGGCAGTTACAAAATATAGCAAATGAGCTGATTTTGTTTATTTTCTGCTGTGCAGTCTCTGAAGGTGCAGTTGCAGTACACCCTTGCCTTTCTCTGACAAGCTCTTTTTCCATAACTAATTTGGGTGGATCTTTTTTATCTTTTGGGCACTCCTTGGGTTCCCCCTTTTCTACCTAATGAGTCTTCTACCATGAGATGTTTATTTCCATCAGTGTCTTGAAAGGCTTTTTTTTTTTTTTTAATTTTTACAAAAATTTTATGCATAGGTAATTTTCCAGCATTGACAATTGCAAAACCTCTTGTTATAACTTTTCCCCTCCTTCCCCCCACCCCTTCCCCTGGATGGCAGGTTAACTAATACATGTTAAATATATTAAAGTGTAAGTTAAATACAATATATATATATATATATACACACACACACACACACATGTCCAAATATATATATATATATGTGTGTGTGTATATATATATATATATATACACACACACATGTCCAAACAGTTATTTTGCTGTACAAAAAGAATCAGATTTTGAAACAGTGTACAATCAGGCTATGAAGGAAGTAAAAAATGTAGGCGGACAAAAATATAGGGATCGTGAATTCTATGTAGTGGTTCATAGTCAACTCCCAGAGTTCTTTCCCTGGGTGTAGCTGGTTCACTGTTCTAATGGAATTGATTTGGTTCATCTCATTGTTGGAGAGGGCCTCGTCCATCAGAATTGATCATCATACAGTATTGTTGCTGAAGTATAAATGATCTCCTGGTTCTGCTGATTTGAAAGGCTTTTTATAGTCACTGAATCATAGTCATTATCACCAGAAAACTTTCATTAATTTATGTTACATATTGCTTTATACATAAAAAAATAAGCAAATCTAGATTCCTGACAGCTCCTAGGTTGAGGCATACTGCAAGCATTGGCATGTACAAATATGTATAAGATAAAGTGTTAGGGTGATGAATTTGTGAACTACTGAGGGTGGATTTATTTTCTTCTAGTTGTTTAGATCAGAACTCATTCATGACTTCTAAACTCTGCCAACCTTCTCATCATCTGTGTCCCTGCCATAACTTCTTCCCAGGAAATTATTTCCGTTCTCTTGATATTCCACCAGATGTGCAAGAGACTTTCCTTTTGATCCTGTGGCATTGCACAAGATACCACCATGGTTGTTTATCTGTTATCCCCTATTCATCATACTTGCCAGACCCAGAGAGTGCTGGATATAAAGTCCAACTGTGACACTTAACACAAGTGTCATCTTGGGAAAGTCACTTTATCTCATCTGTTTCCTCATCTGTATAATTTCTTAGGTACTTTCCAGCTCTAAATCTACACTTCTGTTATTGACAAATACGTCTGATAATTTTTTTTTCAAATTATTATTATTTTTTTAACTTTGGCCCAGTGTTTGGAGGAAGCATATCATTTGTAATATGCTATAGCCTACCTATAGGCACCATGTTTTTCCTCATTACTTTTAGGATGACTTGCAATTTTTTTTATTTACCAGATATATGCATGGGTAATTTTACAGCATTGACAATTGCCAAGCCTTTTGTTCCAATTTTTCCTCTCCTTCCCCCTGCCCAGATGGCAAGTTGACCAATACATGCTACATATGTTAACGTATAAATTAAATACAATATATGTATACATGGATGAGCTGCAATTTTAACTGCTAGGAGATTGTGGTGTCCCATGGTATGCAGCCAGATAGTCTTAGAAGCAGAGCATTGGTATTCAAAAGCCTTCGTTTCAGTTAACAGATTAGGATCATAATTGGCAATGGAACCACCACATTGGGATTCCTATCATAGTCCTTTATGTACTTATTTGAGAAAGTAGACATGTTACTAAAAAGAAACAAAGACAAGACAAACACAACAATTGATTTTCAGGATATTTGAAAGAAGGGATAAAAAAATCACACTCATAGTTCCAAAGGGAAATTGAGAGGATATCAATAACCATCAATTCATACTTTCTTGTTGCCACAAAATCTTCAGGAAAATAGGAAGAGTTAATGTGCATACTAAGGACATCTTTTTTTTTTTAATTAATAATTTTTTATTATATATATATTTTTTATAATATTATCCCTTGTATTCATTTTTCCAAATTACCCCCCCTCCCTCTATTCCCTCCCCCCGACGACAGGCAATCCCATACATTTTACATGTGTTACAATATAGTCTAGATACAATACATGTGTGTGAATATCATTTTCTTGTTGCACAATAAGAATTAGATTCCGAAGGTACATGCAACCTGGGCAGACAGATATTAGTGCTAACAATTTACATTCACTTCCCAGTGTTTCTTCTCTGGGTGTAGCTACCTCTGTCCATCATTGATCAACTGGAAGTGAGTTGGCTTTTCTTTATGTTGAAGATTTCCACTTCCATCAGAATACATCCTCATACAGTATTGTTGTTGAAGTGTATAGTGATCTTCTGGTTCTGCTCATTTCACTCAGCATCAATTGATTTAAGTCTCTCCAGGCCTCTCTGTATTCCTCCTGCTGGTCATTTCTTACAGAGCAATAATATTCCATAACCTTCATATACCATAATTTACCCAACCATTCTCCAACTGATGGACATCCATTCATCTTCCAGTTTCTAGCTACAACAAAAAGAGCTGCCACAAACATTTTGGCACATATATGTCTCTTTCCGCTCTTTAGTATTTCTTTGGGATATAAGCCCAATAGTAGCGCTGCTGGGTCAAAGGGTATGCACAGTTTGATAACTTTTTGGGCATAATTCCAGATTGCTCTCCAGAATGGCTGGATTCTTTCGCAACTCCACCAGCAATGTATTAGTGTCCCAGTTTCCCCACATCCCCTCCAACATTCATCATTATTTGTTCCTGTCATCTTAGCCAATCTAACAGGTGTGTAGTGGTATCTCAGAGTTGTCTTAATTTGCATTTCTCTGATCAGTAGTGATTTGGAACACTCTTTCATGTGAGTGGATATAGTTTCAATTTCTTCATCTGAGAATTGTCTGTTCATATCCTTTGACCATTTATCAATTGGAGAATGGTTCGGTTTCTTATAAATTAGGGTCAGTTCTCTATATATTTTGGAAATGAGACCTTTGTCAGAACCTTTGTTTTTAAAAATATTTACCCAATTTGTTACTTCCCTTCTAATCTTGTTTGCATTAGTATTATTTGTACAGAAACTTTTTAGTTTGATGTAATCAAAATCTTCTATTTTGTGATCAATAATGATCTTTAGTTCTCCTCTGGTCATAAATTCCTTCCTCCTCCACAGGTCTGAGAGGTAGATTATCCTCTGTTCCTCTAATCTATTTATTATCTCCCTCTTTATGCCTAAATCATGGACCCATTTTGATCTTATCTTGGTATATGGTGTTAAGTGTGGATCCATATCTAATTTCTGCCATATTAATTTCCAGTTTTCCCAACAGTTTTTTCCGAATAATGAATTTTTATCCCTAATGTTGGTATCTTTGGGTTTGTCAAAGATTAGATTGCTATAGATGTACCCTTTTTTGTCCTTTGTATCTAATCTGTTCCACTGATCTACCGGTCTATTTCTTAGCCAATATCAAATGGTTTTGGTGACTGCTGCTATATAATATAGCTTTAGATCAGGTACACTTAGACCACCTTCCTCTGAGTTTTTTTCATTAGTTCCCTTGCAATTCTCGACCTTTTGTTCTTCCATATGAATTTTGTTGTTATTTTTTCTAGATCATTGAAATAGTTTCTTGGGAGTCTGATTGGTATAGCACTAAATAAATAGATTAGTTTGGGGAGTATTGTCATCTTTATTATATTCGCTCGGCCTATCCAAGAGCACTGAATGTCTTTCCAATTATTTAAATCTGATTTTATTTTTGTGGCAAGTGTTTTGTAATTTTTCTCATATAATTCCTGACTTTTCTTTGGTAGATGGATTCCCAAATACTTTATACTCTCAACATTTGTTTGGAATGGAATTTCTCTTTGTAGATCTTGCTGTTGCATTTTGTTAGTGATATATAAAAATGCCGAGGATTTATGTGGATTTATTTTGTATCCTGCCACTTTGCTGAAATTTTGAATTATTTCTAGTAGCTTTTTAGCAGAGTCTTTGGGGTTCTCTAAGTATACCATCATGTCATCTGCAAAAAGTGATAGTTTGATTTCCTCATTTCCTACTCTAATTCCTTGAATCTCTTTCTCGGCTCTTATTGCCGAGGCTAGCGTTTCTAGTACTATATTGAATAGTAATGGTGATAGTGGGTAACCTTGTTTCACTCCTGATCTTACTGGGAAAGGTTGCAGTTTATTTCTATTGCATATTATGCTTACTGAAGGTCTTATATATATGCTCCTGATTATTCTGAGGAATAGTCCATTTATTCCTATACTCTCAAGAGTTTTTAGTAGGAATGGATGTTGGATTTTGTCAAATGCTTTTTCTGCATCTATTGAGATGATCATATGGTTCTTATTAATTTGATTATTAATATGGTCAATTATATTAATAGTTTTCCTAATATTAAACCAGCCCTGCATTCCTGGAATAAATCCTACTTGATCATAGTGTATTATCCTGGAGATGATTTTCTGAAGTCTTTTTGCTAATATCTTATTTAAGATTTTAGCATCAATATTCATTAAGGAGATTGGTCTATAATTTTCTTTCTCAGTTTTCGATCTACCTGGTTTAGGTATCAGTACCATGTCTGTGTCATAAAAGGAGTTTGGTAGGACTCCTTCATCCCCTATTTTTTCAAATAATTTATATAACATTGGGGCTAATTGTTCTTTAAATGTTTGGTAGAATTCACATGTGAATCCATCTGGCCCTGGGGGTTTTTTCCTGGGGAGTTGATTAATAGCTTGTTCTATTTCTTTTTCTGAAATGGGACTATTTAAGCAATTTATCTCCTCCTCTGTTAATCTAGGGAGCCTATATTTTTGGAGGAAGTCATCCATTTCATTTAAGTTGTCAAATTTATTGGCATAAAGTTGGGCAAAGTAACTCCTTATTATTTCTCTAATTTCCTCTTCATTGGTGGAAAGATCCCCCTTTTCATTTGTAAGACTATCAATTTGATTTTCCTCTTTCTTTTTTCTGATCAAATTTACCAAAAGTTTATCTATTTTATTGGCTTTTTCATAAAACCAACTCTTGGTTTTATTTATTAATTCAATAGTTTTTTTACTTTCAATATTATTGATTTCTCCTTTTAATTTTTGTATTTCAAGTTTAATTTTTGTTTGGGGGTTTATAATTTGGTCTTTTTCTAGCCTTTTAAGTTGTAAGCCCAATTCGTTAATCTTCTCTTTCTCGATTTTCTTCAAATAAGCCTCGAAAGATATAAAATTTCCCCTTATTACTGCTTTAGCTGCATCCCAAAGATTTTGGTATGATGTCTCATCATTGTCATTATCTTGGGTGAAATTATTGTTTCTATAATTTGCTCTTTCACCCAGTCATTCTTTAAGATGAGATTATTCAGTTTCCAATTACTTTTTGGTCTGTTTACCCCTAATTTTTTACTGAATGTAGCTTTTATTGCATTGTGATCTGAGAAGAAGGCATTTATTATTTCTGCCTTCCTACATTTAATTTTGAGATCTTTATGTCCTAATATATGGTCTATTTTTGTATAGGATCCATGAACTGCTGAGAAGAAAGTATATTCCTTTCTATTGCCATTCAGTTTTCTCCAAAGGTCTATCATACCTAGTTTTTCTAATGTTCTATTTACTTTTTTAATTTCTTTCTTGTTTGTTTTGTGGTTTGATTTGTCTAAATCTGAGAGTGCAAGGTTGAGATCTCCCACTATTATAGTTTTACTGTCTATTTCTTCTTGCAATTCTCTTAACTTTTCCTTTAGAAAGTTAGATGCTATACCACTTGGTGCATATATGTTTAGTATTGATATGGCTTCATTATTTATGCTACCTTTCAGCATGATATAGTTTCCTTCCTTATCTTTTTTAACGAGATCTACTTCTGCTTTTGCTTGATCTGAGATAAGGATAGCTACCCCTGCTTTTTTGGCTTTACCTGAAGCATAATAGGCTCTGTTCCAACCTTTTACCTTTACTCTGTATGTATCTCCCTGCTTTAAGTGTGTTTCCTGTAGACAACATATTGTAGGGTTCTGATTTTTGATCCAATCTGCTATCTGTCTCCGTTTGATGGGATCGTTCATCCCATTTACATTTACAGTTAAAATTACTAATTCTGTATTTCCTGCCATCATATTATCCCCAGATTATGCTTTTTCCCTTGACCCCCCCTGATCCCCCTCCCCGATATTTAATTTACAGACCCCCCTTGTGACGCGCAACCCTCCCTTTTTTTTTTTTAGTATCCCTCCCCCCTCCCTCCAAGTCCCTTCACTTATTCTCCTTTTCCCTTTTCCTCTCCCCCCTTTTAATGAGGTGAGAGAAAATTCTCTGAAAAACAAATATGTTAATTATTTACTCTTTGAGCCTCTCCTGATGAGAGTAAGATTCACACAATGATTCTCCCCCTCACTAAGTTCCCTCAGATATGGTGTATTTTCTATGCCTCTTCCTGGGATGTAGTTTCCCTCTTTTTATCATTCCTTCCCCTTTTTCTGAAACGACCTCCTTCCCTTTACTACACCCCCCTTTTTTCTTTTATATCAGTAAAATCAAATTATCCATGCGTACTTTCTATATACCCACAACAGAGTTACAGTTCTCAAGGGTTCTGTGTACCTTTTTCTGTTTCTCTTCAGTCTTGTGGATGTAGATCAAATTTTTTGTTTAAGTCTGGTTTTTTTCTTAGAAACATATAGAATTCCTCTATTTCATTGAATGACCATCTTCTTCCATGGAAAAAGATGCTAAACTTAGCTGGGTAGTTCATTCTTGGTTGCAGTCCTTGATCTTTTGCCTTACGGAATATCAGGTTCCAGGCCCTTCTATCTTTTAATGTGGAGGCAGCCAGATCTTGAGTGACCCTTATTGTGGCACCTTGGTATTTAAATTGTTTTTTTCTAGCTGCTTGCAGGATTTTCTCCTTTGTGTGGTAATTCTGCAGCTTAGCCACAATATTCCATGGTGTTCTTTTTTTAGGGTCTATTTCAGAAGGAGTTCGATGAATTCTTTCCACATCTACTTTCCCTTCTGTTTCTATTATCTCTGGACAGTTCTCTTTGATAATTTCCTGTAAAATAGAATCTAGGCTCTTTTTTTGGTCATAGTTTTCTGGAAGTCCAATGATCCGCAGATTATCTCTCCTAGATCTATTTTCCAGGTCTATAGATTTTCCCAGTAAGTATTTGACATTGTTCTCCAGCTTCTCATTTTTTTTGTTTTGTTTGACTGATTCTTGGGTTCTCTGTGAATCATTCATTTCTATTTGTTCCATCCTAACTTTTAAGGAGTTATTTTCTTCTTTCACAGTTTAGTTCTTTTTGTAAATGCCCAATTTCTTTTTTAAATGAATTATTTTGCTCTATTGAATTTTTTTCCATTTCCCTAATTTTTTTTTTGAGAATTATTTTCTTTTTCCAATTCAGAAATTCTATTTTCTTGAGACTTTTTTTATCTTTTCCAATTCAGAAATCCTACTTTCCTGTGATTTTTTAACCTTTTCTAATTCACAAATTTTGTTTCCCTGCATCTCCTGTGAATTCTTTATTTTTCCAACTCCAATTTCAGGACGTTGTTATTCTCTATCATAGCTTCCCTTTCCTTTCCCCATTTTTCTTCAAACTCTAAGGGCATCTTTAATAAACATTTTAGAAGGAAATAGGCAGGTTTTTATGAAAAACGTCATAAAATGGGGCAGCGAGGTGGTGTAGATAGAGCACCAGCCCGGAAGTCAGGAAGACCTGAGTTCGGATCTGAACTTAGGCACTTAAACTACCTGGCTGTGTGATCCTGGGCAAGTCACTCAGCAAAAAACAACAACAATAAAACATTGTCACAAAACTAATGAATGTCTGAGGCCAAATTTGTACTCAGGTTTTCTTGGCTCCTGCCTTGTGCTCTATCTAGTATGCCACCTAGTTGAGTCTAAAAAATTCTGATATTGAAGTCTTCAATATACATGGACACCTTCTTCCCCAAAGGTGTTGGGGTGGTGTCATTTCACATTTCTTCTTTAGTTTGTTATTTTTATGTAGTCATATCCTATTACTCTGACTCATTTTTATTTATTTCACATTATGATGTCATGTAAGGTTTTTATATTCATTCATTTCATTCATTAATTATTTCTTAGGGTACGATTATATTCCATTCCACTAATATACTACAATTTATTTAGTTACTTCTATTATTTGACATGTATACTTTACAGCTTTTTACTGTTAACACATAAAAGTTGCTTGTTTAGCCTTTCTCCATACTTTTTCAAACATGATTAGGATGTCTTGGCAGTGAGATCATTGGTCAACACGATCAGTTTTGTATTGTAATTTCTAGGTTACTTGATTTCTAAAATGTACCAATTCACAGTCTTACTAACAATGTAATAATATGTGATTACAATCCCACTAGTAGTGAATTTTGTCATTTTAAAACTTTATGCCTATTTTGATGAATGTAAGAGGATATCTCAAAGTTGTTTAATTTTGACTTTAAGTTGTTTAATCTCTGACTTTAGAAAGTTTGATTAAGTGATTATTAGTAATATGTGTATCTTCATGAACTGTTTGTTCATATCTCTTTTTTACATTTTTTATGCTACCTTTTAATTTTATATCACATTTCTTTTAAAAATTGCCTTCCTCATTTAAGTTCCCTCCTCAATGGACTTTTCCTTTGTCTGTTTATCTGTTTATCCCTTTTGACTGTTATTCATCTAGCTATTAAGCAGCATATTTGAACTTCTTAAATTCACATCAGATGTCATCTGGTTTTTATCAGGTGTATTTACTGCAAAGATTTTCTTTTTCTTATCTTGAATACCTTTATTTTTCCATAATAAATTTCATCTCTTGTGCCAAGAAATTTCTGACATTTGCGGGATAAATAAGAATCTTTTTTTTTTTTTTTTTTTTTTTTTTTTTTTTTTTTGCTCTTACTGTGCATTTTAAATTTTTTTTATTGCTTTTTATTTCCAAGATATATGCATGGATAATTTTTCAGCAATGACACTTGCAAAACCTTCTGTTCCAACTTTTCCCCTCCTTCCCCCCACCCCCTCCCTTGATGGCAACTAGACCAATACATGTTAAATATGTTAAAGTATATGTTAAATACAATATATGTTTACATATCCATACAGTTATTTTGCTGCACAAGAAAAATTGGACTTAGAAATAAGATAAAATTAACCTGAGAAGGAAATCAAAAATACAAGCGCACAAAAACAGGAGTCAAAATGCTATGCTGTGGTTCACACTCATTTCCCAGACTTTTTCGCTGGGTATAGCTGGTTCTATTCATTATTGATCAAATGGAATTGATTTGGTTCATCTCATTGTTAAAGAGAGCCACGTTCATCAGAATTGATTATCATGTAGTATTGTTGTTGAAGTACATAATGATCTCCTGGTCCTGCTCATTTCACTCAGCATCAGTTCCTGTAAGTCTCTCCAGGCCTCTCTGAAATAATCCTGGTGGTCATTTCTTACAGAACAATAATATTTCATAATATTGATATACCACAATTTATTCAGTCATTCTCCAATTGATGGACATCCATTCATTTTCCAGTTTCTAGGCACTACAAAAAGGACTGCCACAAACATTCTTGCACATACAGGTCCCTTTCCCTTCTTTGGGATATAAGCCTAGTATTAAGACTGCTGGATCAAAGGGTATGCACAGTTTGATAATTTTTTTGAGCATAGTTCCAAATTTCTCTCCAAAATGGCTGGATGTAGTCATAATTCCACCAAAAATGTATCAGTGTCCCAGTTTTCCCACATCTCCTCCAACATTCAGCATTATCTTTTCCTGTCATCATAGCCAATTTGAGAAGTGTGTAGTGGTATCTCAGAGTTGTCTTAATTTACAGATAAATAAGAATCTTTCATCTTTTTCTACAGTTGAGATAAAAGTATCATTCTTTTTTCTTCTCACTTGTTATAGTGGTATACATTGACTTTTTGTAGAAATATACTTTTTTGTATTTAGATCATGGATCTACTTAGAAGTTGTCATATATAGGACAAACAGATCTAATCCCATTTTTTAACTATCTTCAGTTTTTCCAGTATTTATTATTGAATCATTATTGTTCATTCCTGAATGTTTTATAATCTTGAATTTATCAAGCTGTCATGCATCATTTTTATTGTAGTTATTCATGCAATTGAATTATTTCTCTTACTATAAGGATAGGAATTGTGTTTTATTTAAACTTTGTAGCCATTTCAACTTCTGCACAGTGCTCTGTACCTAACAAAAAATTTTTTGTTGAATTGCTTTTATCATTCCTTTGTTACTCCAGGTAGGATGGAAGACAACCCGAGAATATTACACCTTTATGTGGGCTACTTTGCCTGCTGACCTCAATAGCAAATCATCCTTGCAGCAACAAGTGCAGTTTAAAGGTAAAAAGCAGTGCTGAGTCTGCAGCCCTGCCCCTTTTTGATAGGCTTCCCCTGTGTTCCTAGCTACAGATAAGCCATGGAAAGAACCTCTCTTAACCATAATGACATCTAGATCAGCCAAGCAGAACTCTAGCTATCACTAACTATATATAGCTAATGTTTCCTCTGATTGTAGTTTCTACATTAAATTTTCCATAGAGAACACAAAATTCTCCCAGGTTTTCAGGATTTCCTGACTGTAGAAAACTCCCTTTTGAGTTAAGATATATGAATGTCTTTTCAGCTTACTACCTACCTAAAGATGATGAATATTATCAGTTCTGCTATGTGGATCAGGATGGTGTTGTCCGGGGAGCCAGTGTCCCTTTCCAGTTCCGTCCAGAAAGCGAGGAGGACATCTTGGTGGTCACCACTCAGGTGTGCAGATTTGTCCTCTTTCCTCTGCATCCCTATACAACCACCACTTCTCCCTGCCCCTGTTTCTCCTGCTCAGGTTAAGAGGAACACTTCCAATTTGGAATTAGGAAATAATTTATTTCCAAATTCTAGGTTAGAGTTCATATGGATTTTTTGAGTATTGAATAGATAAAACTGAAGTAATAATAGACAGTGGCTCTTGCCCTGAAAGATCTTCTGGTCTAGTTGGGGAGCCCAAATTGTACATCTGAAATAACATAAAAACATTACAAGCTAAATAATAGTAACTGATCTTTATCTTCTCTGAAATGAATTTACTGCCCACTACCTGACTATGTTTCAGATTCTTAACTGGACTATGAGTCCTTTTGAGGGCTAAAATGGTTCATTCTGTTTATTAGCTATTAGCACATTGCATGTGTTTTGACTGATGCAAAAAATAGTATAAATGCTAAAAGAGTAGAGAAATTATTCATAATTAGTGAGATTAATTATAGAAGACATTTTGGAGGAGACAGGTGAACAATATGGTTTGGTGGATAAAAGAAGAAAGAGCACTTAGCATATAGGAAATAGCATTAGCTTAATATCTGTGCCTGGGAACACGTTACCCTAGAATTGTTAATAGTTATCAATCTAGAAGGTTTTCTAGCTCCTAAATTATGAATAATATTCAGAAAATAAAAATACTCAATTGGATTTAATTTTCCATTTTATTGAGGTATGATCAGTAGCAGAGAAGACAGAGTGAATTTCAGTCAGGAGTACTCCATATCATTTTTTGCTAATTGGAATTGTTATTTTCCTTTTTGGATCTAAGCAGATGTTGTTTTCCAGGGAGAAGTGGAGGAGATTGAGCAGCTCAATAAGGAACTTCGCCAACAAAACCAGGAGCTGAAAGACAACTGTGTCAGTCTCCAGAAACAGAACTCAGACATGCATGCTGAACTTCAAAAAACTCAGGTATGATGGCTCCTATGAGAGGAACTTTGAGTTCCATTTTTGGCAGGCTTGTGAATATTTCCTTTCCTCATCTCCTTTGTGTAAAACAACTCTTAGTGTATCAGAAGATTATCTAGCTAAATTGCATCATTTTACAGTGATTGGAATAAGGTGGATAGCTGAAAGGGGGGGAGAAGATAATCTGAATCTGAATAGCTGTTTGACAGGCATGTGCTAAATCGTTACAAATTGACTGGAATTTAGAGATTGACCTAGAATATGAGTCTGTAAATATAGACTTTAAAGGGTATTAACTAACAAATTTAGCTCAGATTCTATAAAACACTGATAATTTCTGAACAGAAGTAGATTATGAAATTTAGGACGAGAAGAGATATTTAAAAAAACACAAAGCAAGGAGTAGAAAATTGGAACTGTGAGTAAGAAATGAAGGATATGACAGAAGATAAATTCTGGAATCACTGGGTCTTCCTCTCCTACAACTTTATATATTTTTTCCTTACTTCTAAATCTTTATTGCTAATGACCTTGAAGTTTTTTCATAACCCACAGTCCAAATTTTATAAAATTATGTTGTAGGATTATTATAAAAGGCTATTAACAATTTTTTCTTCATCTTTCTAGGCCTTTCCCATTCCATAGAATTCCTGAAAGAAATAAAACATAGTGCTCATTGATTCCTACTTTCCCATTGAAATCCTGGAATTGTTTCTGTTGCTATATAGATCTAAAACTCTTTCTTCTTATTATTTCTCAATTGTGATCTTCCTTTCTTGAGTTCCTTTTTATTGCTTCCTCCTTTTTAGTCTTATTTTGTTTTGTTTTTTTTCCATATTATTTGTTCTATCTTCAGCAAAGTTCCCTTTGAACACACTTAAGAGAAGCTGATCATATCTTGTGGTCTGTATTGTCTTTGTTTCTCATGTATCACTATATTCCTCAGAGTGGAATATTGAAAACATTTCAGGTCTGATTCATTTTTGAAGATGAGACACCAAAAGAGGGCAGGAATGAACAGAGATATACAGGATTCTCTGAATGAATATTAAACACTGTAAAAATTCCTGGGATGAAGTGGCTCTATTCATAGCCTTTATGTATGTTCCCTTTCAGGAACTGCAGAAGAGACTAGAGTCGCTGACAGAGATCAACAAGACATTGGAGCAGAAGGTCAATGTCCTGACTGAAGAGAACAAGAGTCTGAAAGTACAGAAGGGCTGTTGGGAGACAGAATTACTTCAGTGAGTATGGCTTTATGGATCTCTGCAATACTAACAGATCTCTGATGATCCTGAATAAAGTGTTAGAAGCCATTGGAAGCAATGCTCTTGAATAGTAAACATAGTAACTAACATTTACCTTAGGACTATAAGGCCTACAGAGCATTTAATAGGCCCAGTTTCATGTGATCCTTACAATAGCTCTGTGAGGTAGGGAGTATCAGTATTCTCCCTATTTTATATAAGAATAAATTGAGTCTTATATGCTAAGAAGTGGCACACAAAACTAGTAAGTGTGAGAGATGAGATTCAGATCCTGTCCCAACTTCATGGCTCCTCCCACTCTACCATACTGCCTCTCAAGAGCATATTTATCCCAAAAGCTAAGAGGATGTATCCTCTTTCAAATGGGGTGCTCCAGGATTCTGGATCGCAACTCAAGAGTCAAGCAATCAGTATAACAAAAAGGAGGATTAGTGGTTTTCATGGGGGGCTGGGCAGGAATAAGATGAAGCTGCCATAGTTTAAACCATTCAGGACATCTAGAGGACATAATTGATCTTGCTTCTCTGAACCCTGTGGATGAGGCACAAGAGCAGATGTTGAAATCCATCTCTTCTTTTCTTAGGTTTAAAGTACAGAACCAGAATGTGGCCTCAGAAAATGAAAAAATATGTGTCAGGCTGAAGACTACTCTTGATCATCTTGATCAGCTTCAGGTGGGCAATAAGAAGTTGCCCCTATTATCTTGCATTTCTCTGTTCTGCTCTCCTCCTCAAAGACTTGATGATGTAGTTTGGCATAATAAGCATTTAGGCTTAAAAGGCACTAGACCAGAATCTAGTTTGCATTTCCATTTATTATAGTTCTGATTTGCCCCACCTCATTTCTTTTAAGGCCTGGCCCACATAGCCTTCCATCCCAGAGTGTACAAGTAGTTTAGGCATTTGGTTATTTCAGTTCCTGTTTAAAATGCATAATACTTCTACAACTGCATACCCTCCCATCCAGCCTCTTCAATGTGATCTAATCTTGAAAACAATTTCTATGTAGAAAGAAGGGCCAAGCCCTTCAGTGAGAACCCTTGGAATCTCATGAGCTGGGCTAGACTCTGTCCCCTAAAAGCAAATCCCCCATTTGGGAGATGTCAACTTAGCATGGAAAATGTGTGGAGATAAAGTCATGAATGAGATGGGGGACACTGCCCAGAGATGTTTTATGTGGGAGTCTGGGGCCTGCCTTGCCAATACATGTCTTTTAATGTGCTTCACAATATATCAGCCCTGTTTCATGCTACTCCCTCTGTATTTTTGTTCTTTTGTCCTTTTTTAAATAGGCACAGATTTCCATACAAGAGAAAGAAATGGAGAAGCTGTCTCAAGGAGATCGGGACAAGACAGAGCAGTTGGAGCATTTGAAGAAGGAAAATGAACAGCTACTTCTCAGTTTGACAAAACAGGTAGAACCATGGGGAACAATAGAAGTATACAATTTGTGTAAACCTTTATAAATGATATACTATTTTGTGCATTGCTGTTGTTAGCCTCTTTACCTGCATTTGACTCAAGGGGATGTCAGGGGAACCCATCTGGAATGTTGGTGTCTCAGTGGATTTTTTTTTTCTCCTAGAAGTTGAGGAGGAGGGGCCCCCTTGAATTCTGTTCACCCGCAGCCCCTCTCTCCCCCTGCCCCAGTGATAATGCTTGGCTTAAGTTTGTATTTTTGTGCAGAGGGAGCACCAGCAGAAGCTTGAACAGACTGTGGAGGAAATGAAGCAAAAGGAAACTACATCAACCCGGAAGCACCAGGAACTCACGGCACGTCTGAGTGGTTCTGAGGGAAGGGGCCTGAGAGAAGAGGAGATGGAGATTGTTTTAGGGAGGACAGCAGTGTCTTTCTGACCATCCTATTTCTGTATAAGTAGGGAAAAGAGAGGCTATTGAAGGCAATAGAGGGTGGTGAGGGTTTTCCTGTAGAAAATAAGTGAAGACATTTAGAAAGCTAGCTGTTACCTCATGATGTATCCTGAACAAGGAGGGTAGGAATCCTGGGTTCCAGTGCTCTCCACTTCCTTGTTCATACATTATATGAGTTCCCCAAGTCCTCTACCTTCTGAGGACTTTGGCTGACCCACCAGGAAAAAGACGGTCACAGTTCTTTACAGTCTCCTCACAGAGATGGTATCAGAACAGACACATTTAATGTACTGTATGTGAAACTTGTAACTATTCAGGAGAATGAGGTTTGTAGCATTCCAAGTAGTGAGAATTTGTATAAATGAGAGAGAGAGAGAGAGAAGTGTGTGTGTGTGTGTGTGTGTGTGTGTGTGTGTGTGTGTGTGTGTGTGTGTGTACACACATATATATATATATATGAATGAATGAGAGACAGAATAAGGTAATGACTAAAGAGCCAACCTTGGAATTGGGAAAAGCAGGTTTCAAAGTTGACTACTGAGTGATACTGCCCATGTGACCCTGGTCAAGACAGTGAACCTCAGGCAACTTTTTGACACAGTAATTTGTAAGTTTGTGATTTGTGTAGTTAGAAATTAGATTCCTTCCTAGAAATTCTTTCCCCAGATGAAATCATAGGGCAGACACTGATACAACACACAAGGTTCAGAATAATTTTCAGAACAGCTGCCCATTTGCTTTGCTTAGGAGGAAATTCTCTCCACATTCCCTATGCCAATGAAATCATGTCTAGGCTAAAATTATACAAATATGTAAACGTTTATGTATCTATGCATCTCTGTGTGTATATACAAATACATATTACATTACAATTCAGTATAGTCCAGTCTTTCCTGACCATAAATTGGCACTGTAGTATGACATTTATTGGGCAATCATTTATACTATCTTTCTATCTTGTTTGTTACTTTTAAAATGTGAGCTCTTTATTACATTACTATTATCTGACATGGGGAGTACAACAGGTGTCAAAGAGGAAGAACTATTAAAAATTGTTTGGCAAGCATGGGAGAGATCCTGAACTCTGAGCTATTTTTCTTGGATTTGTAAAATCAAGAGTGGAGTTAGTTGCAATTCTCTTTAATGTGATGCTATGCCTTGTATTTGGGAAAATATGTGATCTCATCAATGTGATCATTCTCTTAACTGACCCAGATGACACCTTCTCCATGTTTTATAAAAGCTACCTCAATTCACAGACACAGTCTCCTTGGAGATCCAGACTTTAAGTCTTTATCTCCTTGGTAAAGACCAGCCAGAGCTTGTGCTTTACACAAATAGTCTTTGAGTATACCTAGTCACCTCCAGGCCACAGTGAGACATTAGAATAAGACGATAAGGAAAGGTTCTACAGTCTATGGCACAATAAATTATTGAATTAGATTGGAGCCTGATGATTTAGCCTGCTGTTTTGTGAAAGGTAGGTCTTATCGTGGCATGCTTCACAATGCCTAGGTTTCCTTAATTTTTTATAGCTATATATTTTGGGGGCCCTCTAGCCCCACCACCTCTCAGGTACCAGCACCATATCCTTCCCTCAAAGAGGCAGCTAACCCTGGGGGCAATGTATCTTGTACTTCAGAGACCTAGGGACAAGAAAGCACCAGTGGAGAAGCAGTTAGTACAGGAGGTGGAACGGCTGAAGGCGAAGGTAGAGGCTGGGAGAGCCTGTTTCATAGAGAAGTACAAAGAGTGTCAGCGCCTCCACAAACAGATCAGGCAGCTGAAGGCTGCTGTGCTGGTACGTGACCAAAGCAGGGGTGGGAAGGTAGGGGGAGTAGGGCCTGGGGGTCTTCAGACAGCTAAGCCGGGGGCTGTCCTCTCAGTTGTAGAGTAGAAGGGAATTTAAGGGCTGGGGTGGGGGTAGGGAAAGGAACTCAGTATGTGCATGTATGCGTGGCTTTGGGGTCCTCTGAGACCTACTAGCCCCATTCTCATTAAAGATTTCATAAAGGGTTCCGTCATCGTTGGGCAAGTTCCTCCACAGGCTCAGATGGTACTTTTTCATTTCTGCCTTTTGAGGAAGCGAACGGGGACAGACAGAAGGACAAGAAAAGCCAACAGGAGCCTGTGGGGCTGGGGAGCAAGGAGCCTGCAGTCACCCCTGCCATCGGGTAGACCCCTTCCCCTTCCTACCTCAGGGCCAGCTAAAAGCACAAAGCAGCTTGGGCACCAGCATTCCAATAAAATCCTTAATAAAAAGGAGAATTAATTTTAGTGTTTTCTGAGGTGTGTGCATGTGTATGTATGTAGGAGGAGGTGGGAAAAGCATAAATGAAAGACTCCAGCGACTGTTAAGCTAATTTGTCATGCCCTCAGCCAGGAAGGAGACACCACCAAACTGAAAAACAGAAGACTTCAATCCTTTTTCCATCTGTGACTTTAGATAAGACCCTTTCGAATTTTTTCGAATCACTTGGTAGTCTTAACTGGAGACTTACTAGAGAGGTAGGCTAAGGTAGGATTCACTGTAGAGTGTGAAAATTCTTGTAATGAGGTACTCTTTCATCACAAGGATTATTGTGCTACTCCTATTCCAGATTTCCCTTTGGTCAGTTTTAGGGTTCTATCTCACCACCCACTTTCCCCTTTCCCTCACTTATATCCCTGACCAGACCAAAAGGATCAACATTTGGGTGCCAATTCTCTCTTCCCCATGCCCCAGTCCCACCCAGGAGAGCTAGAGGTTTCTGCTGTCCTCCATGTCACCCGTGGGCCCAGTTCCTAAATTGAAATTTGTGTTCTTAATCTGGTCTCATTTCTCCTGACAGAACCAGATCAGTGACCTGATGAAGAGGCTAGATGAGAACAAGTTTTTCTATCAGGAGCTACAGAGAGAGAAGACCAGAGTAGAAGGAGAAAAAGATGTAAGAATATAAAGGGATAAGGGATGAGATCCTCGAAATTGGAGGGAAACAGTGGCCTGTTGGCTGGTGATGAAACAGAAACTTCAGAGTTCTTTGATGATGATTCTGGCAGAGGATCCTGAAAGGGAGAGAATGTTTTTTTCTTTCATTTTCTAGTCCTGCCCATATGTTGATCTCTGCATGACACCTGCAGCTTCCTATGGCAAATTGCAGAGAAGTGGTTTAATTTGAAATAGGTCATTTGTTTATTTGAGCTTCACTGGTTTTTTTTCATCTATCCACTGTCGTCATGTTGGGTGGTGGGGAGAAGGCTGGAATGAAGGGTTGAATACCAGCACTGATTTCATGTGAGTAATCACTGATCCCCTGGCTCAGTGTTTCCATTGCCAAGCTGTACACAGAAAAGACAGCCACTATCTTGGCGCTGGCTTATCATCAGTGATTTCTTTCTTTCACCAAAATTTATTGAGCCCTATTTTAGTGGATCAACAGTGGTGGCAAATAAACAGAAGGGAAGTTATTTGGCCTGCCAATCCAAGGCCACAGAATGTAGGATGTGTACATGTGAACACATTGTTCATGTTCTGGTTACTTAGGAATTCTAGCTCTTTTCTCCTTGCAGCTGGATGCCCAGTATCTCTGAAACTCTTAATTTTCCTAGTCCTGTTACCCTGTCTATAAAATGAAGTAGATAAGGTACTCTCAGAGATTCCTTTCAACTGTGACAGGCTGTGTACTGAACAAGAGTACATGTTGACATCACAATCACAAGTATACCCTAGGAGTTTTGTGAGGCTGTGAGGGGAAAGCACTTTGTAAACCTTAAAGTGCTATAAAAATGCCTATTGTGATCATGATCATTCGCCTATAGTTACCAGGCCTCCTGTCTGGTGGTGACTTCATTCTCTGAGCTTTCTACTGCCCTCCTATAGCAGTGCAGGGGCATGCTACTTAGTATTTAACAACAGAAAAATGGATGCAAACACACTGGTAAGTTCAACTTCCATTATTAACTCTTAAGTAACAGGTCCTGATTTGTAGATTGCTATTTTGAGATGTAAATGCTCCTATAGAAAATTTAACCCCAGTGTCTCCAGCATACTCTTTGTACTTAGGAAATGGCTCTCATTCTGTTTCTTTTCACTCAGACTGACTGCCACAGCTATTCCTGGGTTTTGAATTGATGTTTCTTGGCTGAGGGAGCTGGTCTTGTAGATCTTTGATTGGAAGGTAGCTCAGAGGCTGGCCATCTATTCCAGCCTTCCCATTTTATAGATAGCTCAGGGAAATTAAGCTACTTGCCCAAAGTTACAGAGATATCAAAGGACAGAGGTGGGACCTGAACTCTGACCTTGGGGGTCATTACTCTTCATCGTTCCACAGATGTCCCAAGACTTTAACAAGTGGAGAAATAACATGTTTTAAGCTTTATTCAAAATGGATCTTGATATTGGTATAAATCACCTGGGGAAATAGGCTGCATGTAGAAACAATGTAGCAGTTAAGTTAATTCTTGAATTTCCTTTAGCTCTATTCCTGTTCCTGTGCTTGCTCAAAGATGAGACAAAGGGAATTTTAATCAGTTTATAATATACAATGTGCAAAAAATTAAAAGTGTTATCTAATGGAGAAATTTGAATCAATAATGGGATCTACAGCAAATTTTCAGCCCTATCGTCCTGTGACAATATGCCAAGACCACTTTGTTCCACTGTTAGTAGGTTTAGCATGCAAATTTTTTGTGTGTGTTTTATAGGATGAATAGAATAACCAATTCGTAGCCAGATTTTTTAAAATTACTTATGTTACATAGAAATTGTTGATTGTTTCAAGATTTTGTTGCTGTGGGCTTCCCCACCCCACTCCCATGCCAGTGGATAATTGAAAGCCAGTGGTTATAGTGAAACCCCTTTCTGATAGCACTGAAGAGTTTATCAGCTGCTTGCTGTTATTTCATCCAAATATTCTCTTTGTAGCTCTTGCAAAAGGAAAACCAGAAGCTACTGTGTTATGTCTGTGAGAAGTCTGACTCTAAACTGCTCTCTAATCCTGCTCCTGTTCAGGAAGCCCTAGAAGAAAACACTGGACTCATCTTTGGAAATCCTTATTCTGGTAAGGCCCCTCCCACATCATTCCAGTTGGAAATGTTCTGCCTTCATCCCTGCCTCCCACTAAATCCTTTCCCTTCTGCTCATTAAGACAGTATCCCCGTTGGCAGGACAGACATGGGGAGGATTTGCTTGTTGGGCAGAAGCTGAAGATCCAATAGAAAGATTGCTTGGCAGAAGGTGTTAATTGAGAAATAAATCTGGACCTGGGAGACGCAAATCGGATCATTCGCCCAGAGGCAGCAGACACAAATTGAGTCCCATGGCAATAGACCCCATTTATAAATCAGAGAAATGTCTTTAGGTAGATGATATACACTAAACACCAAAGCTGGGGAAGCTAATTAAGGTTGGGAAATGGGAGGAGAGATGAGATGTACTGTCCAGTAACAGGCACCTGGGGAAGGTTGGGAGAGAAGGGGGGAAACCCCCTAACAGATCTTAGTAAAGGAAAGAGGAGGTATGGCGTTCATTAGATATGCAGAGAAGATGGGAGAACTGAGAAAGGGAGTAGAGGCCAATTTGGCTTGCCTTTCAGGACTCCTCAGCGAACATGTTTTTGAAGGAAGGAAGGAGTCTGGTTTTGGTTTACTGGCACAGCTTTCTTTAGGGTCCCAGAGGGCCACCCAAGACTGTGCCATTGGAATTATTTTTCAGCCATTTCTAAATGTGTGAAACAGCAATAGTCACAACATCTGTTTTTCTTTTTTTTTTTTAATTGCATCTGATTTGCATAAAATATATTTGCATCTGTAGAACTTATGTAATCTGATTTTGGTTTAAGGTGTTTTTGTTACTGATAGGATATCTCTCTTTGGTCCTTCTTGCTTCCGCTTGTCATTCTGTTCCTTTCTCAGCTTGACTCGGCTCTCACCTCAATCATACAGAGAAATGTTCATAGAGAACTAAAGATAAGGGGGGAGGGAAAGGAAACATATAAGGTCTAAAGGATCACAGTTGGAGAAGAAAGGAAAAAATAATTTTTATGAATGAAACATTTTTGTTTTTTTCCAGCTACCCAAGATATCCATGTCCCCAGCCTGGTAAGTATTTGATTGTTAAGCTTTCTCATAATAAATCCTAAAGGAATTATCCCTCCCTGCTCAAGTCCAATAACTTGATCCCAAGGACCACTAAGGGATTGACTGAATAGTTATTATTGTTGCAGGGGTCAATGGCCAGTTTAGTCTAGGGTCACAACTGAGCCCACTCCTCTGAAGTACATAGAAGGAGACAACGCTCTTCTGCCTTTATGTTTAGTTCACTTCTGGGAATTACTTATTATTAGAAGTGGGGTGAGTGATTCATTGAATGGCTTCTGACTCAGAAGGTGTACTCTTTAATCTAATCTGAGCCACATTGACATACACATGCTCTGTTCTTTATTATTGTTGGGGCAGTTAGGTGGATAGAGGGTCAAGCTTAGAGTCATGAAAATTCTTCTTAAGTTTAAATCCAGCTTCAGACACTTATTAGATGTGTGACCCTGGGCAAGTCACTTCACCCTGTTTACCTCAGTTTCCTCTTCTGTAAAATGAGCTGGGGAAGGAAATGGACAAACTATGCAGTATCTGCCAAGAAAACTCCAAATGGGGTCATGAGGAGTAGGACACAACTAAACAATAGCAAAGAGCAGAGTAGTTGCACAGATATGGCTCAGATTAAAATAAAGAATGTGCCTTCTGAATTGGAAGCCAATTTCAGTGAATCACTGATCCTAAACATCTCCTGATTGAGAGACAGAAAAGATCTATCAGAGAGGAAGAGTACATAGTGCAGTCTGGAACAGGAGATGGGTTTAGTTTTTTTATCTTATTCCAAATCTGAAACAGCTTAGCTTTGCTTCTGTTTGGGTAACTCCATCTCTGAATCACTAGGCCCCTACCCCTTAGGTGACTAAATGGTTGTTGATCTCTGTCTTTCCCTCTTCATAGCCCACTATCAAAAAATGCCCCATCTGCCATGGGGTCTTCCCTGATGATGTGGAAGAAACCGTCTTCCAGCAGCACTTGCAGACCCATATCCTGGACTGTCCATATTGTGATGAGGTCTTCTCAGAGGCTGAGCGACAAGTGTATGATGACCATGTGTTCTGCCACTCACTTTAAAAAGTGTCACAACTGCTTGGCCTCAGGTAGAGTAGGCCAAAAAGCCCCTCTTAAGAGTAATGGGTCAAGATTGATTCTAAATCTGAAACTACTAAATCTACTCAGTCCTTCTTTCTTCTGGGGATGGTGTCCTGATGACCCATCTTTACGATACTTTTTAACCTTCATCCTTTTGGATCAGTCTTAGCTCAGATAACAGCTTGGGCTTTACTAGCCTGTAGCCTTTACTTTTCTATAAAGGGACTCAGTGAGACAGCCCCAGAATGAGGCCGTCCTGGCTTTGCATTCCAGAGTCTGGTCTGGGCACTGAAATGATTAGCCCTCTCTGTCACCTAACTGCTGTTGGTGAAGCCAAGATGAAGCAAGTCCAGGTGAATTTGCATTGCCTTCAGCCCTGCATCTAGAGGTCATTCAAAGAAATGATGGGGAATTTCCTTTTCACTAACCCTTTATCTCCAACTAGATGCTTTGGTTGGTCACATTTAGCAAAGCAGAGATCTGATACATCCTGGCTCTCTTCTGGCTATGTGAAGTATCTTGCCCCAGCCTCCCCCTTCCTCATAGAAGTAACTTTAAAAGAAGCAAGTAGGGGGGAGTTCTGTGATATTGAGCACAGGAAAGCTCTGGAGATACCTTTCTGGCTGTCACTTCCTGATTTTGGCTCTTTTCTATGCAAATATACAACCCTTGCTGTAATGGCCTTTCATAGTGAGTAATTAGAAGCCAGTGATTTGTAATTGTTTTCCTGAGCTGCAGGTGGGTTTGAATTATTTTGGATAAGCAAGAATAATGGATACTGAGTTCTATTAATCTCTTGATTGCTAAAGTCAAATAAAATCTTCATCTATTTCTGTGACTGGTGATTTAAGTCTGGGGAGTTGTGACTTTTGTTGGATGTGGGGAAATGGCCCTAAAGGATGCTGGGAGGCAGAGATCTTCTAATCTACCCTACCCACCCCCATCCTCATCCTACTCTTTGACAAATGAAGGCCCAAGAAATACTGTAGAAGTGGGAAGTGGATCAATCCTCATGAGACCCCCAAGTCTTATTCTTACTCCCATATTCCAAGTTTCAGAGACATAATTAAGAATAAAAATAGCCTTTTGTGAACTCATTGCAAAACCCCCTTATCCAGATATATAAAATTAAATCATAAGAAAAACATCCCACCCCAGTTCACCTCCTCAGTTCTATTGAATAAGATTCAAAGTCTGTTGGGGAAAAACCTTATTTAGGCTGCTATAAGGTGATAGAAAATAAATACTATGTTTACTCTTGTTAAAATTTTAAGATGTGTGAGTTCCCATGTAAAGATATGTGGGTCCACTTGGGTTGACTGAACACAAAGACAAGAAGCTTGCAAATAGCTTCAATAGATACCTCTGAAATCTAGATGACCCTTCTCCAAGGGATATTACAGTTTCCACATTGGGGAGTATTTGGAGAAATCTGTGGGCTCAGTGCTTGCTTATCTGTTTCTAAGAAAAGTATTGGGCTAGATTTCTATCTGCCTTCTCAAATATTGCTAAGAGTGCAATTTTGTCCTATGCAAAAAATTCCCTGGTTGATGGTAATGATTTAAGTCAGTTTACACTTAACCAGTTTGGCTCCACATCAAATACTGGATTACAATTGTGAATTGTGAATAATCTATAAACCCTATTATGGAAGCTAACTGCAATCAGAAACTGGAGAAGTTATACATATTAGAATATACCAAAAATACACAAGAGTGACAACTGTTTAGATGAGAATAAGATAAAACCTTAATTCAATTGAGACTCCCTGATCTTGATGAGGCTTAGATTTGGGGGAATCAAAATGAAATTAGGATTTCTGGTGCTCAGGGAGTTTAAATGAGGAGGTCTGGTAGCAGGTTTTGGATTCAGGGAACCAAATAGGGTTTGTCTCCCCTGCAATCCTGATGAGGTAACAGGGAACCTCAAAATGATGAGGTAACTTGAACCAAATCATGAGGTAAATACCTAATAATGAGGTATATACCTCAATAGGATTAAGTGAGGTCTAGTGGCAGGATTCGGTGTACAGGAAGTCACATGGAGCTCCCTTTAGGATTCGGCGCAAGGATACAAAGTTAAATCAGGTCTAGTGGCGGCGAGAGTCCCCTGTAAATGAATTTACAGGCCGAAAACCTAGATGGGTAAAAAGATGTTTATTGCTAGGTTTGGAAGCAGGGTTAAAGTCTGGTTAGTAAAAGGCATTAGATAGAGGAAGATAAATGCCGAAAGCGGTGGGGACAGAGAATCTCTGATGCAAGCATCTTGGCTGGCATCTTTCAAATCTCTGAACCAAAGATGATTCTAGCTTTGCTCTTTTTTATCTACTTGAAGAAGCAATGGGAGGAGCTCAGGTTAATTCCTTGAAGGCCAGATTTTTGTTAGGCTTTATCCAAGTCAGCTCAGATCTGGTAGGGGGGCTGGGTACAGCCCAAACTGGCTCAGTACAGTATTCCCCTAGGAAAATCTTGTCCCAAAGGTAGATCAGACAAGGAATCTTAAAGGGGCTACGCCCAGCAACAACCCCTTAGGATTTGGCTCAAGGGTAGAGTGTTTTGGGGACTCCCTTCTGGCAACACCAAGGCTCTCTGTAAAGGAATTTACAAACAGGAAAACCTAGATTGATAAAAGAGGTTTATTATGGGGATTGGAAGTAAGGTTAAAGTGTGGTTAGGGAAATAGGTGAGAGTAAAGAAAGGATAGCACTGGAAAGAGTATCCCAGTGGGCTCTGCAAAGAGAGAATTTTGGTTTAGCTAAATGGGGCCCGTGGGTAAAGTCCCAAATTGGCTCCTCTCTGGGTTTCAGCTAGGGCTAGAATTTGAATTGAATTGAATGAGATTCCAGACTGAGCTGGCCCCACCCAGATAACAAAAATGAAACTGCCCTTTGAGGTGGAGTCCCTCACTGAGGCAGAGTTGAAGGAGATTTTCTCCTTTAAGGATTTTCAGTGTTTCAGGGTCCCTTCTTCAATCGCACCCAAGGGGAGACTCTTTGAAGTCTAAAATGGCAGCTGAAAAGGGTGGGGGGATGGAGAGCCTGCTTTCATATCCATAGCTTTCACAGCCTTTCTATATGTCTCTCCCAAAGTTTTGAACTACGTGTCTCTCCTCAACTCAACACATCATGTATATATCTGATGGGGTTTGGCACAGGGCAGGGTTGTGGGAATCCCTTCTGGTTAGCTTAGGTCCAACATGAAAGAATTCATGAACCCAAAAAGTTAAGACTGGCAAAAAGACCTTTATTGGCACTGAGAAGTTAGCTTTTTGCTAGGAGGCTGACTTCCTCAGTGGCAAGGTCCTGACAGAAGTAAAGGTCTAGCAAAGAAATCCTGGCAGAGAGATATAAAGAATGGTTAACACTGAGAAGAGGATGTCTTCTCAGCAGGCAGAGTCTTGGCAGGCAGCTATACCAAGGAGAGAGAGGGGTTCCTTGACAAGGCATAGTCCTGCTTTTGGGCCTCTGCAAAGAAATTGAAACAGGTTGTGGATGCAGTTTCTTGAAGGGACCACAATCCGCTTCAAAATGAGCTTCAAGTTGCCCTTTTTTATAAGGAATCTGAAACTGAGGCTTTCAGTTTCAGGGTTCCCCCATTATATCCACAATGTCAACATTTTCCTCTACTATTAGGAGATCCATCTCCCTGCAAACTCTGCAACATATAAAATGTAGTCATTTAAAGCATTTTATTTACTGGATCTCATTTGAGCTTCACAGTCTCACCAGGAAATAGGATCTGCAAAGTGCTACAGAAACAGTTTGTGACTTCAGAAGCAGGGTTGAAACCCAGGACTTGCTGACTTGAGTCCAGCTTTTTATTCACTTTTACCACATTGCCTTTCATTTTATACTTGGTTAAGAGAAGGGCAAGCATAATCCTTCCCCTGTGCAAGAATCACTGAGAAAGAGGCTGGTTGGACTCACAAGAGCTTTTGATCTCATTAAAAAGCAGACTTGCTGGTGGCAAAATTCCCAAAAGGAAGTTTAGAATAAAGAAGGTGGGAATTCAATGGTGTTCCTTCAGAGGAAGCCTTTACAACAAAGATTTGGTCTGTCATCCAAAGTTTATCAGTTGGTTAAGGTTTTACACTTTTCCTTATCTGCTTTCAATGTAGAATGTCATTCTCATTGATTTTTACAGTCACACTAACATTGCAGGTAGTGTTTCATATTTGCCAGCATTTCTACTTTCCCCATTGTCTTGTTTTGCAGATTAAGCACTAAGGACTGTGGATATAAAGAATGGCAAAAGCAGCTCCTGCTCTCAAGGAGCTTAATTCTAATGACTGAGGCAACCTAAATAATCAGGCATATGCAAGATATATAGAGTGGTTAGCCTTTGAGGTGAAAACTGGCATGCAAAGAAGGTGGGATAAGAATGAGTAATCCCCTCAGGCTAATTTTCTGAGTCATCTGAACTCATCAGGCCCATCCTAAAATATGTTGAGCAAGTGAGAAAGTCAGTCTGGAATTAAAATTATGCTGCATGATTTTCATATAGAAAATTGAGAGCTCGGGGCAGCTAGATGGTGTAATAGATTATTGGCTCTGAAATAAGGATACAAGTTCAAATCCAGCCTCAGACACTTAATACTTACTTCCTGTGTCTCTGGGCAAGTCACTTAACCCCAATTGTCTGGCCAAAAAAAAAAAAAAATTAAAGAGAAAATTGAGGGGGCAGCTAGGTGGTACGGTGGATAGAGCACCAACCCTGAAGTCAAGAGGACTTGAGTTCAAATTTTACCTCAGACATTTAACTCTTCCTGGCTGTGTGACCCTGGGCAAGTCACTTAACCCCAATTGCCTCAGGGGGAAAAGAGAGAACTGAGAACTAAATTGTACTTTTGTTTCTCACTTGAAAGATAGAAAGCCTTAATAAACTCAAGACCTTAAGAACAGCTAGAGTCACAGCTGTGTTCCCCATCATTATTAAAAGAGATGGAATCTCCTTTTTTAAATTAAATTTAATTTTTTTAATTTTATAATTATAAAAAAAAATTTTTGACAGTATATAAGCATGAGTAATTTTTTTTTATTACATTATCCCTTGTAATCATTTTTCCAAATTATCCCCTCCCTCCCTCTACTCCCTCCCCTAGATGACAGGCAATCCCATACATTTTACATGTGTTACAGTATAACCTAGATACAATATATGTGTGTAAATCCAATTTTCTTGTTGCACGTTAAGTATTAGATTCCAAAGGTATAAGTAATCTGGGTAGATAGACAGTAGTGCTAACAATTTACATTCACTTCCCAGTGTTCCTTCCCTGGGTGTAGTTGTTTCTGTCCATCATTGATCAACTGGGAGTTGGATCTTCTTTATGTTGAAGATATCCACTTCCATCAGAATACATCTTCATACAGCATTGAAGTGTATAGTGATGATCTGCTTCTGCTCATTTCACTCAGCATCAGTTGATGTAAGTCTTTCCAAACCTCTCTGTATTCATCCTGCTGGTTATTTCTTATAGAGCAATAATATTCCATAACCTTCATATACCATAATTTACTCAACCATTCTCCAATTGATGGACATCCATTTATCTTCCAGTTTCTAGCCACTATGAAAAGAGCTGCCACAAACATTTTGGCACATATAGGTCCCTTTCCCCTCCTCAATATTTCTTTGGGACATAAGCCCAATAGCAGCAATGCTGGATCAAAGGGTATGCACAATTTGATAACTTTTTGGGCATAATTCCAGATTGCTCTCCAGAATGGCCGGATTCTTTCACAGCTCCACCAACAATGTATTAGTGTCCCAGTTTTCCCACATCCCCTCCAACATTCATCATTATTAGTTCTTGTCATTTTAGTCAATCTGACAGGTGTGTAGTGGTATCTCAGAGTTGTCTTAATTTGCATTTCTCTGATCAGTAGTGATTTGGAACACTTTCATATGAGTGGATATAATTTCAATTTCATCATCTGAGAATTGTCTGTTCATATCCTTTGACCATTTATCAATTGGAGAATGGTTTGATTTCTTATAAATTAGGGTCAGTTCAGAGATGGAATCTCCTGAAAGGAGCAAGAGTGGCTTATCTGTTTAACAAAATGAACAAAGATAACTTCCTACCTTAAAATTAATCAAAGTCCTTCACAATCAATAATTCTGTCCTTTTTATATAGTAACTCCTTTCCTTAGTTGGCCAGTCTAACCCTTACCATCTCCCCCATTCCCTAGTCTCATCATTAGTTCATCTCACATTTTTAATGTCTTTAAAGTCTTGAAGCAAGATTAAGGTGCAGAGAAATCCCACAATTACCTCTGTCTCCACCATATCTGAGGAGGTAACATGTGCCATGCAGCCTCTCTTTTCTGCATACTCTCATCATCTGGTCATCTGTTTCTGTGTGTAGATAACATTCTCTTCTGCTCTCATCATGGAGATGGATGTAACTAATAAAGCTGAAGGGATGGTTCCCATACTAGTCCACAAATCTCAAGTAATCATATTAAGAGATCTGATCTTTTCTACCTAATATTAGTGACTTCTCCCATTAGAACAAAAGTAAATGTAACTCCAGGAGGATAGCTAGGCTTCTTGCTCACACAGAATCTATCAGTATTTATTGAAAGCCCACTATGGCATTCTAATTTGGAAGATTTTTTTAAAAATGTATCATAACTGTGCATACTGCTTGATCCAGCAATGTGTCTACTGGGCTTGTATCCCAAAGAGATCATAAGAAAAGGAAAAGGACCCACATGTGCAAAAATGTTTGTAGCAGCCCCTTTTATACTGGCAAGAAACTGGAGACAGAGTAGATGCCCATCAGATGGGAACTGGCTGAATAAGTTATGGTATATGAATGTAATAATTACTGTTTTACAAGCAGGATGTTTTCAGAGAGGCCTGGGGAAACTTCCATGAACTGATGCTAAGTGAAATGTGCAGAACCAGGAGATCATTGTACACGGCAACAAGATTATATGATGGTCAATTCTGATGGATGTGGCTTTTTTCAACAATGAGGTGACTCAGGCCATTTCTAATGGTCTTGTGATAGAGCCATCTACATGCAGAGGGAAAACTATGGGGGATAAGTGTGGATCCCAACAGCATTTTCACTTTTTTTTTTGTTGTTTGTTTGCATTTTGTTTTCTTTCTCTTTTTTTTTTTCCTTTTTGATCTAATTTTTCTTGTGCAGCATGATAATTGTGGAAATATGTATAAAAGAATTGCACATGTTTAACATATATTGGATTACTTGCTATCTGGGGGAGGGAAGTGGGGGAAGGAAGGAAAAAAAATTGGAACACAAGGTTTTGCAAGGGTGCATGTTGAAAATTATGCATATGTTTTGAAAGTAAAAAGTTTAAAAAAAATTTTTTTTTAATGTTTTATATATTGGTCTCTAACCCTAGGAGAGCTTTGAGGCAGTATGATATAGTAGGTAGTATGCTGAACTGGGCTTCTAGAAGACCTGAATGAAAACCTTCCACTTCTAACACTCAATCTATGACCCTGAGCAAGTTGTTTTAAAAAAACTCTAAAGCTCAGTTTCCTCATCTGTACAGTGAGAAAGCTGGATTTGCTGACCATGATTTCTAATAACTCTTCTATTTATAAAATCTACAATCCTATGAGACTAATGGAAATGATGGTTTTAGACCTCTGAGTCTCTTTTAACCTCAGTCATATGGGGAAGAGCCAGTCTCTGCTCTCAGAAAATTCCCAGTGTGATGTGATTCATTCCCTACTATCTAGGAACTCCAACTGTTCAGAGATGTTCCAGTCTATTTGGATGGCATAGTCTTCACCTGTGGCTATACTCTCATCATCCAGGACTGATAAAGAAGCGAGGGCACACACTGCTGAAATTAAGAGTATTGATAAAATTAGGGTATATTACAAAGAATCAATAGGCACTTGGGAGAATGAAGCCTGGCTAAGAAATTTAAATACAAATTAGGAAATGAAAACCCAGTGGAGGTTTTAAGCTCTTATTTGAAAAAGTACGTAGGAAGAAATGATCAGATGATTTCAAAGAGGCCTGGAGAGACTTATATGAACTGATGCTAAGTGAAATGAGCAGAACCAGGAGATCATTATACACGGCAACAAGATTATACAATGATCAGTTCTGATGGATGTGGCTCTTTTCGTCAGTGAGGTGACTCAGGCCAGTTCTAATGGTCTTGTGATGAAGAGAGCCATCAACACCCAGAGAGAGGTCTGTGGATCACGCCATAGCATTTTCATTCTTTTTGTTGTTTGCTTGCATTTTATTTTCTTATTTTTTTTCCTTTTTGATCTGATTTTTCTTGTGCTGCAAGATAATTGCACAAATATGTATGCATATATTTGATTCAACATATATTTTCATACCATGTCTAATATATATTGGATTACTTGCCATCTAGGGCAGAGGGGAGGGGGAAGGAGGGGAAAAATTAGAACACAAAATTTCGCAAGGGTTAATGTTGAAAAATTATCCATACATATGTTTTGAAATAAAAAGCTTTAATAAAAAAATTTAAAAAGAAAAAAAGTGTACCTAGGCACACTTTGGTAGGAAAGGTGAGGAGGGTTTCCTAAGTAGAAAAAAAAAGGTCTTGTAATGCTCCTTAAGAGGAGTTTAAGTCTCTGGAATTTCTTTAAAATTCTACTATAAAATTATGCCTACTTTGAATTCAACGATGACAGAACAAGACAGAGTTCAAGAATGGGATTTTAAATGGGTTCACTGTGGTTCAAGAATAAGATTTTAATTAACTGGTTCCCAGGAAGAAATTGAATCAGCCCAATATACTCACTCTGGCTCTTCCTCTAATCTAAACTATAGCTAGCAGTTCTGTTTATACAAACAAGCAACACCTTTTTACAAGGTCAATAATGTATACCTATCTAATCTGTTCATGAGAGGCCTCAACACCTGCTTCCTGGGTCCTTTGCCTGACTTAGAATAGATGAATCTCATATCCTGAGCTCTGCTACCTCCGAATTTGTCAGTTCTCTCCAGTAGGTCTTCTTGGTCTCCTCTTACCCATGCCATTTTCTCTTTTCTACCCCTAAGCCTTTTCCCAGGCTACTTTATAGGTGGCTTCGACTAATACATTTCAATTCATCCTTCCTATGATATCACCACCTCCAGGAAATCTCCATTCACAGTTCCTAGCCACTCAAATACATATTAATTGAATTGTTGTCTTCAATTTACAAAGATGATCAAAGATTCTTTCTCTTTTCTACTTAATGCACTTTTATAATTATATAGTCAATCCTGTAATTTGCTGGTATTTACTTAGGGCAGATACCTCTGGAATAGCTTCCTCTATTAGCCAGTGAATGCTTTAAGGCCTTTTCCCCCATTTGTCATCTGAATATCATATTAAGCAAAGCAGAATTAATCTAAAGTGCAAAAAAGAAAAAAATATATAATTTGTAGCCAAGAAAAGTTTTTTAGTTATCTGGGCCCTGATTCCCATGAGCATTTTACTACATTTTTGTTAATTTCATGTATGTCTGTGCTATTACAACATACTAAAAGTTCCTTGAGGGCAGAGATAGTTTTCCTAATAAATCTGGATGCTCCCTGCTATAACCCTTATCAGACTGGGAATCTCCCCAGGGATAGAGACTTTATTACTGGAAATCTGGAACTTTCTTACTCCACCCCAAAATTGGCCTTTGAGCCCTGGGAATATCCAGTCCAAATTTGTAACCAGACTTAATCCCAAAATCCAAGTAACTATGAGAACTTTGAAAATTCAGCACAGGACAGAATCTGGAAGGCTAGTCTCTTCTAATCCCCATCTGAACCATGCCAGTCAGCTGGGCATCTTTCCCAGGTGTTCAGTCCCTCAGAAAAGAAAAGAAAAATCTCACAATCTTCCCACAATGGCATGATAGATTTGTCTCAGATTGCTGTGTTGCTGTTCTGTCATGTCCAACCCTTCATGACCCTATTTTTTGGGCTTGGCAAAAATACTGGAGTGGTGTGCCAATTCTTTCTCTAGTTCATTTTACAAATTGGACAACTGAAGCAAATAAGATTAAATTACTTGTCCAGGATCACACAGCAAGTGTCTGAGTAAGTGTTGAACTCAGGAAGATGTGTCTGCCTTTATTCCAAGTCCCGTGTTCGATATATCCACTGTGCCACCTAGATGCCCTATACCCAGGTTCTTACACCCAAGTTCAAGCTGAGATCTACCTATTACTATCAGATTAGGAACAAATCATTCATCTCTGAGCAAGTTACTTAACTGGGCATCTAGATGACTCAGGGAAAAACACTCAGAATCTGGAATCCAGAGAATCTGAATGGCCTCAGACACTTATTAGTTGTGTTATCTTAGGCAAGTGGCTTAATCTCTCTGCCTGCCTTTGTTTCTCCATCTGAAAAATGGGGATAATAACACCTTCCTTCCAGAGTTATTTTGAGAATAAAATACTTCAATCTTTATAAGGCACTTCACAAATCTTAAAGCACTATATAAATGTTAGCTATTATTATTAATTACCCCTTCTGAGCCAGTTTTCTTATCTATAAAATAGAAGCTAATCATATTTGCTCTATTTATCTCACAGATTTGCTTTGAAAATCATAGGAAATATGATATATGAAAATGCTTTTGTTTACTCTATATTGGATTACTTGCTGTCTAGGGGAGGGGGAAGGGAGAGAAAGAAAAAATAGAATACAAAGTTTTGCAATGTTGAAAATTATCTTTGCATGTATTTTGAAAAATAAAAAGCTAATGTTAAAAAAAGAAAATTTAATGATATCATATAGTATATTCCAAAACTCTTAGTGCAGTTTTAGCTATTAAAGTTTAAGCTATTAAACTCCACTAAGATATTTGTGATGTAACATTTAAGAGGAATGATCATAATAAAATTATTTCCTCCCTGCGTCCCCCTCCTCTCTCTCCTTTTTCTTTTTCCATCATCTCTCTTCATCTAACAACTTCAGCAATATTCTTTATAAACTGAGAAGGGGAAACAGTTATTGCTAGCTAGGCAGTTCCTGCCTATAAATAAGGATGCTCAACCTAGCCCAGAAGAGAGCTATAAATAGAGACCTTTGGAAGCCATGGTGTGCCATTTCCTGGCAATAAACTCCAAGCAAGGCCTGACAGAGTCTTAAACAGTCATGCTTTGAGATCAGCTGTGAATCCAGGATACTGTCTAGAATCTCTCCACCAGAAGAAATCATCAGCAAAATGTCTTAAGGTCATTCTATACAGCTTTCTCCCTCATCCTCTGAGATAGATGAAACCTTCCTCCTTTGGAGACACTTCTTTAAAAAATTACCACATTTTGTCCGAAGGGCCACAATCTTTGCCATTGGAAATTTCTTTAACACCAGTTTTTGTCACTGCATATTCCTTCAGTATTTTGTTTAAATATCAGAATTATTTCCCAATATATATCTCCTTGGATCCTCCCTGTGCCAAAAAGTCCTTTGGTTCTTGCAAAGCAGGACATCTATCTCCTCCAATAAAGAGAATGTCCTAAAACAATGGGCTTTGGGATGCAGGTTACATTCAAAATGAAGAAAAATTTGTACCAATCCTAACTGACTAAGCAACTGAATCTGATGGTATACATTATTCTTGCTCTAAATTCTCCACCTCTCTATTGAGAGGATGCAATTAAATCTTCTCTCTTTTTTTTCTGGAACTAAGTTTTATTGTTGCAATTAATCAGAATTTGGCAGTTATCACAGTGATGTTTTTGTTTACATTTTTGCAGTCCTGTTGAATATTAATCCCAGTTTCTCTTTTTTGTTCTGATGGTACTGCATAATATCCCTTCAGGCAAAATAATGTAATTACTTAACATTTCCCCTTGATTGTTGTACTTATGTTTCTGTTTGGGATGTTTGCAAGTTGAATATTCTGCTCATATTTTTTCTTAGGGTTTGAAAGGAGGGGAATATCTCAGATGATGAGGCTGGACTATCTAGGCTTCTGCTCTTCCTTTCAGATCTAGAATTATCCTTTGTTCTAAATCCCTCTCTGTTTAACTCCATCATTTATCTTTGGTTACATTCAAGTTTGTGGAATATGTCATTTGGGGCTGCAACTTGAATTCCTTTTTTTTTTTTTTTTTTTTTTTTTCTTTTTTGGTTTATTTTTTGGAGGGAAGGATATAATAACACCATTCCTTTTTGTAATTTCTTATGAGTCTTCAATAATTTTGTGTTCCTTTTCTTTCCTTCACATTTGAAGCTCTTTCTCCTATTTGCAAAATTGTTGAATTTAATAAATTTAATCAGTACATGTTTTGAAGTTTGAAGCAAAAAGGTGGTTGGGTGTTTTGAGCTTTTTCCCCTGGCAGTCAAATGTGATTTTTATTTTGTTTGTTTAACATATTGTTGTCTGTGTATTCAGAAATCTTGGACAGTTTTCTTAGGTTATTTCTTTTAAAAGATCTATGATCCATAAAGCTATTTTTAAGTAATCTTATATTCAAGATCATTTGTTTTGGTTTGTATAGAATTCCTGTGTTTTCTAACATTATTGACTTTTGCTTCTTTTTTGACAAATTATTCTCCATGTGTTTCAAATATGTTCATCTCTATATTACTTTTTTTAGAGAGATTATCCATCATGGATTTTAGTTTTTCTAAGATGCTAATTCTGTTTTTCAATTTTCCATTATAAATTCTAGTTTCTTATCCAAATTTATATCTAATGTCTTCTTTTGTGGATTTTATTTCTCTTTTGAGGCATTTTAGAGTTTATCATTATTGTTCTGTGCGCCTAATCCATAGGATTTATATCAAATTCACTTTCACAATCATGGAATCATTTTCCTTCATATTGTTATTTCTGTGAATTTAGTTGCAATTTTACTCTACATAGCATGACTTCTAGGGGCAGTGTTGGGGACAAAGGTTTGAAGTGACTAATCCGTTTTTCTGGTTATATAACTTCTCTTTAATCTTTTCCATATTTATCCCAATCTCTAGGCCTTTCCCTTCTCAAGGTCTCCTCACACTCATTCTTACCCCATTCTTCTTTCTTTGATATGGGGATATTGGAACTGATCTCAAGGACTTTTACCATAGTCTAACTCAAGATAGAAGGCTTGCCTAGATTAATCTTAAACTAACTTTGGATCAAGGCCACATCAGCTGAATATTCTGCATTTCTCTTTTTGATTGAACATTTCAGAATAAATACTTCTGTGAGCTTTGAGCATTCTCTCGTTCTATTGCATTCCTATTGATCTCCTATCATCCTTCCCACATATCATAACATAGATGCAATTTAATTCTAATAGGCTTGTGACAATCCGCATCCAGCGAAAGAACTATGGAGACTGAATGTAGATCAAAGCATAATGTTTTCACCCTTTTTTGTTGCTGCTGTTATTTTTTTCTTTCTCCTGTTTGTTTCCCCTTTTGATTTGATTTTTCTTGTGCAGCATGACAAACATGGAAATATGTTTAGAAGAATTGCACATATTTAATCTCTAATGGACTGCATGCTGTTGAGGGAAGAGGAAAGGAAGAAAAATTTGGAACATAAGATTTTACAAAGGGGAATGTTGAAAACTATCTTTGCATGTGTTTGGAAAAATAAAATACTATTAAAAATAACATAGATATAATTTATAATAATGATATCATAGAATGTCGAAGATGGAAGATGATTAGATATTATCTAATTGGACCCCTTCATTTTTCAGAAAAAGGAGAAAAGACTGTGGTTAGAGAGATAACAAGGATATGAAGCCAGTTCCTTTGATTTTTTTTGGGGGGGAGGGCAAGGCAATCAGGGTTAAATGACTTCTGGATAGTAAATCCCCTGAGGGCAGGAATCATCTTATCTAAACCTCTCTAACTTCTAGCATGGTACACTGCTACACTGCGTGCTGAAGAGACTTCATAAATATATTTTTATCAATTTGTATTATACCTACTTCACAAGGCAGAGGGGAAAGCACTATGAAACTGGGAACTGCTGTTGGTTTTGCTATATGGTTACTATTATTGTTTTTTATATTAATATTTCCATTTGCCTTAGAGGGCTGTTGTGAGTCTTCTTTAAGACAATGTATAGTGTAGTATAAAATGAATTGGATTTAGAATCAAAGGAATTAGGGGTAGCTAGGTTGCCTAATGGATAGAGAACCAACCCTGGAGTCAGGAAGACCTGAGTTCAAATCCAGTCTTAATAGATGTGTGATCCTGAGCAAGTCACTAAACACTACTTGTCTCAGTTTCCTTTCTGTAAAATGAGCTGGAGAAGGAAATAGCAAACCACTCCAGCATCCTCTGAAAATCCCAAATGGGATCATGAAGAGTTAGGATGATTGAAATGACTCAACAACAACTACCCCCTACTCTACTCTCCTGGATAGTCTCATCTCTTTCCAGGTTTGTATGATACCACTCATTATCTTCTCCCTTACTGGCTAGCATTGTTAATTAAATGACTTGATTATCCAGAAACTATATCTCTCAAACTTTTTTTTTAATGTCACAGCCCTCTTTATCATTTTTCCCCTAATATATTGCAGTAATCTCCTTGTCTCAAGTCATTTCCTGCTCCAATCCATCCTCCACAAACTGCCAATATAATATACCAAGAGTGAAGATGTGACCATGTCTTTACCTTTCTTAGTAAATATAAGCTTTTAAGACTCTTCCCTACCTGTTTCAACTTAGTTTTTCAATTTCTCTATATATTATTCCCCTTCCAACATTCCCAGCCAAACTGTTATTCTTCTATTCAAATGACACTCTATCTCCCAGCTCTGTGCTATTTCCCCTACCTGGAATGGACTCCCTTCTCAGCTCCTCCTCGTAGGATCTCTTTTACTCTTCCTCCAAGACAAAGCTCAAATGCTACCTTCTATAGGAAGCCCTTTCTGATTCTCCCCAGTTGCTTTTATTACCCTTTTATTACTTGTGGTTTAACTATCTTATATTTATTCTACACATACTCTGTATCATTTATATCTGTGCGCATTCTATATATTCTGAATATATATTCTGTAAATATTCTTGCATATTCCCCTTCAATAGACATAAGCTTGGGTGTATGTATTGTTCCACTTTTTTTCAGTTTGTACCCTTACAATCTATCCCAATGCCAAGTACATAGCTTATTCATTTATCAACCAATAGGTGGATAAGATGCCATATAGAACTGTAGTTGAGTATTACATGATATATGCATTAGAGAGGTATCTCAGTGAAATCTGGAGTTATCAATCATGAGGATCAGGGGATGCTTCCTGGGAGAGAGGACACTGAATTGGGCCTGTTTTCTCATCTGCAATGGACTGTACTAAGCCATACATTTTCATCTGATAACCAAGATGTCAGGGAGGGAGTGATTTGTTAAGGCAATCCAATCCAATCTAATAAAGGACATTTATTAAGCACCTAATAGATACAAGGAATTGTACACAAGTATTGATCCTGCAAAATGTGGTCTCAATGATCTCAGCCAAACTAACCACCAGATTGAGACACTGATGGAGCCGGTTTAGCTGAGAAGATGCTGGTTTGCAGGTGTTTATAACCAGATTCCCTGCTAACACTCACTGGTGTCTCTGCTTGTTTAAGAGTCAGGGCGTATTTCACCCTTTGCTCCTGGGGTGGGTCTGTGCCCATCTCCATCTCCTCCTCAGCAGCAGGAAACAGCCCCAGATTTGACTAAAAATTAATGGGCAAAGAAAAGGAAATGAACTGGGTAGACGGACAAGGGAAGCTAATTGTTGTGCGACAGTGCCCTCTAGGGGTTATTCCTAGAGGTGCAAGTGACCACTCGAGAAGGGCAAAGCTCTGTGCTGGGAGTTCCTGGGCTTCCTAGACTTCAAAAATTCTGTGAATTGATGTGAAAAAATAAATACATCTTTATATTTGATAATCAGTGGCTTTCTTTGCAATCATATGTATATTCTGCATTTAAAAACATTCTGAGGAGGGGTCCATAGGCTTTCCCACAGTGCCAGAGGTCTTTGGTATAAAAAAAAGTAGGAATCCCTGATGTAGGAGAAGTAGAAAGAATAGAAGTTGGGATATCTCACCCAGGGAAGTCTCTGACTTAGAGAAACATTCTCCTAGCCATAGGAATATGTATCTAGAGGTGGAACAAAACAGAGGCAATATAATAATAGCTAACATATATAGAGTGCCTTGAGGACAGCAAAATAGCAAAGTGTATGGAGTGCCAGAGCTGGAACCTCAGACACTAACTAGCTGTATGACCCTGAGCAAATCACTCAATTCTGTTTGCCTCAGTTTCTCTGTAAAATGAGTTGGAAAAGGAAATGGCAAACCACTCTGGTATCTTTGACAAGAAAATCCCAAATGATTTTAAAATTTCAGATGACAGTATGTCTGCATTCTTGCCACTAGTAAAGACAGCAACCCTTGCGTATCTTAATAGTCATCATGGGTTTCTGTGATGAAAAAAATAAAAAGTATCACCAATTTTCTAGTGAAAAATGTCTCCAAACTTAGCAAGGGAATCCATTTGATGGTGGGAACAGTCTGTTGACAAACTGGAATAGTCTTTGAAAACTGGACCATTTGTCATGGTGAAGCCACTGGAGAAGAATTCTAATGAGGAAAATTGGTTTTCAGCACAAAGCCTCCCCCCCCCCCAAAAAAAAAAAACCCAACTGCCCCGAATGCAGATTGGGAGAGATGTGACTTAACAAGAATCCATGTGGAAATAATCTGGGGATTTTAGTGAACTAGATAGCTAGGTAGCATAGTGCATAGTGTATCTGGCCTCCAGTCAGACTGGTTTATCTTTCTAAATTCAAATTTGAGTTTAGATAATTCCTAGTTGTATGACTCTGGGCAAATGAGCTAGAGAAGGAAGCTGCAAGCTACTTCAGTATCCCTGCCGAGAAAATCCCAAATGGGATCTTGAAGAGTCAGACATAATGTCTGACCCACAACAATAACAAATTTCACTATGATAAATAGTATAATGTGGTTTCAGAAAATGCTAATTCAACATTAGGCTGCATAAAGGCAGAACATCCAAAGCAAAAGAAATGGTAGTCACCTGGTGCCCTGCCATGACTGACCACCTCTCAAGTACTGTGTTCAGTTTTGAGACAAATGATTATTAATAACCAATGATTGGGGGAGATCCAGAGTTTCTTCCTTTTTTGTAGTCTTCATTCCAAAGTTCAGTCTCTTGAAGGATATTACTGATAGTGAGATTAAATTAACTCTCCTTAGTCTTGGTCAATCCTACCCAACCTAACACTCAGGTTTGGGTGGGAATAAATTCTGTGTTTAGATTTTTCAAAGCTGGGGATAACTTAGAAGTAAATGACATCATCAAAATTCATTAGAATAAATCCAATCTCATGATTGTTTTTGGTATTTGAGAATACCACTGATCTTTTATTAAAATGTTACATTATTAATAAAATGGCTAATTACCTATATCAAACTTTTTAGTGTCACAGGAACACCACATTTTAGGGATGGCAAATGGTTTAAGACCAGAGTAGAGTGATCACAAAAAATCTAAAATCTTATATAAGGATTGACAGAAAGGGAGATGAAAAGGCACAGGGTGTAAAGTATAATGCAGAAAGATTTATTTTATATAGCCCTCAATGGGGCACAACTAAGACCTGCACAGGGAAGTTACATGAGGGATCCCTTAATAATGAGATCTTTCCTGTTTTGTGATGTATTGAACTGAATGTTCTTGGGGTGCTTAAGCATAGATAGTCTGGACTACTGTCAAAGGCCTCACTGATAAGATTCCTGCATTGGGAAAGTGATTGAACTAGATTACCTTCAAGGTCTTTCAACCCTATCCCTCCCATTTTGATGAGACAGACAAAACATATCCTAAGTCATGAAAGTAATATAAGAGCCAGATGAACAGCTCTGAATTCCAAGCCTGTGTACACTGAAAAGGAGATAGGGGGAATTTGGGAAGATTTCCTGAAGCTGGGGAGTATGGAATAGGGCCCAGAAGGGTAGGAGGGATGAAGGTAGATTACAAAAGGGATGAAACAGAGGAAAGAACTCCTATAAAAGCATCCTGCATTATGAATGGGGGAAGACTAGGATCTAGTTTCCCTATCTGGAATGGAGGGTCCAAGTTAGATTCTTGTCATTCAATTCAATAAGCATTTAATATGTGCCAGGAACTTTGCTAGGCATTGAGGATTCAGAGACAAAAGTGAAATTGTCTCTACACTCAAGGAGCTCATATTTTCCTAGGGAAAATCAACATCTATTTAAATAAGTAGATAAAAGATATTTACATAGTGGCATTTGGTTCCACTTCTAAATAAAAAGTATTTACATATTGAAGTGGGATTTGGATCCATTTCCACCTCCACTACTGTTGTAGTCACAGAAAACAAAGAGTAGATAACAGAAGTAATGAGGGGTATATATATATATATATATATATATATATATATATATATATATATATATATATATATATATGTATGTAGCACCTTACACCTATCAATATGACAGAAAGGGAAAATGATAAATGTTGGAGGGATGTGGGAAAATTGGGACATTAATACACTGTTGGTGGAGTTGTGAATTGATCCCACCATTCTGGAGAGCAACTTGGAACTATATACCTTTTGATTCAGCAATAGCACTACTAGGTCTGTGTCCCAAAAAGATGGAGGAGGAAGAGGAGGGAAAAAAAAATTTATGGCAGTTTTTTTTTTGTGATGATGCAAAGAATCAGAAATTGAGGGGATGTCCATTAATTGAGGAATGGCTGAACAAGTTGTGGTATATGATTGCAATGGAATACTATTGTACTATAAAAAATGACAAGCAAAATAATTTCAAAAAACCTGGAAAGACTTACATGGCCTGATGCAGAATGAAGTGAGCAAAACCAACAGAAAACTGCACACAGTTACAGCAATATTGTACAATGATCAACTATGAATGACAGCTATTCTCAGAAATACAATGATCTAAGACAGTCCCAAAAATTTCATGATAAAACATGCTATTTATTTCCAGAGAAAGAACTGATACAGTCTAAATTCAAATTGGGGCATACTATTTTTCACTCTGTATGTGTGGTTTAGTTTGTGTTTTCTTTCATAGACTGCCCAATATGGAAATATATTTTGTATAATTGAACATTTATAATCTATATCAAATTATTTCTCATCTTAGAGAGGGGTTGGGGAAGAAAGGAGGGAAAGAATCTAGAACTCAAAATTTTTAAAGATGAAAGTTTAAATTGTTTTTACACACAATTGAGGGAAAAGAAAAAAATTTTTAAAGAAGTAATGAAGTATCAAGATATTAATCATATGTTCACTTACAGTATTTTCTTTATGAAGCATGAATATCTTTTCTAAAGGTATCAGAATCCCCCATTGGTCATTATATAGCACTAAAGCTACTCACCCAGGAGGCAACACCCATATAGATCATTTCAAATTCATTCAAATTCATTTAAAATTTTTTTAAATGTTCAAATCTGTCCCTCCTTTCTTTCTCTATTCCCTCCTGAGATAGTAAGCAATTTTATATAAATTACATGTGCAGTCATGTAAAACCTATTTCCATATTAGTCATGCTGTGAAAGAAAACAGGCCAATAAAAAATAAAGTGAAAAATAGTATTCTTCCATTTGTATTCAGACTTCCATAAGCTTTTTCTCTGTAAATGGACAGCATTTCTCATCATGAGATCTCTGCAATTGTCTTAGATCATTGTATTTCTGAGAGTACTAAGGTCATTTACAGTTGATCATTGTACAATACTGTTATTATTGTGTACAATATTCTCCAGGTTCTACTCACTTCACTCTGCATCAGTTCATGTAACTCTTTCCAGGTTTCTCTGAAATCATTTGGCTTGTCATTCTTAATAACACAATAACATTTTATTACAAAGATATAGCATAATTTGTTAAACTATTGCCCAGTTGTTGGCCATCCCCTAAATTTCCAATTCTATAGCCACTATAGAAAGAGCTGCTATAAGTATTTTTGTAACATATAGGTCTTTTTTTCCCTTTTTTTTTTTTTAAACTCTTTAGGATACCTAGTAATGGTATTGTTGGATTAAAAGATATACACAGATTTGTAGCTCTTTGATACTTATTGTTCTTAATATGCCACTTTAGTAAATATCTTTGCAAAAAGCTGTTGTGTCTGATGACTAATATGGAAATATGTTTTGTAAGATTGCACATCTCTAATAACCTATTTTAAACTTCTTACTATCTTAGGGAGGAAAAATGGGGGAGGGAGAAAGAATTTGGAATTCACAGGAGGACCTGAGTTCAAATGTGACCTCAGACACTTGACACTTCCTAGCTGTGACCCTAGGCAAGTCACTTAACCCCAACTGCCTCAGAAAAAAAAAAAAAAAAAAGAATTTGGAATTCAAAAAAAAATTTAAATGACTGTTAAAATTTATTTAACTGAGAAAAATAAAACATAATTATAATTTTATTACCAAAAAAAAAACTACTATTGTATCTACTGGAGAATTGTTAATAAGAAACATCAGAGATTTGTTGTTTGTGAGCTATGGTAATAGGAGCAAAGATCCAAAAGGCAGTCCCTAAAACCCAAGGTAGTAGCAGCTGCCCTATGAAGACCTAACCATTGAGCACAAATGCAAATTTGGAAAGTAGTCTAGAGAGAGTACTATACAAAAAATAAAGACAAAGTAATTTTATAGTTTAAATTTTAAAATTTATTTAATATTTTTCCAATTACATTAAAAAAAAACATTTTTTACATTTGTTTTTGAAATTTTTGAATTCTAGGTTCTCTCCCTTATCTTCACCCACAATTAAGAAATCACATGTGAAGTTATGCAAAACATTTCCATAAAAGTCAAGTTGTAAAAGAAAACATTTTCTACCCTAATGAAAATAAAAATCCTCAAGAAAAAAGTTAAAAAGGAAGAGAAAATACTTCAATCTGATTCAGACATAATCAGTTCCTTCTTTTGGGTATGGATAAGATTTTTCTTCATAAGTCCTTCAAAGCAGTCATAGATGATTGTACTAAAAGTCATTTATAGCTGGTCATCCCAGAATATTGCTATTACTGACAATGTAATTTTGAAGCAATGGTAAGAAAGCAGCAATAACAACTACAGGAATCATGTAGAAGTCAACTCTTGATTTAATCTTAACAAAAAAAGGAGGAATTCCAGGAAGCTGAACATTCTAAGCATTGGGGGCCAGTGTACATGAAGTAAGAGAAGAAAAAGATAAAATAGAATATTTTGCACAGTAAGTATGAGAAATGCCTTTGGAAATGAGCAGTATTTGGCTTATCAGCCAGGCTTTGCACTTTGCCTCTTTCATAGGAAGTAATTTTGCCAACTAAGGATTCTCCAGTTTCTAACTAAGCAGGCTGTTGTCATTTGTCCTTCTATCTCTCAAAGACAACCAGGATATCAGGGAGATGTTGCCATGACATGCAAGCAAACTGGATTTGAGTGAGGGAGGGCTGTGCAAAGTCACTTGCCTCATATTCTCCTCCAGAGCCAAAATGGGACCAAATGGGCCCACTGGCCAGACACAGATCAGGATAAATGGGGATGGCCCTGGATGCAATGGGAGACCTTGCAGGGATAGATTGAGGCAACACCCATTCAGTGATTTAGGCTCATCAAGATACCTTCCCCCAAGCTAGCTTGGCAGTAGCCCTCCTTTCCAATACAATAAATCCCAGCTTACCCTGAAACAAAGAAGGATCATAGATTTAGAGTTTAGAATCCATCAAATTCAATCTCTGCCCTTTTACAAATAGGGAAAGTGAAGCCTTAGAGGTCAAATGAATTGCCCAGAATCCATAGTAAAGAATCTGAGGCAGCATTTGAACCCAAATCTCCCTTAATTCCAGGTTTTATGGAGAGGTAGTGCGGTGGATAAAATCTTGACCTTAAGAGTCATAAAGAACAAAAATCCTGCCTTGGGCACTGTATGATTCTGGGCAATTCATTTCATCTTTTCTTTGTCACAGTTTCCTCATCTATAAAATCCTAGTAATAGTAGTATCTATTTCATAGGGTTATTATAAAGATCAAACAAAATAATATATATAAATTGCCTTATAAAACTTAAATTGCTATATAAATACTATTATTATTTTTATTATGAGTATCATGATTTCCATTATGCCATGCTGTCTTCTCATGCATTCTATATTATTTTAAAATTTTTTAGAATATTTTTCCCCCCACAGAGATACAGAATATAAGTATGGAATATAAGCATATATGGCTGTGGCTGTTCATATTGTTCACAGGAGCTCAATGGATTGAAAAATGGAAAGAATTTTACAAATCCCCTGACTCTAGAATAGATCTAAGGCCCCTCTTTTTACAGAGAAAGGAGCAAACATTTTAGTTTGCCAAAGGTCTCATAGTAAATGTCAAAACTTGGAATCAGACTCCCAAGTTTCCTGACCGCCTCCATAGGTGGTCACCTTATTTTTATTTTTTTTTTTTCTTTTTGGAAATAACTGGGATTAAGTGACTTGTCCAGGATCATACAGCTTGGATCTGAGGTCCAGTTTGAACTCAGAGCCTCCTGATTCCGTAGCCAGTGCTCTATCTACCTGTCCTTGCCACCTTCTTTTCACTAAAATCAGTCTATCCACAAATCTGCATTCAGTGTTCACTATGTGCCAGGTATAGAGAATACAAGTCAAAAACAAAATTATTGTATAGAGAATACAAGTCAAAAACAAAATTATTACCATCATCCAGGAACTTTTATCTGGGAAGTAGACATGAAAATAGCAACCAAGTTAACAGTAAATAGTAAAGACAATAGACCAAGTTAATAAAAGTCAAGCAGATCTGTAGAGGGTGAGGGGAGTGCTAGCTGTGGGTGGGGAAGAGTAGGGAATAAAGAAAGGTGGAGTGGCCTTGAACTGAGCTTGGGGGAAGCCAGAGATTCTAAGAAGCTGAGATAAAGAAAATGTGCTTTGAGGGGACAGTCTGTACAAAAGCTTGGAGACAAGAGATGAAGTATTATGTGTGGGAAAAGGAAAGATCAGTTTGACTGGAACTGTAAATTTGAAAAGAGTAATAACTTAAAAGCCTGGAAGGGTACATTAAAGCCATATTATGAAAGGCTTTACCAACAGAGAAGTTTGGATTGTATTTATAGAGATGGCTAGGAAATATTGGACATTAGTGAGATTGTGACATGGCTGGTCCTGTGCTTCAGGAATATTTTTTTTTGTTTGGAGTCAATCAGATTTAAATTATTTGCCCAGGGTGTTTTGAGTATCTCTACTGGGCCTGTATCCCAAAAAGATCACAAAGAAGGGAAAGAACACACATGTGCAAAAATGTTTGTAGCAGCTCTTTTTATGGTGGCAAAGAATTGGAAGATTAGTGGATGCCCATCAATTGGGGAATGGATGAATAAATTATGGTATATGAAAGAAATAGAATATTATTGGTCTATTAAAAATGAACAGGCTGATTTTAGAAAATTCTGAAAAGATTTACATGAAAATAATTTTGCTAGGAGATAGATATACTTTCTTACTTTAAGCAGACAGAGCCACATTTCCAAGGGCCAGTCAGGCTTCACTAATCCAGCAACAAATTGATGGCTTTAAAATGAAAATTAGTGAAGTCAATCCCTCTATTACTAAAAAAATCTTATATATAAATCTTACATATTTTGTCTTTTTAAAAAAATCTTAATTTAAATCATAGCTTATATTAAATCCCATATCTAAAATTTGTATTTTATTAAATCTCTATATTTAAGTCTATATTAAATCTTATATAAATCTATAAATCAATGTATCTATTGAAATCTTTTATTTTTTCCATACCCTTATTCCAAAATAAAGTTTTCCTTTCCTTTCCCCTCCCCTTCCCAGCAAACTATCCCTTATATCAAAGATTTTTTTTAATTTTAATAGTATTTTATTTTTCCAATATATGCAAAAATACTTTTTAACATTCACCTTTTCAAAACCTTAAATTACAAATTTTTCTCTCTCTCATCTCCCTCCCCCACCCCCCATCCCGCTCCCCAAGACTACAAGCAATCTGATACAGGTTAAACATATGTAATTCTTTTTTAAATGTTTCCATATTCATTATGCTGTGCAAAAAAAAAAAAAAAAAAAAAAAATAGAATAATCCCCCGAAGGACTGACTGGGATAATGACTGAGTGATTTTGACTGTTAATTTAGCCTTCCTTTTCTAAGGGAAATATTCTCTTACAAAACAAAACAAAACAAAACTTCACCAATCCCCCCATCCCTGATAATTGTCATTCTACATTTATTTATATTTTTCTTCCCTTCCTTAGCTAAATTCCATTTGGTGCCTCTACATAATTTCTTCTCACTCTCTTCTTATTTACTTTTTTTGTTTTTAATTTAGACACAGTTAAATGTCTTGCTCAGGGTCACAGTAAGCATCTGAGGCCATATTTGAAGTCATGTCCTCCCAACTTCAGGACTAAGGCACTATCCACTGGGCAGCTGCTTCTCAGCCTCTTCTTAAACTCTTGCAATCTACCTTCCTCAACTGAAACTTCTCTTTCTGAAGATATCAGTGATTTCTTAATTGTAAGATCTAATGACTTCTCAGTGCTTATACCCCTTAACTCTGCAGCATTTGACACTGTTGTTCACTCACTTCATGGATACTCATCTCTGAGTTTCATTGATACTCTCTTCTGATTCTCCTCCTACCTGTCTGACTATTCCTTCTTAGTCTAATTTGCTCTTTTATCATTCATATTGTATGCCCATTAATTGTGTCTATAACCCCAAGTTCTACTTTGGACCCATTATCTATTATCTATACACTTTTTCACCTTATTAGATCCTCTGAATTCAACTATTTACCATCTTATGCCAAATCCAGCTATAGTTTTATAACTCCAATTCCCTTGGGGACATTTTGAAATAAATGTACCTAAGACATCTCAAACTCAACATGTCCAAAATGGAGCTCATAACTTTACCCCATCCTGCTCTCAATTATTTTCTCAAATTTTAAAAATGTCTTTTCAGTCACCCAAGATCAAGACTTTTAGGGTATTATCCTCAATATATCACTTGCACAAATCCCACATATTTATTCAATTGTTAAATCTCATAATTTCTTTCTTTTTTTTTTTCAAAAATATTTATTTTTTCAAATCCACGTAAAGATAGTTTTCAACATTCATTTTTGTAAGATTTTTTTATTTCAAATTTTTCTCCCTTTCTTATCTCTCTCCTTCCCAAGATAGCAAGTAGGGGCAGCTAGGTGGCGAAGTGGATAGAACACCAGCCTTGAATTCAGGAGGACCCGAGTTCAAATCTGGTCTCAGACACTTAACACTTCCTAGCTGTGTGACCCTGGGCAAGTCACTTAACCCCAACCTCAGAAAAAAGGAAAAAAAAAAAGATTCCCAAGATAGCAAGTAATTGGATATAGGTTAAATATGTACAATCCTTTTAAACATATTTTCATATTTGTTATATTGTACAAGAAAAATCAGACCAAAAAGGGAAAAACAAAAAACAAACAGAAAAAAAAAAGATAAAGAAAAAGCAAACAAACAAAAAAAGGCCAAAGAATTTTCAATCCACATTTAATTTCTATAACTCTTTCTCTGGATCTGGATGACATTTTCCATCTCAAGTCTACTGGAACTATCCTGGATCACCACATTGCTGAAAAGAGCCAAGTCCATTACAGTTGCAAATATCATTTCTAGCTCTATGCCATCTTTTACACATATCCTTTTTTTTTTCTTCACTAACAAAGTCCCTACACTATTTCAGATCCTTATTAACTACTGCTTACCTGGACTATTGCAACAGTTTCCTATTTGGTCTCTTTTCTCATGTCAAGACATCCACACAGCTTCCAAAATAATTTTTCTAAATCGTATGTCTCACTATGTTACCCACTTTCTCAGTAAACTCCAGTGAGTTTAAGGTTTAAGGTTAAATAGAAATTCCTCTGGGCAGCTGGGTGACACAATGGATAGAGCACTGAGTTGGGGTCAGGAAGACACTGACTAGTTGTATCACTTTGAATATCACTTAATACATTTTGCCTCAGTTTCCTCATCTATAAAAATGAGCTGGAGAAAGAAATGGCAAACCACTTTAGTATCTATCTCTATTAAGAAAACCCCAAGTTGTGGAGTCTACCTACCAGGGTACAAAGCCTAGCACAATATGAACACAATTATAAAATACTTTTCATACAAATAAAGTTAGATTAAATAATTGAAAAAATATCAATTGCTCACGGTTAGGCCAAAGTAATATAATAAAAAATGACAATTTTACCTAAATTAATCTATTTAGTGACATACCAATCAAACTGCTAAAAAAAATTACTTTGTAGAGCAATAAAAAAAATAATAAAATTCATCTGGAAGAACAAAAGGTCAAGAATATCAAGGGAATTAATTTTTTAAAATGGAAAGGAAGGTGGCTAACTATACTAGACCTAAAACTATATTACAAAGTGGCAGTCATCAAAACCCTTTGGTACTGGCTGAGAAAAAGAGTAGCAAATCAATGAAATAGGTCAGGTACATGAGACACAATAGTCAATAACGATAGTAATTTAATGTTTGATAAACCCCTCACTATTTGACAAAATTGCTGGGAAAACTGGAAAATAAGATGGAAGAAACTAGGCATTAACCAACATCTAACACTCTTTACCAAGAGAAAGTCTAAATGGGTTTATAATTTAGACATAAAGGGTGATACTTTTAGCAAATTAGTAGAGCAAGGGATGGCCTACCTGTTGGATCTGTGGAGAAGGGAGGAATTTATGGTCAAAGAAGAACTAAAGAACATTTAAAAATACAAAATGAATAATTTTAATTACATTAAATTAAAAAGCTTTGCACAAATAAATCCAATGCAGCCAAGATTAGAAGAAAAGCAGAAAACTTGGGGGGAAATTGACAGCCAGTGTTTCTGATAAGGGACTCATTTCTAAAATATATAGAGAATAACTCAAATTTATAAGAATAAAAGCCATTCCTCAGTTGATAAATGGTCAAAGAACAGGAAAAGACAATTTTCAGACGGAGGAATTAAGGTCATTTCTAATCATATGAAAAAAATCCTCTTAAGTCACTATTGATTACAGAAATGCAAATTAAGACAACTGAGGGGCAGCTAGGTGGCGCAGTGGATAGAGCACCAGCCTTAAATTCAGGAGGACTCAAGTTCAAATCTGGTCTCAGACACTTAACACTTCCTGGCTGTGTGACCCTGGGCAAGTCTACTTAACCCCAGCCTCAGGGTGGAAAAAACAAAAAGACAACTCAGAGCTATCACTTCACACTTCTCAGATTGGCTATGATATGAAAATATAATGACAAATGTTGGAGGGGATGTGGGAAAAGTGGGACACGAATATATTGTGGGTGGAGTTGTGAACAGATCCAACCATTCTGGAGAACAATTAGAAACTATGCTCAAAAAGTTATCAAACTGTGCATCCCTTTGATCCAGTAGTGTCTCTACCGGGTCTGTATCCCAAGAAGATCATAAAAAAGGAAAAAGAGACCCACATGAGAAAAATGTTTGTGGCAGCCCTTTTTGTAGTGGCCAGAAAGTGCAAACTGAGTAAATACTGATCAGTTGGAGAATGGCTGAATAAGATAGGGTATATAAACATAAAAAAATATTATTGTTCTACAAGAAATGATAAACAGGCTGACTTCAGAAAAGCCCGGACTGACATGAACTGATGCTGAGTGAAGTGAGCCGAGCCAGGAGAGCCTTGTACACAGCCACAAGATTATGATGATCCGCTATGATGGACGCCGCTCTTTCTACAATGAGGTGATTCAGGGCAGTTCCCACAGACTTGTGACGGGCATCCATCCAGACAGAGCACTGTGGGGACTGACTGTGGCCAAAGCATAGAATTTTGACGTTTTTGTTTGTTCCTCTTGTTTTTTCCCCTTTTGGTCTTGTTTTTCTTGCACAATATACAAATATGTATATACACTTAAAAGGATCCCACGAATTTAACTTACAACAGATTGCTTGCTAATTTGGAGGAGGGGAAAGGCAGGAAAGGAGAAAAAGTTACAACACCAACTCTTACAAAGGTGAATACTGAAAATTATTTTTACATGTATTTGGAAAAATAAAATACTATTGAAAAAATAAACAAACTTAAAGTCTCCTAACAAAACAAATGTTTTTTGACCAATTATCACGCATCATTTTCCATCACGAACCGCCCGTCCAGTCAAACTGGTGGTCTTACTATTTTCTACCAGGACAATTCATCTCCCACTTCCCTGCCTTTGCCTAGGCTGTGTGCCCCATCCTCGGAATGCACCTTCCTTCTTGCTTGAATCCATTCAAATCCCCAACTTCTTCCCCGGTTCGGTTCTAGTGCACCCTTCTGCTTCTGAGCAGAAGGTTCCACCACAGGTCCACAAGAACATGTGGGAGGCCGAGGTCTCGGAAGTTGTGCTTCAATTAAACATACATGTATTGAAGATGCACAGCGAAAAGCATTTTGCTGATAGGGACATGACTTCTCAGGTTCACAGGGTAGCGCGAGAGGTAAAACTGAACCCCATTTCTTTCTGACCTTTAAGGTGGCGGGCTAACAATTTTGCAACACACTACTCTCTTGATACCTGGCATCCATTCAACCAAGCTTCGGAAACAGGCTCCAAAACAGGCTCCGGAAGCTGGTCAGAGCAAAGAACCACAAGTCCCAGTGTGCTTTGGGGCCGTAAGGCGACTACAGATCCCAAGAGGCAACACGTCCACACGGGCTGACGGGAAGCCTCCTTTCCAAGGACAAGTGACGTCCCTACGCAAAGGCCATCTCCCGTCTCTTTCTCGGCTCCCATCTTGGCAGCCATTTTGTGCTAGAGATTATGGAACCTCCGAATCCTTCCCACTCTATGGTCGAAGCATTTAGGGCGTTCCACCAATCGGAAGCCGAGTGCTAGAGGAAGGCCCCACCCCTTGCCCCGGGCCGCAGAGAGGCGGGACTCGATGGAAAGATCCAATAAAGGACGAAGAAGCCGCCCGACGAAGAGCCAATAGACGCGTCGAGTCGGTTGACGGATGCCAGAGGGGAAAGGGTGGGTTGGGGCGGCAGCCAATGAGAGCTGAGGAACCGCGGGACACGTGGGTAGAGGAGCGGGGCTCTGGGGCAGAGAAGCGCTGAAGCCGGGAGGTGAGTCACCTTGAGCGGAGCTACCGAGGGCTGCGGCGGGCCGGGCTTTTGTGGAGCAGGGCAGCAGGAAGGAGCGCGGGGCACAGGTGACCGGGGCTGAGGGCGCGCGCGCAGGCGGCTATTCCTTACACGTGCCGCCTACGGGGATTCCAGAGCATGGAACGGGAACCGTGCGGTACCGCTGGAATGGCTTCCCGGCCAGGGGGGCAAAAGCGAGATTCGCAGCGCTGTGGGCAGCGAGGGGAGGCGGGCGGGCGGCTGGCACAGCAGGGGCGCACGGTGCGTCTGCCGTGGGGGAGTGTCCCCTCCGTGTGGGGCTAAAGCCCTGGATTTGGAAGCCAGAGGAGCTGCCTCCAATTTCCACATATGCTCGTTAACTGCTGTGTGACCTTGGGCCCGACACAACCTCTCTGGTCCTCTCCAAACAAGCAGGCTGAATTAGACTAGGTGACCTCTAAAGTCCCGTGGGGTCATCTCTAGATTTCAAGACGGGTATTATTTCAGCCTTGTTTCCTGACTTGGGAACAAGTCTCCCCATTCCTCTGGGCTTTAGAGTGAGGGGCTTCCATTACACGGCCCGTGGATCTTATTCTGTGAATGGCACTGGCCACCTAGGACCCCCCAGCCTGTCCCAGGTCTCCATGGGGGTGGTTTCCAGGCCACCCCCAATGACCTTATCCCAAGTGCTCTGGGTGGGAGGAGGGATGCCCAGTGTGCTCCACTGACCTCTAATTCCCTGCCCTTATCCCTTCCTGTGCTTGAGGAAGGGCAAAAGGGCACAGGATGGAGGGCTGGGCCGGGGTGAAGGGGAAGGGAGGCTGCCTCTGAAGCTGCTAAAGGCCGTGCCTTAAGGGGTGCTCTTTTTTCTCCCCATCAGTACACAGAGCAGAATGCAGACCACAGGGGCTCTCCTCATTTCTCCGGCCCTGGTGAGTATTGTCTCCTGGGAACTTGCACCATCAGCCGGCGGGCCGGGCACATAAAACAGATAAACTGAAAAGAGGGAATGCCAGGGTCTGTGCGAGGTGCTCAGAACGGGGAGGTGGAGCCAGTCTGTGATAATTTGGTCAAATAAAAGCAGGATCTGGGATAACTCAGAAAAGCAGGTAACTTAAAGTGGATTCCTTGTTAGCCTTGGACGTGGCCAGAAGGTCAGTGACTGGGGTCTTCTCCAATGAATGGAGAGGAGGAGACCAGAAGTAGATAGAGGTCACTGGGGCGAGTGACCTCCCAAATGCATCTCTTCTCTGTCCTGAGTCTAGCAGGACTGGCCTTCTCCTCTGTGGGGGCCCTTGAGGTGACCTGAGTTTCATGTCTTCTGTAACTGACTAGACTGCTTGTGTACCAGATAAGTGCCCATTGATGTGAGCGGCAAAGGGCATTATTGATAAATGGGCAAAGGTCCCTGGACATAGTATGGCTGCTTGAGATAGAATATTAATTTTGAGCAAGGAGATGAGCTAGCTGGTTTTATGGGCATTCTGTGAATTGTACAGACATGAAACACCTAACCTTGATTTAAGGGCTCAGTAATTGGCAGTTTTTTTTTTTTTTTTTAAGTTTTTATATATACACATCTTTATTGGATTTTGCAGATCCGCTGCTGTACCAGGGGTCTGGTCAGGCCTTTGTCTGCATCTGTCCTGAATAGGTCAGAGGTCCGTTGTTTTGAACAGGTAAGAAAGGAAGGGTCTTCTTCTCCAGGACTGGAAACAAGTTGTTGAATTACTATTGATCTTGAACATGGATTCCCGTGGGCCTTTATCGCTGTACTTAGAACAAATTGCCAACCAGGGTCTAGCTTTACATGGGGTTGGGGAACCTACTGCCAAGCCCTGTGCCTTATCAGTTTGTGGACCGTTGTCTTTCCAGCCTGCTTCTAGCAGTACCCCGCTTCAGGTGGCCCGTCGGGAGTTCCAGACCAGCGCCGTTTCCCGAGATATTGACACAGCTGCCAAGTTCATTGGGGCTGGGGCTGCCACCGTTGGTGTGGCTGGCTCAGGGGCAGGAATCGGGACAGTGTTTGGCAGTTTAATCATCGGCTATGCCAGGTAGGTAGAAGTACAGATGGCACTGAAAAGTTTTTGTGATCCTGCTAGCCTTTCCATGAAAAAGGAGACAGGTAAAATGGGTGTCCCCAGTAGCCTTCCTGTTCCCGTTTTCCCAGTTATTTTTGGTCAAGAATTTATGGGACCATCTCTTAACACATACCACACAGCATCTTGTGTTAGTCAGCCCCAATAGTCACTTGCTGTGGTGACAGGGAACTGACTTCTTATGACGTGCTCTTCTCCCATCAGGCTAACTCATCCAGGGAAGCGCCCTTTCATTTATGTAACTCACAGGAACCCCCCATTCCCCTAGTTCACAACTAAGCTTTATACCTACATGGCAACTGTTGTCTCTTTCACTATTCCTTGCAGGAACCCATCTCTCAAGCAGCAGCTCTTCTCCTACGCCATCCTGGGCTTTGCCCTGTCTGAAGCTATGGGGCTCTTCTGTTTGATGGTAGCCTTCCTCATCCTCTTCGCCATGTGAGGCTCTGTGGAGGGTCACCTGTCTCCATCCTGCTGCTTTGACTCCAGCCCCAAGCCCTTTACTGGAGTGTTCCGAGCTTTAACATTAAACACTATGTTTCTCTAAATCACATGGCTAAGCCCAGTGCTTTGGGGACCCTGATGGGGGAGAGAAGGAGGATGGGTGGAGATTTTGTTGTTCAGGTATTTTCAGTAGTATCTGACTTTGTGCCCCCTTTGGGAGATTTTCTTGGCAAACATATTGGAGTTATTGCTATTTCTCCAGTTCCTTTTATAGATGTGGAAACTGAGGCAAATGGGGTTAAGTGATTTGCTCAGGTCTTCCTTACTCCAGGCTGGGCATTCTATCCACAGTGCCACCTGGGTGGAGATGGTCCTACCCAACAGGAATGGTAGACAATAGCACATTATGCTGGGCACCAGAGCGCCTTTACCTAAAAGCAACATTTTGCTGCTGCCTTACAGCAACAAGAATGAAGGGACACTGACTGAGAGCAAATTCTGTTGTGGGTAGACTTGCATCCAGCTCTGACTTGGAGCACTTTGAATCTCTGGGCCTCTGTAAAATGCAAGTAATAGCCTTTGAGCTTCCTTCTGTTCTATCTCCATATTACCTGTGAGGAAACTAGTCCAGAAGGTTTTTACAAGGAGATTTTATAGTTAAGAGCTAAAACCAAATCCTGGGTCTTAGATCAAAAGCTCTTGTAAACACAGTACTTAAAAAGTTGAGGTAAAGAACCAATGTGGTTCTCTTCGACAGCTTAATTCCCCTAGCTATACCAATAGCTACTTTCTTTCTTTCTTTCTTTCTTTTTTTTTTTTTTTTTTTAAAGACTGGGCCTCATTTTCTTGCCCAATCAGGAAATTAAGGCACTATTCATGGGCCTGGTGCCTAGAACCTTTGACCTGCTTTTTCCTATCTTGGAGATGGGTTTGCCACTCCTTAAGCAACCTGGGGACTCTATATTAATGCCAAACTTAGTGTAGATGCCTGATGGGCATAGTCCACTGCAGCCCAGAACACCTGAGCTCAGGAGATCCCCAACTTCTACCTCCCGTGCAACTGGAATTACAGGAGTGAGCCCTCATGTTGCATCACAGAAAACTAGATAGGACTAAAGAGTCTACTTTGTGCAACCTCCTGGTTTTTACAAATAAGGAAACTAGGGGCAGCTAGGTGGCATAGTAGGTAGAGCACCAACCCTGAAGTCAGGAGTACATGAGTTCAAATCTGGCCTCAGACACTTAACATTTCCTCGCCATATGATCTTGGGCAAGTCACTTAACCCCGATTGCCTCAGCAAAAAAAAAAAAACATAAGGAAACTTAAGGCTAGTTATAACTCACCCATGTCTAAGAGCTAGGAAGTGTTGGGTGGGATTTAAGTTCTCATGAGTCCAATGTGTTATTTGCTGAACTATGTTGCCTATTTTGTGGGGGTATATAATGAGACTGTCTCATTGCAGAGGTTGGGTTTTTCAGAGTAAGCTAAAGATGACTATACTTTTGAGGCAGCTGTGATAGGTCTCAGAAAGAGATACTGTCATCAGAACAAGGTCAAAGGCCATGGTTCAAAGATTATGTAGGGAACCTAGAAAGGTTGGAGGGGGCTAGATCCTTAAACAGGATATTGTATTTGATCCTGGAGGCAATAAGGAGCCACTGAACTTTTTTAAAGTAGAGGGGTTCCTGTGGTGAGACCTGTGCTTTAGGAAAATCACTTTGATGACTAAATGGAGAGTAAATTCCAGTGGAGAGAGACTTAAAGCAGACAGACTTGCCAACAGGTTACTGTACTGTTACTCCTTGTGTGAGGTGATAAGGGTGCGTCTTCTCAGAATCTTTATTTTACCTTATTTATCTTTTCTTCCTAATACATCAAAAATATTTGTCTTAGTGTCAAGTCCTTGATTACTTAACCTAGGGAGAAGAGGGGGTACTAGAGGAAGTTCAGAGAACTATTATCAAATGAAGGTGTTGGAAAAGAAGATAATTAGAATGTAAATCACTGTGGAAGGCTTTGATTTATAGACAATTTTTAAAGGAGCCTATGCAGTATGTAGAAATGGAGGTCATCTAATGTGATTCAATGAACAAGGAAAAAGGCCCAGAGCTGACAAATTAATCTTTTCCCAGTGCACAGGTTGGGCTATGGTTTTCCCCTGACCAATAATATCCTTCAGTATCTCCCTAGGGTCTCCTTTAGCTCAGCCCTTCCTAGTTGTTTGCTTCAACCTCAAGTCTTATTTCACGTTACTTTTCTGTTCTGTACTTATTATAATCAAACTAGATTTTTTGCCATCACTCAGATTTGACTTTTCATTTCCCTTGTTCAGTTTGTCTCATGACTCCCATATGGGGTTTTCTTGACAAAGATACTGGAGTAATTTACCATTTCCTCTTCCAACTCATTTTACAACTCAGGAAACTGAGGCTACCAGATGCTCTATCCATTGTATCACTTGGCTGCCCTATTCCATCTCCCATTCATGCACAATTCTACCTATCCTAGAAATGAGCCTACCCCTTTCTACTTCAATCCTAATCTCCCTTTGAAGTCATGCTCACCATACACTCCCTGAAGCCTTTCTTGGCCATCCCCTTCCCACCCCAACTATCTTTTTATCATTCTTCTTTCCTTGACTTTTATTTCTCCCTACTCTATATTCTCTTGATTGGGTTTTTCTGTATTCTACATAGAATATTGGTTCTTCTGATTTTCTCTACAATGTCACAATGTCTTCCACACTAGCTACTGTGGTAGGCAGAGATGAAGAAAATGCTACCTCCTGATCTAATATTTGGAAAGAATCTTGTTCTTTGTCCCTAGTCCTCCACTGTTGTCTTTACCCTTCTAGAATATAAGCTCCTTGAAGGTAAGGAGGGGTAGAGATTCACATTGTATAACTTCTGTAATATCCAATGAATGGAGAGTCAGGAAGGGACTTGTGCTTCCTGATAGGAAATAAGCCTTGGGAATTTCAAAGATGTGTCCACTAACCTAGGCACCCATCCTTGCCAGAATGTAAAAAGAATCTTTTCTGCATTCATCAGTGGGGGAAAAAAGAAAATATAATCCTTGCCCTCAAGCTTATAAAATTGACTCTTGGAGGAAATTGAGACCAGCTACCCAGACTGGAATTACCTTCAATCCTCCAGCGACTGGTCTCACAGATATATAAATTTTCCTTCCAATGGTAAAATTCTTAATGTATCCATTTCTACCTAACTTTATGCAGGTAGAAATGGATACATTAAGAATTTTAACTTTATGCAACTCTGGCCCATGTTCTTCCATAAAATGACCACAAAAGAGAACACATATTGGGCGACTTTGTCACCATATTTAGCATGGAGCATGTTCTGAAGGACCCATTTTTTCCCCTCTGACAACTTCCTGTGTAAGTGTTATTGTTTTCATTGTATTACAGCTTACACTGTAAATCATTTCTTAGATGGGGAAATTGAGGCCTAGGAATGATAAGTGATTGACTTGTGGTTGTAGAATAAATCCACAGCAGATCCAGTACTGGGAACCAATCTGGCCTCCTGACTGTTCCATGAGCAAGACACTTTCTCTTGATGGACATTTTCTCTGGTCATCCCTCATGCTCGATCTCCTTACCTTTACTTTCTAGTTTTCCTGGATTCCAAGTCCTTATTTTAGCTAGGACTAGCTAAAATACATCTTCTACAGGAACCCTTTCCCAACCATTCTTAAGTCTAGTGCCTTCTCTCTGAAATATGTCCTATTTTTCTGGTATATAGCTTGTCAATACATATTTATTTTCTTCATTAGACTGAGCTCCTTGAAGGAGGCACTGTCTTTTACCTTTTTTTGAATCCCCATCACTTGGTACATGTATTTAGTAAATACTAACTATAAGATCAGTTGGTTTGGTGCCTGCAAACTCACTTTGGGTTTAGGATTTGGGATACTTTTCCTGTTTTACTAGAACCCCTCTCCCTTTTGTTCAGGACCAACAGAGGGTCTTCCAAAGGAAAGGGAAAAAAAGACAAATCAAGTTTTTCCATCTTAAGAGAGCTGGCTCCCTAGTATAATCCCAGATCAGGTGAGACTCGGCAGGGATTAGGGATGGAAGTCATCTTGTTGGGGTGCAAAGGATCCCCCAAATACATTGGGGTTTTTGTCCCAAAAGAATTTGGCAGCTTAGATAATTTCTAAGTCAAAAGGCAAAGTGTTAGTAATTGTAATGCTAATTAAAGCAGTCTAACCTCCATGAGGAAGATAGCAAAGAGTAGGGGGCAAACAGGTTACTTATAGGGATTTGAGGAATACAGAACAAAAAAAAGGAGGGTAAATGTCATCATGGGATTGGAGTGAACATAATTGGTGGGAAGTTTGTAATGGGGGCTAATAACCACTCCCTTTCTTTCATGAAACTAAGAAGTGCTCATTGTCTTGAGTCAAAATAGCATCCCAGACTTGGATGACAAACCAAAAGAATAACTTCTTAGAATAAAGATATCAGGCCCAATTCACTTTCTTACACATACATTCTCCAAGACTATATCACATCACTTCCAACAGCTACATTCCTAAGGTGCCTACATCATATCCAAGGCTAGATGATCTTGAAAAGTCTTGGGGTTTCCACTCTTATCATTCTTCTCCTTCATGTGAGAAACCAACTGTCCTGGCTTCCAAGATTCCCTGACTGTATGAGACCATCCAAATGGACTATGGACAAAATTTTCTACATGTCTAACCCACCAAAATTGCTCTATGGGTCATTATGCCATAGGTAATTCCTTTAGAGACCCTGGGAAACTTCCTTTGGATTTTTATTTCAAGAGATCCTCCACAATAAATACTTGCCATTACAAAATTAATCCAAGTGAAATTGCCAATTCCCCTGCCAGAACAAAAAGGGTCAGTAGGAAAATCAACTAAACAAGGTGAGGAGAGCAGGGAAAAGCTTCAAAAACCAGTGGCTCCCAAGAAATTAAAGTAAACACTGCTTACTTGGGATTTCCAGGCCCACAAGCAATGTTATGAATTTGCAAGGCAGAAGGATCTCACAATAAGATAAGCTGTCAAGTTCTGTTTAACGTTTTTTAAAAAAAGTGAACCTTTCTCAACACAGGGAAATGAATGTGGACTACTTGCATTTTTGTTTTTCTTCCTAGGTTATTTTTACCTTCTGAATCCAATTTTGTTGTGCAACAAGAGAACTGTATGGATCTGTACACATGTATTATATTTAAGATATACTTTAACATGTTTAACATGTATGAGACTGCCTACCATCTAGGGGAGGGGGGGGAAGAGAGAGGGAAGGGAAAAGTTGGAACAGAAGTAAGTACAAGGGACAATGTTGAAAAATTATTCATGCATAGGTTCAGTCAATAAAAAGCTATTAAAAAAAAAAAAAGGTGAACCTTTCTCACCAACGTTTTAGTAATACAGACTCTATATTTCTCAGGTTAGACTCAAGGATTCAATAATACAGCATCAGTATTTAAACATTCACCTAATGCAAGAATCTGCAAAATCATCTCATTAGAATATGCTTGTGAGAGACACAAAAAATCTGGACACTGGAAAACTGACTACAATTATATCTAATTTTTAAACCCTGTTTCTCTAGTATCCCACAGAATGGATATCCAAAAAAAAAAGTCCAAAGAATCTCTCTAAAAGTGCCCATTTAATTTAAAGGGGGAGATTTTATCCTGAATAAATCCTGATATGTATGCTCTGATACTATTCTTTTCACTCCTCCCCTTCAGGAGTCCACTGGAGTAACTTCAGGGGTTAGCTCAAGGCCCCACTGGCTGTGTTACACCCGTTGTTAGGATCCAGTGGTTAGCACCACAATTCCATTCAACAACTTAACATTGATTACTTTTTATAAAGAAATTTTTACTTTGACGATATAGCAAGAACAAATGTACAAACATTTTTCCCCTCCCAAATCACATATAAAAAATGCCACAGTCATACTCTCTTATTCTATCTTGGTCTTTATGGAAAACATAGATTTAAATTAAAACTTAGCCAAATTCTTACTTAGCATTGATTCCACTAAGTTCATGTCTAGATATGACATGATATCTGGATTAGCCCTCAGCTTCTGCTGACCTGGGGTCCCAAAGGTCATTTCCTGTTCTTGGGACATCAGTGTTTTACTTGCTTTATAATCTAGATGCTAAAATGTTGTAATATTAAGATACCCTCTAGACAAGGTCTCAAAGGCTCCATCCTCTTTACCTAAAAAAAGACAAAAGATCAAAGGCCAAAGCATGTTTTAGGGGGCCACATGGTCTGGGGGAGGTGGGGGGAGAAAGGCCCTAAAGCCTCTATTCACTGTATGTTCTTTTGTCAGAAACTTTGAGCAAAAGAGTAACCAAGATTCTCCAAGATGAAATATATCCAAAAAGAATCAACTGATACTGAAGGACCTTTTAAAGTGCTTTTGAATCCAATCAAAGAGCTACTATATGATTCTACTATATGATTAGCCATGGTTAACCATAATCACATATAAAATATCTACATATCCTTTATAATTTCTCAGGGAACCTCTTATAAATCATCAATTTTCCCAGAAGCAAAATCTCTTTAGCATCATCTCCATGGAGAAGTTGTATTTGTATTAGTCAAGCAAGCCATGTGCTAGACTCCCATTACTCATTTCGGTATGAAGCATATCCATAGAACTAGTCTAAGGCATTCACTTGTTCTAGCATCTAATACAAGGCTTTGCTCATGGAATGTTTAATCAATGCTTTTTAATTAATTACTTATGTAAAAAGCACATTCAATTCTTTATAATACCAATGTGGTATAATAAAAGGACTAAAGTTGTTCTACTATTACATAAATTGTTTAGAAAAATGTAGAAAGAGGATGTGAAAGTGCAAAAATGTTTGTAGCAGCTCTTTTTGTAGTGGCAACAAATTGCAAATGGAGTGGATACCCATCAATTGGGCTGAATGGCTAAATAAGTTATGGTATGTGAATGTAATAAAATACTATTCTATAAGAAATGATGAGCAGGGCGATTTCAGAAAAGCCTGGACTTACATGAACTAATGCTGAGTAAAGTGAGCAGAACCCATAGAACATTGTGCACATTAACAACAAGACTATGTAATGAATAAATATTGACTTAGTTTTTCTCAGCAATGGGGTGATCCAAGACAATTCCAATAGACTTCAGAAGGAAAATGCCATCCGCATCCAAACAGAGAACTGTAGAGACTAAATATCGAAGGAAACATGGTATTTTCACCTTTGTTTTGTTTTATTGTTATTTCTCCTGATTGTTGTCCTGATTTTGTTTGCACATCATGACAAATATGAAAATATGTTTAGAAGTATTCTATATGTTTAACCTATGGACTGCTTGCTGACTTGGGAAGAGGAGAGGTAGGGGAGAAAGGGAAAAAAAAAAACTAGAACACAAAATCTTACAGAAATGAATGTTGAAAACTATCTTTACGTCACTTTGGAAAAAATAAAATACTATTGAGGGGGAAAAAAAAGGAAGAGGATGTGATTGGAATACTTGTGGTTGTGTTATGGTATAGGGAATGAAAAGCTTGTTGATTTAGAAAAACTTGGACCTAAGAAGAAAGATGCTAAACACATCCAAAGAAAGTGGTAAGTGGAAATAATCAAAGGACTGTATTATATATGTGTGAATATATATGTATCCACATTTAATTGTAGCCTTCTTTAGAGTAGGGTGGAGTAAAGGAGAAAAAAATAAAGTAAAAAGTCCACAGCAGAGAACAAAAGAAAAACCTACACAGAAACAAAGAAAAGCTGGGTACCTTTGGAAACAATGTGTAATATTTATTATTTGGCTTTCATAAATAAAAATTTATTGTTTTATATTGAATTCTCTCTTATCTTCTGCTATGTACATGGAAATGTCCTTCCTTTTTTTTCTATTCTCATTTTGTACTTAATTTAAAATTTTTTAAATTACTAAAAAAGAAAAATATATAGAGAAAGTATTCTACTCAGTTCATTTTTATGAAATATGGTCTTGATACATAAGCTAGATAGAGTTAAAGTAGAGAAAGAAAATCAGATCAATCTCTTTAATGGATATTGATGCAAAAATAGTGAATAAAGTACAAGCAAAGAAGTTACAGGAACATATTCAAAAGATTAATCGATATTAATAATGTTATAGTAATACTAGGAATGAAAGAATGGTTTAACATTAAGGAAACCAATGTTAAATAAAAATAGGGATTGGACTTCTGATTTCATTCTTATGAAGAAGTCTGGGATGAAAAAGCTCCTATCAACGCAGACTGATACCTTCTCTTCAATCTGTCTTGAAGAATTCTCTGAAGCAGTGGAAGATTAATTGATTAGCACAGAGTCACATAAATAATATGTATTAGATACAACTTGAACATCAACCTCCTCTATTGCCAACTCTATCCATTATATAACAACTGCCTATTAGACCATATTGATGATAACAATAAAAATCACATGATCCTATCAATAGGAGAAAAAAGCTTTTGACAAAAATATTTTGTCATTTGCTTTTTAAAATGCTAAAAAGCATTGGAATAAATGGAACTTTCTCTAAATGACAAACAGTATCTATCAAAAAATCAAGAATTAGCATTATCTGTAACTAAGGAACATTAAAGTCTTTTCAAATAAAAAAAAAAGGTAAAGCAAGGGGCTACTAGGTAATACAGTGGATAGAGCACCAGCCCTGGAATCTGTGACCTGAATGCAAATCCAATTTCAGACACTTGAAAGGATCTTAGGCAAATCATTTAACTCTAATTTCCTCACAACAACAAAAGTAAAGCAATAATTTCTATTAGTAATCATTATTTAATATAGATCTAGAATTGCTTGCTCTGAATTGACAAAAGAAAAGAAATTGAGGGAATAATAACAAGCAAAGAGGAAATAAAATTATAGATATTTCCAGAAGACTAATGGTTTACTGAAAGAACTCATAGAGATTTAATTAAAAGTTAATTGAAATAGCAACTATAATTAAAAAAATAGTAGTATAACTTTATCAATTAAACCATAAAAATAATATATTATTATTATTTTTTTGGCTAACAAAACCCAACAGGAGGAATTTGGAAAAAGAAATCCCAATCAAAGTAACTATAGAATGTATCAATTATATGGGAGTCTAACTACAAAAATATACTCAGCAGTTATATGAAAACTATGAAAACAATTACAAAACACATTACAGAAATAACAAGAAAAAGAAATGGAGAGATATTAGTTTCTGTTGAAATGGGCCATGTCAATGTAATAAAAGTGTTAATATTGCTTAAATTAATTTATATATTTATCACCATACCAATCAAACTACTAAGGGGTTATTTAATGACCTAGAAAAAGATAATAAAATTTAGCTCGAGGAGTTAAAGGTTAAGAACCCCAAGGGAAATAATAGAGAAAAATGTAGCAATAAAGGTAATAACAGTACTAGATTTTAAACTATATTAGAAAGCAGTAATTATCAAAATTACTTGGTAATGCTTTTAAAAACAAAAAAAGAAAAGAAAAGCCAATCAATGGAACAGATTAAAAAAAAAGACATAAAAGCAAATGAACCTAGAATTAAGTAAACCTAAGGCCATCAGCTACTAGAGTAAGGATTCCCTTTTTGACAAAAACTACTATGAAAACAGAGAAATAGTGTGGCAGAAATTGGAATCAGGCCACCTTATACATATAATAAAATAAGCTTTAAAAGCATTTATGGCCTAAATTTAAAAGGTCATATCATTTAAAAATTAGAGAACAAAGGAAAGAGAAACCATTGACAACTCAATTTAAGAATTCTTACTTCTGCAAGAGACAAAGACTATCATAAAAGACAAAGGCTTTTAATTACTGTCAAGTCAACAAACATTAAGTATCTGCTGTGTGTCAGACATTGTGCTAAGTCTTGGAAATACAAAAAAAGAGAAAATATTGCCTTTACTCTTTAGGACCTCAGTCTAATGATTGGGGAAGACAATATGCTGACAACTATATACAAACAAGATGTATATAAGAAAAATCATAGATAATCTATAGATGGAAAGACATTTCCAAAGACTGGGAAAAAATTTCTTGTACATGGTGGAATTTTAGCAGCGACTTGAAATAAGACAGAAGAAAATAGAAAGGAAAGCATTCCAGACATAGGGGGAAAGCTAATGAAAATGCTTGTACTCAGAAGATGCGTTTCTTATGTGAGGAATAAGAAAGTAGGCCAGTACCACTGTTTTGTAGAAAGGGAATGACGTGTAAGAAGACTATAAAGGGAGGAAGTGACTACATTATGAAAAGTTTTAAAAGAGAAAGGATTTTATGTTGATCCTGAATAATAGAATAATTAATCCTGGATAAGAGGAAACCACTTTTATTCATTGAGATTGAAGAGGTGGGGTATATGTGACACCTATATTTTGTTTTATTATATTTATCTATTAAAGTAAAATAAAATATAAATTGTTACTAAATCAGTTTAAATAGTTGTGTTTAATGTTTAATATTAGCTTTTATGCAAAACATTTTTTAAAAGAGTTTAAGATTTGGCATCAAAGTACCTGGGTTCAAATCTCAGCTTTGTCACTTATTTCCTGTATGACTTAAGGCAAATTAATTTATGCCACTGGAAGTCAACTTCATAATCTATAAAATGAAAATGTTGGATAAGAGGCCCTTTAAAATTCATTCTAGCTCAAAATATATGATCATATGAGATAGGACTCGTTGTAATAATTACTCAGCTATTAGATTGGGTACCTTATGCTAGGAAATTAAGATCCTAGCTTGACAAATCTAAATCAATTACATATCAAACTATAAGATTAACAGATATCTCAGTACACATAACAAAATTGAGGGTATGGGTAGACAGTTGATTATACCAATGGAGAACTCCTCCAAAAAGCCCTTTCAAGAGTGTCACAGAAGGAAAAAAATTTAGGAAACACTGGCAAAGCCAACTGAGCTTCTTAATCAGGAACTCTTAACACATCAAAGTCCTTTGACAATTTCCACTTAGAGCATCTTTGTGGGTGTTGCTTGATTTCTCTGAAGATTCTACTTAATTTGAGAACTTCCAATATTTGGAAACATTAGAATTTACATTAAGTGCAATGACCTATGTTAGCTTCAGAGGACCCAAGATAACCACACTTTTCCTTTAGGTAGAGGTGGGGAACTACAGTTATGGAATGTTGTGTACATTGTTAGATTGGTCCTGGGACTATTTTGCATAACTGTTTTTTCTTGTTACCAAGGAAGGATTCTTTGGTGTATGGGGGAGGAGGAGGGAAGAGGTTGGGGGTGGTGGTGAGTGGATAGGAAAGTTAATGAGAAGTGACAATGGTGTGTGAAACAAAATGATTTTGAAAATATTTTTATCAGAGAAGGGAGATGACCAAGTGAGATAAATCTTTGTATCTAATAGCCTCTGACAAAAGTTTGAAATTCAAGCTATACAGACAACTAACAGAAATATGTTTCTGCCATTCTTTAATAGCTAAGTCATCACTTTTGATGTTTATAGAACATTCAGTTTGAGATGTGCAATAGGCAGTTGGAAATGCAAGTGGTCAGCAGAGAGGCTGAGGCTGGATAGGTAGATTTGAAAATCATCAACACAAAGATGATAAATGAATCTAATGGAAATAATATAGAGAAAGAAGAGAAGAGATCCCAGGACAGTGGAATACCCAGAGTGAATGTGAGCAGAGGAAATTGAGAAGAGCAATCAGTTAAATAGGAGGAGGACCAGGAAAGAGTAGTGTCATGAAAAACTAAGCAGAGGAGAGAAGGCAACCACAGTGTGTCAAAAACCACAATGTTGATGGTGGACAGTGAAAGGAATAAGTATATCATTCAGCCTACTAAGCTCACTAGCTATCCCTATTTAATTAATTGAAGAAACTGAAGCAAATGAAGACTATGACAAGACCAGGATCACACAACTAATAAGTGAGGTAGGATTTGAACTCTGGTCTTCCACTGTGACACCTAACTAAATCTTAAAAAGGATGAAGATGAAAAAAAAGCTGTTAGATTTGGCAATTAAGAGATCATTGGTGGAGACTGAATATAAATCAATATATGCTATGCTCACTTTCTTTTTCTTGTTTTTTTTTTCTCTCATTGTTTTTCCTGTTGTTCTGATTTTCTCTCCCAACAAAGACTCATAAAGAAATGTAAATAAAAAATTGAATATACATGTATAACCAGAAAAAAATTTTTTAAAAAGAGAAATCATCAGTAACTGTGGAAACTAAGGGAACCATTCTGGATCTAGCTCAGTTCCCCTTCTTTTCAATTATGGATCTAGCACAATTTCTGTCTTGTTAAGAATACTTTATTCATTTGTGGGAATTGTGAGAAAACTTTATTGCATTGCATGAATTTACACCTGCATGGCTGGGAAGCTGGACCATCTCTACCTATTATTGCATGGAGACCCTTAACTAAGGACCTAGGTTATTATGCTCACCAGAAATTCGCCAGATCCAAAGACTGATGCAAATAGTTTTCTTACAATTATACATCTCCAGCAACCTGTATATCTTATCTGAAGATGGCCCCATACTGATTAATAAATTATTGTTTCCTTGTTTTGTTTTGTTTTTCAATTGAATACATATTGGATGACCGTAAAAAAGAGGGAGTAGAAGACCTCTTTTTCTGATTTCAGGGAATTGTACCTATTAGTTCTCCCTCTCTTACCAAACTCAGAGAGCCCTTCATTTTCCTTCAATTAGACATCAGATTACCTAATCTTGTATCCTAGTTTACATATTTTAAATTATTTTCTTTTAATGTATAAAAATGTTTCTCTTTCAATTTGGAACTATGCCCAAAAGTTATCAAATTGTGCATACCCTTTGATCCAGCAGTGATATTACTGGGATTATATCTCAAAGAAATACTAAAGAAGGGAAAGGGACCTGTATGTGCCAAAATGTTTGTGGCAGCTCTTTTCGTAGTGGCTAAACGCTGGAAAATGAATGGATGTCCATCAATTGGAGAATGGTTGGGTAAATTATGGTATATGAAGGTTATGGAATATTATTGCTCTGTAAGAAATGACCAACAGGATGAATACAGAGAGGCCTGGAGAGACTTACATCAACCGATGCTGAGTGAAATGAGCAGAACCAGGAGATCACTATATGTAACTGCCAGATGGGGACGTTACAAATGGCCTGACTTGTTGGTTCCCGAGTGAACACTTGGTCAGAAGACCCACGTGTTCACTACCAAACTCCTTACCTCTTTTGGCTACCCATCTTGGCTTGGCCACCCAGGCTAGGGAGCCAGGGTAAAGAGAGCGACTGCTGCCTGCAGTGGGCTTATTATATAGGGCCTGTGAGGTCTCACACACACAGCCAATCATCGAGAGAGTCACCCATTACGAAGCTATCTCTTCATGGCCAAGATCCCACCTACAGGGCAGTCCTAATATCCACAGAAATTACTTCTGGGCCTCCGACGCGCTATGGCACCGCCCATTTAAAGGGCTCTTACAACTATACACTTCAACAACAATGCTGTATGAAGATAGATTCTGATGGAAGTGGATATCTTCAACATAAAGAAGATCCAACTCCCAGTTGATCAATGATGGACAGAAACAACTACACCCAGAGAAGGAACACTAGGAAGTGAATGTAAATTGTTAGCACTAATGTCTATCTACCCAGGTTACTTACACCTTTGGAATCTAACACTTAATGTGCAACAAGAAAATTGGATTTACACACATATATTGTATCTAGGTTATATTGTAACATATGTAAAATGTATGGGATTGCCTGTTATTTAGGAGAGGGAGTAGAGGGAAGAAGGGGAAAATTTGGAAAAATGAATACAAGGGATAATGTAAAAAAAATTACTCCTGCATATATACTGTCAAAAATTATAATTATAAAATTAATAAAAAAAAGAAAAAGAGAAAAAATGTTTCTCTCTGTATTTGTGATTCAGTGCCAAGTTAAAGTGGCCCATATTTCTTGGCATGCATTATTTAATAAACTAACACTTTCAAAAGACTCTCTTTCCTAAGTTACTTCAGATTTCACCCATCCCATCACATAATTTTGGAGAGAGATATTTTGGGTAAAGGTGGAATGATGAAATTGGGAACCAGACTGTAGAGAGTTAGGAGAATAAGAAGAGAAAAATGGAGACACCTAGTGTAGAAGGTTTTCTCAGTGAATTTTGTCACAAAAGGCAGGAGATATATAAAACAATAGTGGGAATGGAGAGATTAAAGGAAAGTTTTTTGAGGGGGGAGACAGTAAGGAAGGAGCCTGTAGATAGGGACAGTTTGAGGATAAAATAAGAGATTGTGAGGATGATAAAGGAGGCAATCTATTGAAGACAGGATGGAATGGGATCATTTATGCACATACTGTGAGCCTTGGCATGGAGGATTATCTCTGTGTGAGACAGGAGTAAAGTATGAGACTGGCAGAAGGCATCTGAATGATGTGAGAGGAGAAGGAAGAGAAGAGAAGAGGGAGTTCTTAGTGCCTTCATTTTTTTTCTGCAGAAAATGAGGCAATGTTTTCACCTGAAAAGATTTGGGGAGGAAGAGCCATGGGAGATTTCAGGAGAGATGAAAAGGTCTGGTGAGTGGGAAAGTGAGTTAATTAGGGAAGAGTAAAAAGGTTGCCTTAAAGCTTAAAGGGCCCAGTTGAGGTTACAGGACACATTTGTAGTGGACCTAATCAGTATGGCCTTGTGATTTTCTCCACCATTGTTAAGCACTTGGGAGAGTCAAATCTAAGATTTGGCTGAGCAAATAGGGGGGCAAGGAATCCAAGAAAAGAGGACAACAATTGGTTTGAGTTGAACTGGTTCACCGAAGGTCAAGATGGGGAATGGAGGTGAGTGCAATGCTAAGTGCAGGGATGATGGCCGGAAAGAAAATTAAAGGGGGGGATGGGAGGGCACAGTTTTGACAAGGATCTATGATTAGGAGCTTTCCTGCCCTTCCTGGTAACAGTAGAGAATTATGGATATTAATACTACATATAATTTTGGCCCTTTTTGGTTACTTTTTTCTGTTGTTTTTTGATTATTATTATAAGCAGTATAGATTTAGAGTTTGAAAGGAACTTAGAGGTCATCTAGTCCAACCTCATTTTTTTCTTGAAGCATTTGGGGTTAGGTGACTTGCCATGGGTCATTGTGTTGTCAAGTTTCCATGGCCAAATTAGAACTCAGATTCTGCTGCGTCCAGGGCCCGTGCTCTACCTACCGCACCACTTGGTTGCTCCCTAACCCCCTTATTTAAAAAAATAGGAAATGGAGGCCCAGAGGAGTTAAGTTGCCTGGACTCACATAACTAGCGTCTGATCAAGCCCAGGTCTCCTCAGGTTTCAAGATGCCTGTCAGGAAAGGGAGAGGGAAAATTGGGAAAATAAGGGTGATATAAAGACAAAAGTTATCAACAAAATTTTATTAATATTTACATCAGGATAAGGAATGTACTTGATCAGGGACTAGAAGATTACCCTTGAAGGCAGGGGGTCTGAGAGGGGCTAACCTGAGTTTTGTCTTTTTATTGGGGATATTGGGAGCAGTGACTGGGGTTCCTGTACAGTGGCCTGGTATTGGGTGCAGGGGACCTGCCTAGGAAATATTTTTTAACATCAAACCATGTTTAACATTCTCTTCATCCCTCTCTATCCTTTAACTAGGCTTCCACGGAAGAGTTGCTCTAGGCTATACCTAGAGCACAAGGATCTAGCCCTCGTTAAACGAATCTGGCTCTTCACTGGCTGGGCAACTACCTCGGAAACTTGCCGGGAGACTAGAAACACCTCACCTAGTGACCTGGCTGTCTCCTCTGTAGGCCTTTTCTGGGTGATTTCCTCGAGATCCTCAGACTTTCCCATGGAACCCCTGCGTGGGGGACCCGTGCGGGAAGCCAGAAGGAACGGTGGGGGAGCAGACAGGTCCTAAAAAGCTTGGATTGCAATTGGCCAGGAGAAACAAAGCGGGGCAGGATGCAGGCCATCCCACCCTGGGTGGGCAGTGGAGGAACGGGCCCAGCCAATTCTACTCACACAGGACATATTAAGTTAGACCAAGGCCGACTCTCCTCCAGGAGTGGACGGGAGGGATCCCGGAAGCATCCACCTGCCCTCACACAATTTGCCTCGTTATTCAAGCTGCAGGTTGGGACTTGGGGCAAATTCCCAATTCTAGTTTCCCATTCCAAGGGCAAGTTAACCTCAGTCTTATTCCCCTGACTGAACCCCAAACTTTCTTCAGAAAAAATAAAATGCCGCTCACTGCCTTTAGCCGAGGGTGATAGTGACGGCCATCCCTCGGTAAGTTTAAGGCAACACGGACTTTCATTTTTAAAACTGGGCTCTGGCACACAACGTGGCGGGGGAGGTGAGCGCCCCCGCCACGCTCCCGGGCTTCGGACTAAGTATCTAGATCTTTCTCTGGACACTGGGTAAGAATGTGTCGCACCCGGAGGGAGACGTGCAGGGGGCTGGGCTGGTGGGTGGGACGGAAGCCCCGTCCTCCATTCCTTCCCACTCTTCGCGCCTCGAGACTTGGACCTGGAAGGGATTTCAGAGACGGTTTGGTCCAATCGCCTCGTTTTATAAACATGGAAACTGAAGCCCAGAGAGCGCCGGGGCTGCGGTCTTCCTTTCGGTGAAAGCACAAAGGCTAAGCGAGCTCTGGACTGGGGGGGTTTTCCCTGTGAAAGGTGCTCGTCCCTCCTTCCGCCTCCCAGAGACTAGAGTCCCGGGTCTCAATCCCCAGAGAGCCCAAGGAATGCCCCAACCCCGCTCGGAGCCCTCCGCCCCCCGCCCCTCCCGTGCTGGAGGACCGCGGGTGGACACTCTTGCCCCACGCTTCTCGCTGGTTGGGGCTGGGCGGAGTCTGCGGGCCCGGCCGGGGAAGCGGAGGGTGGGACACTCTGGCCCGGCTCTCGGTGGTGCGGGGGCGGAGGCGGAGGGAGCGGCCGCTCTGGCCGGCGGACTCGTTGGCGTGGAGTCCCGGAAGCGGAGCGGCGATGGCGGAGAGTCCGACTGAGGAGGCGGCGACTGCCGGGGCCGAGGCTGCGGGAACCCCGGGCCCGGGCGCGGGCGGCGGCGGCAGCGGCAGCTTCGGGCCGCCCTTCCTCCCCGACGTGTGGGCGGCGGCGGCGGCGGCGGGCGGTACCGGCGGGCCGGGGGGAGGCCTGGCCCCGCTGCCCGGGCTCCCGCCCTCGGCCGCTGCCCACGGGGCCGCGCTGCTCAGTCACTCGGCCTTCTGGGACCCGACGCTGAGCTCGGACTGGGACAGCGAGCGCGCCGCGCCGCAGTGCCTGCTGCGGATCAAGCGGTGAGTGCGGCCGAGCGAGGGCCCGCCCGGCCCGGCCCGCCGCAGCCGCCGCTCCTCGCCCGCCCCGGCCCCGGTCTCCCGAGACCCCCGCCCGGGCGCCCCCATTTCCGATCCTCCCCCTTCTGCTCTCCCGCCCCTTCAGCCCCCCTTTCAGCTCTCAGCCCCCAGATGCTCCCCCTCTGCTCTCCCTCCAAAACCTTCGCTTCCTGACCCCCGACTCTTTCTCCAGTCCGAACTTTCCCCCCGGATCTCCCCTAGTTTCCTCCCTCCTTATCCCCCTTTTCTTCTCACCCTCCCTCCCTGTTCCCCGGCACTCCGCCCGCCGTTCCTCTCCTCCGACTCCTCTTCTGGCTTTCCCTGCTCCCCAGTACCCCTTCTTACTCCTCCCTTCTTCCCCCTCCTCTCCATTCATGTCCCCTCCCTCCCTTTCCCATCCCCCTTCACCCCTCTCTTCCTCCTCTCCCTCGCATTCTGTTCCCTAGCCATTTCCCTTCACCATCCCACACTTTTCTTTTTTCCTGGATCTTCAATGCCCTTGCAGCAGGTATATACCCTAGAAAGGGGCTATAATCGTTTCCTTGCCTTTGTTCCTGGAGAACAGCCTTCGGTCCTGAAACTTTCTGTCTGCTTAAACTATTCTTCTCCTTTCCCTCACCCATCTAGTCCGGTTATCCAGAAATTCCCAGGCTCGTATCTTGTAAATAGATGCCACATTAAGACGCTTTATTCTTCCCATGGAACCCTTTTTCCTAACCTCAGAAATTCATTTCCTCTCCCCAGCCTATGCAACTCTTTAATCAGATCTTCATCTACTTACCTTTCTGCCCCCTGTCTATTCTGTTTAGTCTAAATCTTTAACTTAGTGATTTTTGGTTCCTTCCTAGCTGGGCGTGTTTTACCTGGGGTGTTAAATTTTAGCTTTAACCTCAACTGCCTCTAGTTCTGGAATGAGGCCCAAGGTACCACTCGTAAAAGTCCTCTAGTAACTCCCAGTAGCCTCAGCAACATCTCATCTCCCCCTTTTTTCTAAAGATAAATCTCTGTGTTTCATCCCATTGTTCTGTTTCCTGGACAGAAGCCTCATCCCCCACCCCATCTCCTAGGAAGGTTCTCTTCTTGTACACATTTTTGTTGTAAAGTAAGCATAGTCATTTTCTTGTGTATTTTTTGGAATTAGTCGCATTTCTTTATATTCAAATTTGCATTTTAGTTGGTAACATTTTATTTATAATTCATCCCATATTTTTTTTTTCAATCTGGAAATATTTGGGAATGTGCAGTAACTTGTCTTATTAATAGATGTTTTTCATGCTGATTTCTGATGCCATTTTAATCTCCCATTTTCCTTCTTCCCACATCCTTCTGATGAAATAGTGCCCCTTTTGATAACACTTGGTTTTCTGCTTCCTTCCCATGTATCCAACCTGAGAATCCCTGGCCTGGGAGTCAGTACAAACACTTGTGGTACCACGCACTTAGTTCTGGCTCCTCTCCCCATGGATGTCTGCAGCTATTTTGCTCAAGGGCTTTCCCACCTTTACCCTTACTTCCCCTTTGTTGTTATACAGGGACATCATGTCTATTTATAAGGAGCCTCCACCGGGAATGTTTGTTGTGCCTGATCCCCTTGACATGACTAAGGTAGGTGATTTCATTGGGGGAATCAGTGCAGATTTTTTTTCCCTTGACCTTCAGATAGATAAATATTGTTGTCTATCAAACCTAGGGAGGATTAAGGGGGGCTATTCTGTGACTGGATTATGACTGTTTGGATCTTGACTAGGTTACATCAATAATGCCTGTTTATTTTACTGACTCCTGCAAAATCAGCAGTAAATATTTATTTAGACCCTGTAGGATGCAACATATAATGTACTACATGTTGGAAGCTACAAAGGTTAAAGCTCTGTTCTGAAGAAGGCACCCTGAAACCTTAGTGAGGTCTAAGCCTAAAATCCCTGGGCATGTAGACATTTAGGCTTCTTTGCTATCCCTAGCCCCACCCCTGGAAGTAGATTCACACCTAAACCTACATTTGGCTGTAGTGAGTTACTTAAAGAGAACACTTTCTCATTCACATTGCCTGAAGCAAAAATTCAGTCTGTAAATTGTTAGTATGATTTTAGTTACTTTGAATAAGGTTGGCTTTTAAATTGATTTTTGTTTTTGTCTTTAATGTGGTTGAAATTGTTTTTACTGGCATACCTTGTCTCTAGTAAAATGCCAGGGATATTAGCTACATTGCCCTTCAGGTCCTAATTTGTGTTCTATTCAGGCCAGCTGAGTGTGCAGTTTGGGGGGGGGTTACCTGGGCAGTGTGTGGGTTCAGTTTTTTAGAGTTTTTGTTAAAATACTCCTTCCCTTGATTTCCAAATTTTCAACAGATGTCTTTGAATATTAGTAAGATATTTAAGGTTTTTCTGGTCTGATATAAATTCAGATTCCCACATCCAGGGGAGGAGAATTGGCCATTGATTGTGATCATAGATTATAGAAGTCCCCATTTCAGAGATTGAAGGTAACCAACTGTTTGATCCTTTGAAGACCCTGCTGTACAATGCTGTATAGTCCTTTGCAGTTCCCTCCTTCCCTCAATTAGATCAGCTAGAGAGGAGGCTGATGACTTAGCTAAACTTCATCTCCATATCTATTACTGATCTTTTATAACATCAACCCCTCAGTTAAGGGAAATGGAGTAAAATTTTATTAAAAGTTTTAAGTAGAATTTCTATTTGAGATGGAAATTTTCAGGGGCAACTAGGTGGCTCAGTGGATAAAGCACCAGCCCTGAATGCAGGAGGACCCGAGTTCAAATCTGGTCTCAGACACTTAACACTTCCTGGCTGTGTGACCCTGGGCAAGTCACTTAACCCCAGCCTAAAAATAATAAAAAAAAGAGAGATGGAAATTTTCTCTTTTCATGGAAAGTTTAATAAATAAGAACAGGATACCTATTCTACATGATATGATGAGAGTATAGGTTGGGGGTACAGGAATGCAAGAGACCCTGCCCTTTTACATGTGCAGCGGTATGGGCATGATTGGGTGGGGGCTTGTGGTGGGGGGAAGCTGCCACACAGTTTTGAGATGGTGCGCAAGATGGGCTTTTGTTTTGCAGATTCATGCATTGATCACAGGCCCATTTGACACTCCTTATGAAGGGGGTTTCTTCTTGTTCGTGTTTCGCTGTCCTCCAGATTATCCCATCCACCCACCACGGGTCAAATTGATGACAACGGGCAATAACACAGTGAGGTTTAACCCCAACTTCTACCGCAATGGGAAAGTCTGCCTGAGTATTCTGGGGTAAGAGGAGACTTCCAATTAGCTGAGCTGGGAGCCAGAAAATCTTGCAGGCTATTTCAGGCTAGGGATATCCATGCTGCCTCTCTTAATAAAAGAAAAGTTGTGTATGAGATTGGAACCATGTCAGCTCTCAACAAAGAACATAAAAATTCTGGATTCATTTTGTTTGCGTACTGTCAGTCCCAATCTCATTTCCCAATGTAGTCCCCATCCTTAGCCTGAGAAGATTAAACCCAGAAGGTTGATCTAGAAAAAAATTCTGATTCTAGATTCAGAGCACCTGGCTTCAAATCCTACCTCTCATACTTATTGTTTGCATGCCTTGGTCAAGTCACCTGTGCAAATGGAAAAGATAATTCCATACTAGGAAGTAATCCAAAAATTGTTTCTATTTAGAATCACTTTCCTGGAAGTGTAATATAGCTATTACTTCCTGGACATGTTTTGTTTAGGGCATTACAAGCATTCTATGAGAGAATACCAAATAACTTCAAAGGCAGGGGAAGGAAAAAGATAAGAGTATAGGATGGTTAGAAATTGAGACTGGAAATTTTTTAAAGAGAATCCATAAAGTGGAAAATTCCCATTAGGTTCAGGAGTTATCTATATTATTATTATAGGCTTTCCCCGCCCCCCCCCCAAAAAAAAAGTGTTATTCGGTGACCAAGGACATGGAAGAATCTGCTTTATTCCAAGGTTATGAGTATCTTGGTATATATAAATCCCAGGGACTGGGGATGGTTTGCCAAACTGAATCAAGAATGAGAGCAGAAGGGGCATCTAGGACCTGAATTCAAATCTATTCAAATCTGGCCTCAGACACTTAAAGCTTAACTACCTGTGTGATCCTGGGCAAGATACTTAATCTCAATTGCCTTAGCAAAAAAAAAAAAAAAAAAAAAGGCAGTGCTGGTGGAGGGTGGGGCAGGCTGGCTTTTGAAACCAATAATTTTAATGAGACTAATGGGAAGAATCACTTATATTTTTCTTCATGAGTACAAAAGGGAAAGGAAAATGGTCACGAAATTTTCATTTATACCCAAGCCAGAATCCCCTTTTTTCCTTGTTGGACTGAAACAAATATTTCTTATCACTTCTTGTTTCTGCTGTCATTTCTGCCCAGTGGGCTGTGAATACACAGGTTTAGCTATTTTCAATTGGGAAATATTCTTGTATATTACTAAGTCTTAGAATATCTCCCCTTAGTCTTTTCTTAATGCTTGCTGTGGCTCTACAAACCTCAGAGAACTTGATACTCCCTGGATTCCAAATATGGAACAGGAACCCAGGTATGCCTCTGTTTTTGGCTTCATCAGCTTCCTTGCAACCATACCCCTGTCAAGAAGCTGTGTATCTCTCTTGTCCACTTCTACCCATTCCTCAAAAAAAAAAAAAAAAAATCTAAATATCCACTCTTCATCTGGAATTCTTTTCCTAAGTATTCTGAAGAGAATTTGCTAACTTTGATTGATTATCCTTGGAGGCATTTTCTAATTCACTATTTTTCCAAGTCTCCTTCTGTGGCTCCTATTAATTCAGATTCCCTTGATCCAGTAAAAGCCCATTAAAGTTATCCTGCCTGGTTTCCCCTTTTTATTTCCTTTTACTTACTTTTTGGCCTTGAGATTGGCTGAGTTCATTTTGAATTGGGGTAAGATGGAGGCTGGGAGATTCCAGATTATTAATAGTGAAAGAGAAAGGTTGAGTCACTCATAGTCTTGCTGCCAGGCCTTCCAGCTCTTTTGTATTGGCCTGAAGGAGCCATCTCTGTCTACTCTAGCTTCACCCTCTTTTCTTCCTCCTTTGCTATGTTTTGCAGTACTTGGACTGGCCCTGCCTGGAGCCCAGCCCAGAGTATCTCCTCGGTACTTATCTCCATCCAGTCACTAATGACTGAAAACCCTTACCACAATGAGCCTGGCTTTGAGCAGGTAAGCTGCCCTTCCAAGTGGGAGATATTGACTTCTTTTAATGAGCTTTATGGAATCTGAAACTTTAAGAGGGGAGGGAATTTTTGTCTTATTCTAGATGCATGATGTTGTTTGCTACCCTTTGGGATAGTAAATGTAATTGCAGTAGGAAAGGGGGACAATTGGCATATTAAGAGCGGCAATACATTTTAGTTTTGGATACCTTAAATCTCTGTGAAGAAATTTAGATATTTATTAATAAGTATGACAAGATTGATCTGTGTCGTATACTTTCAGTTAACTAAAATTAATTCTGGATAGGAGTTTACTTAGTAAAGGCATTTGGAAAATTAGTTCAATCTTTGGGGAATGGCTATCTGTGCCCAATAAATTCAATGTCTACACTATCCTGGGACAAGCTTGAGGTGTTCCCTAGGATTTACAATGAGACCTTTGAACGACTTATAGTTTATTTCCTATAGAACCAAAAAGATCATTAAAAATGAGAGCAAGTGTTTCTACACTGTAGAAATGTATTATTTATTACCACCAAAAATAAGGTCAGATAACATGCCTCTAAAAGATGACAATCCAAATTAGATTGTTTAAGGAGTTTGATTCACTACCAAGTTACTTGAATTAGCATCTTCCAAACTGAAGAGGATTTCTAGTATTGGCTATTTTAAGAATGAAACAAATTCATTTCTTATACTCAGGTAGAAGTATACCACATCTAGATAACTCCATTCTGCCCCAAATCATCCTGGTGTGTCAAATTTCAGAGGAAGAAAGTTGTGGAAAGGACCCCACTGTATTAGTTGCATCTGTTTGGAGTAGATAGTGTTTTTCAATTAGCCCTTGTATATTCAGGACTTTTTCTAGGAGCTATCCCAATGCTGTTGGTTTTTTTCCTCACAGTTAGATCTCCTGTGTGGTAAAAGTTATGGGAAGAAACTTCTTTCTCCCTCATTTGTGCGCAAGAGTGCCTCCTCCTCCTTGCCTCTCAGCATTATTTTCAGATGGGGATATCTGATAGTGACCCTTTTTAGTAGGGTCATCTGTGGGACTTTTTGCCATTAACTTCCCTTTACTTTTAAAGAAGTTATAAGAAGAATTTGTCTTGCTTAAATGGGGCAGCACTATTCAAGTGCAGCAATAGATTCTAAAAATATGGCAGAAAACTAGCAAGAAACTTCTTACAGCTCCTGCCACTATAATCTACTAGTTGAAGTCCCAAGATTCTCTGTGTGTCATTGAACACCAGGACAGGTCAGTTTTGTTATTCTGATCTTTTGGCCCAAATTGCATGGACTTACTGCCTATACAATCTTTACCTGGTCTTCAACCTAAGATTGGAGCCCAGGATGGACAAAAGATCTTTGTTGCGTATATATGTAGCATTTTTTTCCACTGTTAGGGAACTTGGTAACAATGGTAGAGTACAGTGGGGGAGGGAATGGTTTTTATAATGTGAAAAATGCTGAAAAGTTGGGTTTCCAAGGTCTTGCAAGCTTTGAGGTAGTATGGGATTGAAATAAGTAGATCTCACTAAGCTAGAGGTTTTCATTAGATTTCATAGAAGGTTAGAACAACTAAGTGATCAATAAAAGCCTTGAGCAAACAAGAAATTGGGGGGCTAGGAAGGCACAGATGGATTTAGCCAATCATAAAGAATCTACACCACAAACATGATAATGGCCCATCCAGCCCAAACTAGTTGGGGTCAATGACCTGACTTGACCAAGTCACTACTGTACTCGTTTAATAGGCCAATTGAATATTAAACAATACACCCCAGAGGAAAAGTTTTCTGTCATTTTTGAACATAGGATATATGATGGGGGGGGAGAGAGACATGTTTTATACATATTAAACGGAAACATGTAGTGGGTATATCAGAAAAACTGTAACCTGGATAAAACAAATCAATCCCTTCTCTGAAGGGAGAAGCTGTGTCACATGAGCAAGTATAAAGGTTCCCCCATTTCTGTATTCAGTGCTCTCTTCTTCTTGAAGAGGATTAGGGCCTGCTTCTGGTCAGAAACATTAAGTTGATTCCTTAAGATTCTTCTTTAATAAATTTCCTTGATATCTGATTTTCAGTGTCGAGTGTTATTTTTAACAATAGGATAAGAATGCAGCCTGTCTTGCATTTTCTGTCTTTACCCATTCCTGACATAGTGTTTCTTTCCATCACTCCCCAAAACTTCTGTTGTTTAATATGAGCACCTTGAGTATCAATGTCATTCTCTTTCACAATAGGAGAGACACCCAGGAGACAGCAAAAATTACAATGAGTGTATCCGGCACGAAACCATCAGAGTGGCAGTCTGTGACATGCTAGAAGGAAAATGTCCGTGCCCTGAGCCTCTAAGGTATATGAAAAACAAAATGATTAGGAGTGTCTGGGGGTAGAGGTGGGGAAACCTTACTGATGGAGTGAGAATCAGAGATCCTCAGTATGCAGAGCTTTCTTTTGTAGGAAAGGAAAATATAATTCAACAAGCATTTATTAAGTACCTACTATATGCCTAGCAGGGCACTAATTGCTGCAAATACCAAAAAAGGGCAGAAAACAGCCCCTGTTCTTAAGGAGCTCACAGTCTAATGAAGGAGATAAGATGCAAAGCAAGATAAATACAGGATTAATTGGAGTTAATCCCAAAGGGCAGCTAGATGGCTCACTGGATAGAGTGCTGATCGGCAAGATTCATCTTCCTGAGTTCAAATCTGGTCTTTGGCACTTATTAATTGTGTGACTCTGAGCAAGTCATTTAAGCCTATTTGCCTCAGTTTCCTTATCTGTAAAATGATCTGGAGAAGGAAATGGCAAACCACTCCAAGATTTTTGTCAAGAAAATCCAAATTGATATCACAAAGAGTCATATACAATTGAGCAACAACAATCTCAGAGGAAAGTCATTAACATTAAGGAAGACTGAGAAAGATTTCTTGCAGAAGATGAGATTTTTACTTGGGATTTAAAGCTAGGAGAGGGAGATTAGGAAGGAAAGTATTTTAAGCATGGGGGACAGCCAGTAAAAATTTAGTCAGAGATTGCAGTGTCTTATGTAAAGAACAACAAACAAGGCCTGTATCATTGAATTATAGAGTAAGTGGAATAGGGGGTAAGGTATAAGCAGACTAGAAAGCTAGGAAGGAGGTAGGTTATAAAGGACTTGAAAAGCCAAATAGGATTTTATATTTGATCCTGCAGACAATAGATGGAGCCATTGAGATTTACTGAATTAGGGAATGATATTGTCACACCATTGTTTTAGGGAGATCACTTTGATAGCTGAATAGCAACTTATTGCTGTAGTCCAGGTTTGAGGTGATAAGGGCATGCAGGTGATAAGGTGGCAATGTCAAAGAAGAGAAGGGGCCCTATACCGGAGAAAGTGATGAGGCTCTTCTGGGAGGAGGGGGTCTACTTGCCTGTCCCCAGTTTAGCACATCTTCTGCCTCTCTGCCTTAAACAGGGTGTCTGTCCCTCGTGCCTAGAATGTGCTCCATCCTCACCTGTCTGGTAGAATCCTTAACTTCCTTGAAGACTCAGCTCATGTGCCAACTCCTCTGAGAAGCCATTCCTGATCCGTTTGTACTTGATCCCTCAAATTGTAACAGGCACTTGTCTGAACGTGTGGATCTCCTTAATAGAATGGAAGCTCTTTGAGAGAGGGGAATTTTTTTTGGTGTGTGTGTATCTGACACCTTATGTATATAATAGGTGCTTCATAAATGCTTATTGAATTAGATTGGACAAAACTTATGTTAATGAAAAGCATTCAGGAACACTTAAAAAGCAATATAAAAATAGGTAAAGAACATAAGTAAAGGCCATTTGTAAATTTTGGGACAGTATGGGGGAAAGTGTGATCCAAGATTAGGGACTTATCAAGGTAAGTTTCAGGGAGAGGTAGAGAGGGAATCTTTGTGAAAGAAGTTAGGTTTGTTGTTTTTTTTTTCCAGAAATGGGAAGATGATGAGTATGGAGCATTGCATGTATTTTCAGACTTGGGTTGATGTGTTGTTGATGGTTTTACTCAAGCTGCCTTTAATTTTTAATTTTTTTTTATTTTTTATTTTTTAAACTGTATGTTACAAAGAATCATTTATAGAGGAGGGGGAAGGCATATATTCATAAATAAGTATATTAATTTTTAAAAGCTGAGGTAGTAATGAATAAGCTTGGGGTAGGCAATAGCAAGCAGATTGAGTTCAAGTTTCCATGCTGTTCCATGTCATTCCAGTGACCACATTGCATGGGAAGTTAAGTGTAGACTGTGGCCCTTAGTAAACTTGGCATCTTGTCCCAGTGGCCCTTTTGCCAATGGTTGAGGTAGGAATGGAGTCTATGTTGAATCTAGCTGTAAAATGAGGAGATAGAGTTAGTGTGGGCATCCCTTCTCTCATTCTGCAAGCCCATGACCTTGTATTCACCTTTGTCTTCCAGGGGTGTGATGGAGAAATCCTTTATGGAGTATTATGACTTCTATGAGGTGGTGTGCAAAGACCGACTACACCTCCAAGGCCAGACAATGCAGGTAGAGCAGATCTCTGGACCTTGGGTATTCTGATGGGTAGTGGGAAGGGGGCAGTGAGGAGGGGGTGTATCAATAAGCCAGGGGTAGCATCAACCTACCCTGTTAACTGAAAAGGATGGAAAAGTAAAGGATCTAGGAGATAAGGAAGGAATATGAACCAAATTTAGCCATTTGAAGGAATGGTAGTGATAGTTGACTTTTTGATAGGGAAACCTCTTAATGTGAAAAATTATGCTAGATGAAAAGAATTTAGTAATCCAAATCCACTTGAAATACTTCTCTGAAAAATCCGTCATCTCTGAGGTGTTTGATCCTAAATTTGATGGGATGGATTTAATGGCTTGTTACGGCCTTTTTCAAGCACTTGCTTAGGTAAGTTTCTTCTTTTGTCCTCACCAATGGAGAAATTAGGAGGATTGCAACAATGTAAAACACTTATATATTAGAAATATCAGATGTTCTGTTGGCTGAGGTGCAGCTCTTGGTAAATGTTGCCTTTCACTTGCTTCCAGAGTTCAATTGTCAGGATGTTGTTAGGGTTATATTGCTTTGTGTTCCGTTTCTATTGCATCCTGAGAAAGGATTTGTCCCTCAGCATGTTTTGCATCAGAAATTGTAACCTTTGTTGCTAACCAGTTCCAGTATCAATCCTTAGGAAGGAAAACATTTTTTTGACTAGACTTATGATTCTATTCCTTTATCTCCTCTGCAACTTTATAGGCTTAGAGAATTGCTTGGGACATTGAAAAAAAATTTATAATTTTTTTCTGCCAGCACCTGCAGAAGAAGTGAGTAGGTGGGAATGAAGCTGAAGTCTGAAGGAAGGAAAATTTGGAAAATTGATCACTTCAATGAAAGTATAGAGCAGAGGCTTTAGGAGTGTAACTCTGGGAAATAAAAAATGGTTTGTAGTGGCTATAGAAAACCATAATGGTGGGGGTGGATGGGGGGAGTATATGAGGAGCTGACAGAAGTGATTGGGTATCTTTTGGTATGTTATGTCCCTAATTGGTCATTTATGAAACCTGTTCCTGTGTGAGATAGCTGCACTCTTCTATCTCAGTATTTCAGTTTTTTCCTCTTTACGGATGGTCATCTTCTGTGTACTGATTTGTAGTCCCTGCTTCTACCCTTTCTCATTATCTGTAGTAGGCTTTGAAGCTTTATGATTCCTCATATAGGGTAATAAAGCCGGAATTAAGAAAAGAAGATACCTATATAAGAGAGAGAAGAATCTTTGCAGGACTAGATTAGAAGGTTTGTAGATAGACAGAGGCTCTGTTTTTTTCCCAATGGGTAGGGACATAAGCTTTAAGTATTTTAATAACTAGATAAACTTTAAAAGGCCAATTGTTCTGACTCTACTGACTTCAAGAATAAAAGCTAATCTTCATCTTTTCCTGGGGATATTAGAAAACAATCTTTTGTACTCTGCGTATGAATTATTTAAGTTGATTATGCACCTTCAGTGCATTCTCTCTTTTAGTCGTGTCCCCCCCCCCCCCCATGTTGTTTGCAGGTGTATGTTTGGGAAAGTAAACTCATTTTAATGTATATCTCAGCCAGATATCCCTAGAGAAGATAAGCGGTGGAGAGGTAGGAAGGAACTTTGAGAAAACATTCTTAAACCCCAAGTAGAAAAGGTTTTTATACTGTTTGCAGTATATGTGGGTTTACTATATGGCTCTCTTCATGGAGGGAAGCTCCTAGGAAGCTATTCTGGCTTCTATGGGTCCCATAATTGTCTCTGATATGAACAATTGAAATCTGACTTTTTCCGTTTATCTCTTCCCTTAGGATCCTTTTGGAGAGAAGCGAGGCCACTTTGACTACCAATCTCTCCTTACTCGCCTTGGGGCAATCCGTCTGAAAGTGCAGGAGAAACACCAGCAGGACAGTGCTGAAATAGACTCTGATAGCAGTTCATCTGAAACAGAGACAGACACACAGGGGAGCTCAAGGGCCTAGATGCCCCCCACCCTATCCCTGGGATGGAGCGGCACTACATCTCCCTCCAGCCCCAACAGCATCCTGCCTGAGGCAAGAACCAAGGACACTCAGACCCCAGGGTGGGAGTGGGCTGTTGTTTGCAACCTTCTTGGCATCCTGGTACCAAGGACCATTTTCATCCCATGCCGAGGGCCAATCCCAAGGTACTGATACAGGAGAGCCTGGAGCCTGGTTCTCTGGCAAAAAACTGACGGACATTTCCACTGGGGCAGTTTGTTGGGGATAGAAGGCAAAGACTGCAACTTCCAGAGGGGGTTGCCCAGAATAGTCAATGGGGATACCAGGAGGGGAGGGCAGGGTCAAGGGAGTGGGGAGGGAGGGAAGAGGGGAGGGGTGTCACATGACCTGTCCAGGTGGTTGTCTGGGTGTCTGTCTTTCAGTCTTGAAGCTGGGCCTTAACCTGCATAACCCAGCCCAGCCTAGTGTAACCTCCTGGACCTCATTTCCTGTCTGCCACCATAATTTTGTTTTCCCTAATTTATAGTCACTGTTCTAGACAGACCAAAGAGAAGGAACAGTGGTGGAGTCTGGGCTGTTGGTCAGAAAGCTTTACCTAGCACCCAAGCACCTTTCTCATCTCCCTCTTCCCTACTCCCTTCTGCTGCCATTAGATGGAGATTTGATTGAGACCAACAAAAGGTCTTTGCAAATCCAGCGCAGGCGCCGTGGAAACTGAAAATTTCACTGTTTGTTCCCACAATCACTGATTCTCATGGAAAAGTCCTCAACACTGGCAGCTGCTGTCCATTTGGGGTTAGAACCGTTACAAGGAAAGTTTCTTCTGAATTCTCATCCAAATAAGGATATTCTTCCTTTGGAATGACAAGGGGATTGACATTTTTTGAGGAGTGGATTGTCCAGCTATTCTCCTTGGCATTTGCACTCCAGTCTATGATTCCCTCAACTTCACAGTACTTTGGGACCTGGGGAAGCAGTGATGGCCAGTAGCAGAGGGGAAACAGGACTAAGGCTGGAGGACTTTGTTCTGGGCTGTGCATGCTGCCAAATGTTGACTCTTGGCAGGAGAATCATCAGAGGGGAACTCATCTGCTGGCTTAGTTGGATGCTTGCAGGGCTAGTTCTTAATCTCCCTAGCTTTATTTAGCTGCAAGGATCCTTCTGGCTGGTTAACAGAGAAGACATGCTTTAAGCACTGTGGTGCTGGGCATCTCCTCTCCTTCCCATTTTGGCTTTGCCCCAAGCTTCCTACTGTATTATGTTTCCCCCTCGGGGCATCATCCACTCAGCTATCTAGTTAACCCTAAGGCTTTGGTCAGCATCCTACTACCTGTGAGGGAAAAGACTGGATTCTGTGGAAGAGAGAGGTCAGTTTAAAGGGCCTCTGCCTCATGAGTCAGATAATATATACTTTAGATGAGGTTCTAGAATAACCTAGAACTATATTTAACCTAAACACTTACCATTGTGGGGATGGAGCTTATTGGGCAATGGGGGAGAATTCTTTGGAATAGATGTAGAGCAGGAAACAAACAGGGTAAAATGGGCTTAGGGAGTAGGAAGAGAACCATAGGCAACCATTAGTCAAGATTGGTTGTTATTCCACTCAAAACAAGTTTCAAGGCTGCTAGTCTACCCAGATGTATAGTCTGGAATGAGCACTAGACTCAGCGCCCAGATTCCCTCAATTGGAGCAGACACAGGGTTGTGGATGAGTGTTCTTGGTCTATAGATGCAGTGTTGTCTTTCTGCCATTTAAGTGTTTCTACTTCCAAGTGACAATCCTCTCCCTGATCCTGCCATGAGCAGAGCACCTCTGGCATTGTGGCCCAACTTTTATGCTCTAATCTTGAGTTGAGAAAATATATGCACAGAAGTCACTCAAAGAGACATCTTTATATCTGACTGTACATAAATGATTTTTTGTGCAATAAAGTTTGTTTTGGCAGAAGGAGGTTGCTGTGGGTGTGGAAGGGGCCATTAGGACCCCCTCAAGCATGGTACTTAGTTATTGGGTACTGTGTCACTGCCTGGCACATGGGGAGTGTAGAGAATAAAATTGAACTGGAATGTAAACTACATAGTAAGGGGGAATTCATCACCATAATATAGGGGCTTTTTTCTCTGAAAATAATATAGAAATTCATTAAATTGATAGGAGCTGTTAGAGTGTCTGGGAGTGTTCCACTTGGCAGATATTAGAATCTTTGCCCAGAACTGGTTGTGTTCCTTGAGGATATGGTTTAATGGGATAAAGTCTTGTCTCAGCTTCAGTCAGACCTGTGGAAAACTTAGCCTAAGATGGAGAATGCTGAGTCTTACATGAAGGGGGGGGTAGAGGGTAACAAAGGAAATGGTTATTTGCCTAAATGACATTACGGTCCTTTACTGAGGGGAGCTCCTTTGTGGGTAATCCAGAACTATGGGGTGATATTCTGGCATCATGTTTTTATTATTTAATAACTCCTATGCTGAGAAGAAACAATTCTGGTAAGAGACTGGGGGAGCAAAAAGAGGCATCCAGCTTCTCTTTCAGCTGTTGCCTCTCGGGCAGAATGCTTATTTTCCTTCATGGTAAAGGAAGGAATTAAGCATTTGGGCTTCTCAGGCCTTTCCTTGGTGATTCAGATTGTTAGTTCAAAATAGAGTTGTAAACAAGATAGGAGGGAATTTGAATTGGCAAATCAATGAATGAGCATCATTAAGCTTAGTAAAAGGGGGCTTGCTTAGGTTTTCGTCCCTACAGATGTTTACAAAGTACTTAAAAACAGTGGCCTGGGAGACAGAACCAGATTCCTGGGCTGTACTCATCTATGAATTTACTAGAACTTCGACCCTACGCTTCTATTCTACCTCTTCTACAGTTAGTTATTTATTGTCAGTCATGATTGTAGGGTTTTGAAAAACAAAAGGGAATTGAATTCCTCCATGAATGGAAAACCTTAGATATTAAAAAATCCTTGAGGAAGAGAGGCAACTTGGAACCATTTTCTTATAAAAAAATGTTTATTGTCCAGACTCCCTTGATAGATCTTGACCCGCCTTTCTTCGCTTTTCCCAAGTTCTACTTCCTCTAGAGTCAGGGGAGGGCCTCCCTGGCTTCCTCAGCTGTGATTTCCTGGGAGTAGAGGTCTGTGAAAAGTGCTGGCAGCCAGTAGTGTGCCTCCCCTGGAGCCTGCAGGTCTAGCCAGGCCAACCCTTCTTTCAGTAGGTGCTCCTGGGGATAGAATGGACAAGAATTTGTATGGAAAAGATAAGATTTTAGAAGTTCTAGGATATAGCCAGAGACTGTATCCTAAGAAGCACAATTGGGGCAGGAGGGTAGGGGGAGAGGGCAGGCAGGCAAACAGATCTTGGTGTAGAATATAGTGTTTACAGATACCAGACTTTATTGAACAATTAGATCCTCTTTAAAGGAAGGTAATTGGGGGTGGAGTGAGAATGACATTAATACAAGGATCAATTGGGAAACAGAGTGAGGGAACACTACTATCTTCAAGAATTTGGAGAGCAGACATGGAAGAAAATTAGATATCCTGCTTGGCCCCAAAGACTGGAAGTACTAAATGGAAGTTGCACAGAGCAAATGTCATTTTATTTAATGAAAAAACTTCTGAACAATTAGATTTGTTCAAAGTAGAATGAGCATGTATTTCAGTCGTAGTGGGTTTCTTATTACTGGAGACCTCCAGGTGGTGGCTGGTGACCACCTGTTCAAGGATATTCTAGTGGGGAGTACTGGTCAGGTGCAGTTGAACTAAATGACATCTGAGGTTCTTGACAATGACTTTGATTTTTAGAGAAGTGAGCTGGAGCAGAATCTCTAGGTGGTGCAGTAAGGAGCCACAGCCAAACTGGATCCTGAAATTTTTGTCTTAGTGAGATCTTCACCCTAAACAATCACCATATTTATCTGTACTTTCCATCTACTTGAATAGTATGGAATTACCTGTTTGGGTTTGTTTTTTAACCAAAGTATGGAGAAAAATTGCATCTTGTTTGCCTGGTATAGAAGGGAAATGAGGACTGGTCTTAGCAGGAAATATTGGAAGGAACCTGAAGTGAGGGATAATATAAATTATCTGAGTTACAGAGCAAGTTGTTATTTATCAGCAAAACTGGAAATAATCTACTGTATCCTCCCAGTCTTGTTGGGGATGAGAATAGACCCACTGATATTTATATTGTACTTGGATGTTTATAATAGTTTACAATGAGCTTTCCTGAGTGAAGTAGATGGTATAAATATTGTATTACCTACATTATAGGTGAGGAAATTAAATCCTTGGTGTAATGACTTGCTCAGCTACATAAAAAGTAGCAGAAGTAGGATTTGAACCTGAAGTTTTCGATTTTAAACTCAGTGCTCTTTTTACTATGTTAAAAGATATATAGAAAGTGCTCTGAAAAGCTTTTAAAATATATAAACGCTTGTAGGGTGAAGGAAAGAGGACAGGATCATAAATCCTGGAGTTGGACCTTGAGATCATTTGACCAGTTTTCTGCCTTCTGGTACTATTATCATCCTTATTTTATACATGATTTCTCTGGGCTATAAGGATTACAGTTAATGGCTTGTTAAAAACCAGCCAATTAATTAGTGGTAGCAACTAAAACCCAGAACACTGACATAAAATTTTATTATGCATATAAACCTAACACCTATGCTATAATGATATGTACTGTTAATTCCCTTAACCCTTAAGACAGTGTCCCAGTACATTTTTGCACATGCATGTACACACCTATGCTATAATGATATGTACTGTTAATTCCCTTAACCCTTAAGACAGTGTCCCAGTACATTTTTGCACATGCATGTACATATACATAGCATACACAGAGAAAATTTTGTCATGTACATATAACACACACACACACACACACACACACACACACACACACACACAATTTTGGTAATCTTAACAATTACCAAGGATCAAGAGAGGTCTCCTAGGAGCAACTTGCTTTCTTGTAGATACTGCATGTTTCATAATAACCCTAACCAAGGGAAGGTACAATTCCAATTTATTTCCTTGGAGAAACAATTCTTAACCTTTTTTCTGTCTGGTAAAGCATACAGATCCTTTCTTAAAAATGTTTTTAAAATGCAAACATATACACATTTACATGTGTATTTTTAAAAAGCAATTCTACTGAACGTTACCAAAATATTTTTTAAAAAATTTATTAGGCAACAAATTAAGAACTCCCGCCTTAGAAAAGTATTAGTTATTAATCATGACTAATGAAGACAGAATGAATTAAGAAAGGGGAGTCAATGAACAATATATAAGGCTCAGGATCCTGTTGCTGTCTCTCTCTCCCTCAAATTAACTAAAAGGAGTTCTCTGTATAAATATTCCCCATCTCTCCTAATAATTCTAAACATACTTACCAGCACTTGCCGAGCTCTCTCTGTCTCCCATTTGAGACTTGCTTTGATTTCACTGACTGTCACATAACCATTTTTCTAGAGGGAGAAAGAACATGGACCAATTAGCAGGGGCTGTCTGCCTCCCCCTGACCTCCCCACTTGGCATAATGTTTTTCTCACTCTATCCCAGGAACATGGAGCTGGGATTAGGCTGGAGGTAGAGAAAATGATAACGATATAGCTCAAGGGGCACAGTGTGTGTTGAGTTCTTTCTGGAATTGAAAAGGTCAAATCCCAGGAAGGGTAAAAGTAGGATGGTGGGTAAAATATTAGTTAGTTTTGTTCTGGAAGCTACTGAGTCCAATTCCCTCATTTTATAGATAAGAACATTGAGACCCAGCATCATACCGTAACAAGCACCAGATCTTGATGGCAAAGGCAGTGCTCTTTGAGATGTCCCTAAGGGTGGTTTAGTGGCCTTGCTTCTTATTAGTTTATAAGATTTACTTTTCTAAGATTTTAGAGTTCTGTTTTTTTCTATTACCCCTCTCCCAGGGAGCAAGCAATCTGATATAGGCTATTATCATATTAAATATTAATGATTTTGCTTCTTGAAGCAAAACCTTGGTCTAATCTCTTTCTCTAATACCACAGGCTTTGTGATCTTAGTTAAGACACAACTTCCATGCTTTAGGCCAGAAAGAAGTTGCAGAGAAGGGGCTATGGAAATCTTCTCACTCAGAGAAGGGACCAGGTCCAGACCCTATCCTCATGTACTTGTTAACCTGAATAACTGACTTTTGATTAATGAACTTTGTGAATGGGGAAAAAAGAGATACAAAGAGAAATGAGGGAACTGAGGGAAAGGGACAGGGTACCTCTGCCAGCTGCAGCACTACCGTATGATCCATGTTGAGTTCAGCTGGAACTGACTGGACCAGGTAAGTGCCTCCCACAGGAATGATACTGAAGCCAGTGCCCAAGGCCTTCAGTTTCTTGATGGCTCGGATGAGGTCATCTCTGAAGTGAGGGGAAAAATGACCAAAGGCACTTGAATGACACCACCATGTCACCCTCCCCTTTTAATTGTGTTCCTGGTTTGCAAGGGTGAAAGCATGAAGGAAGGAATCCCAAATGGCTTAAGATATTCCAGGACTGGAGGTGTTGATCATGTGATCTTACTCATCAAAGAATCCAAACTTCTATCTCCACTCCTTCCCTCATCCTAGGAAGAAAGCATCTTTGCCAAGTCACAAAAGGGAGTTTGGGGTCTATTGGTGTGCTTACTCTAAATTCTTAGGACTGCAGTTAATAAGAGCTGCCCAAGTTTCATCCTTTCACACTCTCTCTTCATTCCTATTCGATGAGCTGTAGGTCTGAATAGTATGTATGGCTAGCAATCCTTTATTCCCTTTTCTGAATATCTACTGCTCCATTTTCTCAAACTTGAGGGCTGCCTTCTTGGAAACCTACCAGTAATCTATCACTATAATAAACAACCAACCTCATCCTACCCCAAATTAAAGTTAGAATACCTTAGGTCAAAGGTGTCTTAAATTGGGGACCACAGACTTATATTTTAAAAATATCTTGTTAACTCTTTTAATATAGAGTTTGTAATTCTATGTATTTTAGAAATTTAAAAACAATATTCTCAGAAAGAGTCCATAGGCTTTACCAAAATAATGAAGGGAAAAGACAAAAAAGTTAAAAATGCTTGTCTCAGTCAATTAAGTCAATTTACATCCCATGATATACTTTATTTCTATCCTGGTCTCCTTTGTCAGAAATTATATAGATATGATGAAGTTACCCAAGAGTTAGCCAAGCTATTCTTCAACTTTTCTGCAGTACCCAAGGTGATTGTATCTGATCTCTAAAGAATTCTACCTCATCCCCAAAGGAATGGAAGAAAATACCTACTGGCTGACATCCTGAGCAAACTTGCCCCTTCCCTTCAACACCTGCTGGTGTAGTTCCTCCAGAGTGATCAGACCTAAGGGGATGGGACAGTACAAATCAGATGGAAAGAATCCCTATATGAGCAGCAGCCATTTACAGGAGTTATCTCAATTCCTGAACTTGGGCCTAAAAGTATCCCCTAAGTTGCTGAATTTCTTTTGCCCTCTTCCCCTCTACCAGATAACAACCATAGAAAATGGAAACCTAAATTAGAGCCAACAGGACTGAAATCTTTTTGAGGATCACAAGATTTGAGAAAAACTAAAGTTTCCTCTAAAAAGTTCAAATTATTTTTATTGTCACAAAGATCATACCCATTTATAGCCAATAGACATAGGGATTTTGGCTCTCAATTAACTTAGTGGATCAGGCCTTCAAGTCAGAAGAGCTGAGTTTAAGTAATGCCTGTCATATACTAACTACTTGATCCTGTGCAAGTAACTAAATCTCTCAATATTCTAGAAAGTATCCCTAAGACTACAAGATGTGAAGAAGGTGCTAACCTGCACAGGTAGAGGTATTTCTTCACCAAGGAGTTTCCTAAACCAGTAGAATTCCAGGTTCAAGTCCAAGCTCCTAACTTATGCATGATTAATCCCATAAATCAATAAAATGGTAAAATGGAGACTTTTTAGAAGCTCCTGTCCCCTATGCAGTTTTTGAAAGGACTATTTTTCACATGGCTAATAGCCTGACAACTAACCCAGCATGGCAGGGAGAATAGGGGTAGGACCAGCAGTCCTTTTACAATCAATCAAGAAGTTTGCCCAGAAAGATTAAGTGACTTTTTAAATGTTATACAGCATATCATGGACCAAGCCTGACCTATGTCCTAGGCATCTTCCTCTCAACTAGAATTCAGACTGTAGAAATGCTACAAAAGAGCATAAGATGTAGAGATTTGTCATGGATTCAGTTAAATGGATTGACTAAACCTTCAAAAGAGTTTATGAACTCATGAAATAGTAGCAAAGAATTGGAAAATTAGTAGGTGCCCATCAATTTGGCAGAATAATATATATATATGTGTGAATGTATGTAACGTGTGTGTGTGTGTGTGTGTGCATCAGAAAAAAATAAAAATAAACTCATCAGCAGGGACATAGATAAGATGAACTTGAAAGGCAAAGTTTTAGGTGCTTATAGTCCAGCTACCTCCTCTTCCCACTGGAAGTCCTCACCTCCATTACGATGCTTTAGTGCCAGGCACACCTCAATGATCTGAACACCCAGCTCATAATAAAAGTCTCCAACACCCAGCATCTCAGACCAAAATCCTTTTCCAGCTAAAGAAAGGAAGCAGAAAAGTCAAGGTTATTCTGTTACTTTACAACCCTCTTCTCAAAATTCCCCTTCTATAAAAACCCTTTTTCTAACTCTTGCTCACTCCTTTACTCAATATCTCTTCAACAATTTATATGGTAGTCCCACTACTAGATAAACAAAGTGGCATAATTTAAAAAAAAAAACCAAAAACATTTCTACTTGGTTTGGAATGTACATAAACATAAATGTCTCTTTTTCTAAATAACCGAGATACATGTAAAAATGAGTTTGCCTTCTGTGAGCATACAGACTGATAAAGTGACTTAGAAAATTCTGGGGACAGCTAGGTCGTGAAGTGGATAGAGCACCAGCCTTGAATTCAGGAGGACCCGAGTTCAAATCTGGTCTCAGACACTTAACACTTCCTAGCTGTGTGACCCTGGGCAAGTCACTTAATCCCAGCCTCAGGGAAAAAAAAAAGAAAATTCTGAGGAAGTGTAATGAAGAGATATTTTAAAATCTGATAATCCATAAATATTAAGAAACAATCCACTTAGTCTACATAATTTTATTTTTTCTTTTCTAAACTGGCAGTTTCTTCAAGCCAGGAGCTATCTCTTCCCCATCTGTTGAAGAGCTCTTTGGTTCTCTCCACAGGAGTTACTCAATTAATAACTGACCCCTAACTGATACCCTTCTCTCTTGAAATTCTAAGGTTCAGTGGGACAATTAGAGGTAATGCTTTACAGGCCAAGGGATCAACCCCAATGGTGGCACACATATCCTGGAACTGTAATCGGAACTGAGGATTCTTCCGGATTTCTTGCTTGTGTTTACTGGCAAATTCTTCCAAGTTGGTCTTGAACATGTCCAGCTGCTTTGACATCTGTAGAAGGGATACATATGAATGAAAAGGGCAGCCCTGTTAAGCAATAGGCACATGCCAGCATTGGACCCTTGGCCTAGAGGGAGAGGGAAGGCTCAAAATACCTAGAAGTGTCCATATTCTGTTCTTCTTACCTCTCTTCTTCCTTTTCTTTACTTTCATCTAACCCACTATAAGAAGAAATTAACTTCTGTCTTGTTTCAAGAAATGAGATTCAATTAGTAAAAAATATTTTAGATTTATAGAGTTTCCACTATCAGTTAAGTCAGGGGGAGCATTAAATTTAGGCAAGAGCTAAGGAGTAAGAATATTTGGCTGCTTTCTAAGGTTAACACATGTTGTTTTGTATTGTACATATTTCTTTTCCTGTACCTTTTATCCTGCCAGCAGAAATCAATAGTTTTGTTTCTCCCAGTTGATTTCCCCCAAAGTAAATTAGTGCAATCCTTTCTTAAGTATGATGTTAAGAAATTTTAATTTACACCTGCCATCTCATTTTATAAGTCAGAATTTCATAGCAGCAAAGAGTAACATGTTAAGAACTTTGCAACCCATACATTCATATATAATTGATATCTCATGAAATTAGTTAGATAAACCTTTTGTTTCAGCATATTACAGCAAGGTTTATGATACTTTTGTGGATCCCTCTGTCTCACCATTCCAATAATATTCTATTATATTAGGAAATTTAAAAATTTTCCCTTCCCCCAGATTTTCTCCTTTCTTTCCCCGAGATAATGAATAGTGAATAATGATAATGAAACTGAGGTAGGATATTCCATCACTGCCTGTCTCTCCCATTTTAAAGATTGGGCTCCAGGACAAGCACTGACATTTAAGAGAATTCCCTTCTTCCTCCTCCTCCTCTCCTTCCTTTCCCTCCCCCTCCCCCCCAGTGTGTACATGAAGGAAGCATTAGGGATTTAGAGACTTGCTCAGGGTCACACAGCGTCAGAGGAGAGATTTGAACTCAGGTCCTTCTGATTGCAAGGCCCGGTCTCTATCCATTGAGCCACCGAGCTGTCCTGGGGGACCCCCTTTAGGAAAGTGGGTTAGAGGAAAATAAAAGCTTGGACGCTGGAACTTTCCAAGTACTCAGCACATAAGTTAGTGACGTAAACCAGGCTCCTCTCCTGCTGGAGCAGAGTCCCTGCTTCACAGTCAGAGGTTCTCCTCTGCAAAAAGACGACCTTGGACCAAACGCTTCCCAAGGTCCCTTCCGGCTTCCAATGCGGAGATCGCACGCCCCCAACCAGCTCACCTGGGCCAGCTGATCCTCGGCCAAGACAGTGCCACGCTCCTTATATTTGGCCTGCGGGGGAATAATATTAGCATAAGTGGAGAGATTTGGGTTCGGGTTCTCCCAGCTTGGGGTACTGGCACCGGAAACCCAGAATGTGAGGGGGCAGAGCCTGATTTAGGGATCGCCGGTACCGGGGATGAGGGATCCAATCTGGCAGGGGAGGAGGGGTGCCCGGCTTTGGGAGCTCAGTTTCCAGGAGGTTTGGGGTAGTCACCTCAGCCAACTTCTTCTTGGCGATGGCGCCGGCGCCCACCCCGCGGCGGTGCATCTCTGCCAGCCCGCGGCCCCCAGGCCGTCCCAGCTCAGGGGCTCTGCCGCGGGCTGCTCGACCAGGAAGTACCGGCTCGGTGCGTCATTTCCCCGCGCCGGAAGAGAGGGCGCGCAACTTCCGGCACCTGGCGACTTTGAGCATTCTCGCCTATTTCGTTGCGCGTGACGCGTGTGCCCTTCCCCTCAACCCCGCGGGCCCTGGCCTTATCCTTCTATGCACACAATGAGCCCCCATATATTATTTTATCCTTTCGTTAATTCATTTGTGTGTTCATTCACTTATTCATTCATTTATCATTTATTCGTCAACATGGATGTCGAGGATTGTCAGAGTTGGAAGGGACCATAGACGTCACGTGTCCCCGCCTCCTTAAATAAGGAGATGAACAGATGAGACCGAGGTCCACAGAAGTGAAAAGATTCTTGTCTAAGGCCAGGAAGGATATAAATGACAGAACCAGAATTAGAACCTAGATTCTCTCTCACAAATCAGAGCCTTACTTTGTGCAAGACCCTAAGGATACGGGGCGGGGTGGAGGAGCCGGGTAGTTAGAGCTCTGGAGTCGGAAGATCTGAGTTTAAACGCCACTCCACATACTCCACAACTGTCGCCTTGGGCAAGGCTCTTAACCTAGTTTGCCTCAGTTTCCTCATTCGTAAAAGGGGCTGGAGAAAGAAATGGCCGACTATTCCAGCATCTTTGCCAAGAAAACCCCTAAAGGTATCCGCCGCGACTGGGAAAAAAATGGCTAAAAGGATACAAAGAAACAAAACTAGGAGCTATCTGGTGGCGATTCTGTTACAAGAGAGGAGGCGAGAAGAAAGGCCCTGGGGGAGGGGTTCTGAAAAATCCGAGAAGGGGGAGAAGGCTTTCCCGTCCGGTCCGATGGGTGGCCGTGTCTGGGAAGGGTTCAGGGAAGGGGTGCCCCGGATGGGGGAGTCCCATCCAAACAGAGATGAGGTCTTGGCAAAATGCAGAATTAGAGAAGGCCCGTTCGGGTAAAAGGCTACGTAATTAAGATGTGGTGGAAAGACTTTGACAGGCAATATCATGAAAAGGGATTTGGACCACATTGTAAACGACCTTGAATACCAGGCTGAAGAGTTTGCCTACGAAGTATAATCTCAGCCTCTGATCCAAGAAACTCTGTAGTCGGAAAAATTATAGTAACGAGTTTAAATAGAATTCTAAAATTTAGGGGCAGCTAGGGGGCGCAGTGGATGGAGCACCAGCCCTGGAGTCGGGAGGACCCGAGTTCAGATCTGCCCTGGACACTTAAGACTTCCTAGCTGTGTGACCCTGTTTGAGAACCCCTGTTTTAAGTTTTCTTTCTTGGCCGTATGCTGAATATATTTTAGCAATAAGCATTCCTTTAAGCCAGAGAAATGAACAGTTCCTCAGCCATGTTCTCTGGGACTTTGAAGAATATGTTTTTCAGATAGTGGAGGATAATAGAGGGCACCAATCAAGCCCTGCAAAGATTTCCCCTCTCTAGTCCGTAGATGATGCTAGAAGCAATTAGCCCAACTTGTTTTCACGAGAAAAAAGGATTTTGTTTTTCACCAATCAGCTCCCAGAGTATCTGCAGGGATTTTCTGCCCTCAGTAATTTCTAGAGCTCTAGATGGGGCTAAAGAGCTGCAAGCTCAGCCAGCTGTTCACACGGCAGCAGAGTTCTGCCTGCAAACCTTTAGTCCTTCCCCTCTGCGCTCAACCCGAAGTAGCTGCTCTTATCATCTGATACTTCTCTGGTCTGTTTCTTTTGTCAGGTGACTATTGTGTCTTCTCGTTTTTCTGATCTCTGACTTCTCATCTCATCTTCTCCTATGGCTTCTAAAATGCTTCAAATTCGTTTCTTATGATCAGTGACCTATCCCAACCGTAGTTTGATCAATCAGAGGTCACATTTTTATCGGCTATAATACAATCGCTCAATAAATAAACATCTGTTAAGTATTTACTATGTGCTAGACACTGTCCTAAGTTTTGATGGATGTAACGTAGAGACACTGACTGATCTAAGTTAGAAATAGTCAATAGAGGTAAGACACTGGAATTAAAGGGGCTTGGGAAAGGCTTCTTTTAGAAGGTGGGATTTTAAGAAATCAGATTTTAAGAAGCAGAATAAGATGGAATATCTCGTTTAAGAAAAAGAAAATATACAATTTTCTTATAGTATTTGTGATAGAACCAACATATGCCAGGATTTCCCCTTACAACAAAAATGCAACAGGGATTAATTTTCACAAAATAGTGACAAAACTGTCTGAAGATTATTCAGGTCATTACCCTGCTGACTAGATGTGTTTCCAGGAAGGCATTATCTATATCCCAGCACCTTAAAATGTAGGGTCTCATAATTGAATGTGGGAGTTGCAAAATTATGATATCAATAAATGTTTGCTTTGTATGCCTATTCTATATACCTATATAGCCAGGTTCATGCAAAAATTTCTTGGGTTAAAAAGGGTGCAAGAGGAAAAAAATTAGGAAGCCCTGATCTATACAAGCTGTGTTACTGCATCCTTGTATACATATGCTATGCTCAAAGTTTTGTTAACTGTTCCATGTCTTAGGAGTACTTTATTTCATCCTAAAATTTAGCCTGAGCATTATACTTTCTTCAGTGCTCACACCTATGATCCCCAAACACTTCTCTGCTTTAGAGTTTCTCAGCTACATACTTCAAAACTCTGTGGCACAGTGAATAGAGTACTAGACCATCAGGAAGGTTGCTCTTCCAGAGTTCAAACCTGGCCTTAGACTGTGTAATCCTAGGCAAGTCACTTAGTTTCTTGTATAAATTTATCTTTTAAATACAACATCCTCCTTGATGGCAAAACCTCTTTACCTTTTTTGACTTTGTATCCTTGTACTCAGAACAAAGCTTTTGATGTTATAAATGTTTAATAAATTCTGGTTGGGTTGAATTGAATTATTGGAGGGGGATTAAGGAAGAAAATCAAAGGTAATTCTAATTTAACATTGGGTAACAATACTGAATACCATGGTGCAAAAATCAAGAAGGTAGAGTAAGGAAGAGGCTTGTGGATGAAGATGAGTTTAATTTTGGACATGTTGAGTTTGGGTTTTGGTAGGACTCCAGGTGAAAGGGTCTGGTAAACAATTGGAAATAAAGGAATGGAGCTGATGATGATGATGAGTGAGAAGACTGGGCAAATACAGATAGAATCATCTATAGAGTGTCAAAGGAGTGTTTGATATGATCAAGGGAGAGAATATGGAGATTTTTTAAAAAGGGCCAATGAGAGAACATTGGGTGATATCTAATTTTAAAAGATAAGGTAGAAGTTGAGGAGAAGAGATATACACACACAACACATATGTAAACACATACATAGTAACCACCTGAGGCACATTCTGAACACATTAAACAGACATACTGACTTCCCATCCAACTTCTCTGGACAGACATAGAAACACTGACAACATTATATAGACAGTACTCTGACCCTCTTGCACAAATACCATGATCTTTCAGTGAACACCGTCAAACATACTACTCCCTGTTTTACTTACTGATCCACCAAAAATATGTACCAGTACCTTCAGAAAAACATACCCACACACATACATCGAATTCATTAGAGTACATACACATAAGGGTGGTAGCTAGGAATTTTTTTGATTTGTATTTCTCTGATAGTGATTTAGAGCATTTTTTTCATGTCCATAGGTGGGTTTAATTTCTTCATCTGAAAAAAGAGTATACATATATTAAATCTGTATATTTTAGAAGTCTTTATTCCCCTTCCCACTTGCACTAATGAATAAAGAGTATACATATATTAAGATCTATATATTTTGGAAGTATTTATTCCACCCTCACTTGCACTGATGAATCAGATTCTCAGCTACATCTTTGCCTTATGGTTTCAGGAGTAACTTGGAGAGGTGATAATCTTCATAATTTTAGCAGCTTATGCTCCCAATTCACTATGTTGTCTCTGCTAGTTTTCTCCTCAATATGTGAGTTCTGCCAGTTGGTATCTCCCCTAAACCATTGATCTACCTAGTGACTGGCACTCCCCTATCAATTTAATCAATTAAAATCAACTTTTACAAAGAGATTTTTAATGAAAAGATATTGCAAAAACCAAAATTTAAAAGTATTTCTCCTATTACTAAAGTATATCTTCCCCTCTACAACTTCTGTGACTGAGGAGAGTAAGCTCAGACTCAAATTGATTGCTACAAAGCATTTGTCATAATTAATTTCATTTAAAAAATTTAAAAACATTAATAATTTTCTGTTTCTATACTACTTAACTTGTCAGGTGGAAAACATTCTTTTAACAAATAGGCAGACTCAAAACAAATCCCCATGTGGTCATATTTTAAAAATATATATCTTGTTCTAAAATATTCTGTTAGTAATTAGGTGGCATGATTCATTATTGTGTCTCTGATCAGAGTTCTTAAATCTTTCAAAGTTGTTTGTTTTTACAGTGTTTATTCTATAAATTGTTCTGTTATTGTTCACTTTATTCTGCATCAGTTTCTACAAGTCTTCTCAGTTTTCTCTAAAATCATCCCTTTTAATCATTTCTTATGTCAAAGAGTATTTCATTGTATTTCTATACCATAATTTCTTTAGCCATCCTCCAACTTTTGGGGATCACCTTCATTCCAATTCTTCACTATCACAAAAAACAGATACACCTATATATTTTCACACACACACACACACACACACACACACACACACACATACACACACACACACACACACACACACATCCTCCATGAGTCTTTTCCCTCTTTCTTTGAACTCTTTGGGCTATAGAGCTGCTAATATTATCACTGGGCCAAAGGGTCAAAGGAGGTTAGTAACTTTTAAAATAAAATTCCAAATTGTTTTTCAGAATATCTGTATCAATTTACAGCTTCACTAAAAATACATTGCTGTGCCCATTATCCCCAGGCCCTTCTAACATTTGGCATTTTTCTTGTCAACTTTGCTAATTTTATGGGTGTGAAATGACACCTCAAAAGTTCGGTTCCAAAAGTGACATAGTCAATGGAGAGAGTCAATCCATTGCCTTCATGATTCAGTGTCTTGAGTCCACCGTGGGTTCACTGCTGTGCTGGGTCAAGCAGGTTAATCCTCAGGAATGTGTTGGTGCCTCACTGGGCTCAGCTGCTGGCAAACTCTGGTATAGAATCCAGTTCCTGGACCCCTGTTGACTCTTTAACATTTTTGAAACTCACAAGATCATAGTTGTCTTCCACCCTTCACCTAAGAACAGGAAAGAATACATAGATATATTGAACATTTATTTAGCACTCATAGTGTACCAGGGCAGCACCATGTGTTCATTATTGCATGCCAGTCAACCCAACTGGGAAAAACGTGAGGCATGCCTTGCAAGTTGATTCTCCACAAGTATTATTTTCCTAGGAGATGATTGTGGAACTAGACTGGATGTGGCCTTGGGGGTGATGCTACTCCTGGGGCTATTATGTACAGAATCTTGGGAAGTTTGCCTAGTACATGATATCTCCTCTCTTTCTCATGGCAAATTATTGTCTCAGCTAGTGTGGCTTGCTTGCAGTTGGCAGTTGCTCTTGGTAGTAGTTGGGGAAAAGGAGTGGACTGAAATTAGGCCACATAGTGGTGGTGAAATAATGTTATTTTAAGAGTTCTAGGGCTTACTTCCCACTTGGTGATAGTTGGTTAGCGTTTAGCACAATTTTTTTGCATATAGTAAATGCTTAATTACTTCACTGTCCCTCAGACTGTGGGAGGGCCGGACTATGGTAAAAACAAAAACTCACACTCTGTCTCTACCCCTCAGCCCATTTGCCATAACTGGGCAGGTCTCATAAACGTCCTCAACAGGTACATCTGGCCCTGGGGTGTAGTTTGAGAACCCCTGATGTAGACTAATGAACACAATGACCTCTTGGGCAGATGTTATATACTGCTCCTCTCACTTATTGGATTCTCCTGTAAAAACACAATAATTCTCTGGGACACAAATTTACTGATTCTTTTTATATAGACATACACTTATCCTATATACATATTCACATCCTAAGGCACAAATTATACATAATGAGCCTCTCAGGCAATTCCCCCCCACAGTCTTACCCATTATATAATATACTTGATATACAAAACCTTCACATATACACTATATAGAATATATTAGAACCCTTCCTACAGATATGCAATGCTCCCATCTCTCCATAGACACACACACACACACACACACACACACACACACACACATACACATAGTTATACACATACTATCACAAGTACAAATATGCTGATGACATTGAATACAAACCAATACATAGTAAACACCTGAGAAAAACATATATAGACTATCTCAGGCAGACATATGCATAGCGATATATATACATATTGATAACCTTATATGCACACACTAAACCCATCTAAAACATACACACACTTTGACCTGCTTATATAGACACATTGACTCCCTTAGACACTGTTACTATAAAATAGACAATGGTCCCCTTACATATTCATATGGAGAACCCTTCAGTCAAAAACAAACTAATTGCCCCACAGACACACATAGACCCATTCAGACTGACACACATACCCTCTTTCAGAAGGCACTGAATCCTTCTTATACAACATTAGGTACTTCCTGTTTGGACACTGCTGTGCTAAGCATTAGGAGAGCAAGGAAGTTTAAACAAGACATGGTCCCTATCTTCCTAGACCTTACAATTCAGGAGGAAGATGAGGCACTAACATCAATAGCTATAAAATACACACTAAATGCATCAGATGATTGGAGGGGGGGGAGTGATATATAGAGCCTTGGCCTGAATTACTAATATAGTTCATAATCTCCACCCCTCCCCAATATATGTTCTTTTCATTAACAGTCAGCTGGTAGATACAGTTAACTCTTGGCAAGATTAATTGCTAAGATGGGATAGTAAGAGTAGTAGCTATAAAACATCCTCCTCAGTAATAGTGCATACTCTGTCACAAATACATATGTGTCTATGGGAAGTATGAGCTCAAATTTAAAGTAAAATGATAATGAGATATGCATGTAAAATAAAATGCTAGGGGGTAATACTTAAGTTAAATGCAACTCACTAGATATAGCAGGACCTCAAAAGACTTTGTCTCTTTATGGTATACTCACAAAGTTTCCTTTAGGTTAGCATCTCTCACTAGCCAGGCTGCTTAACTGAATTACCAGGGTCTGCTCCTCTACATAGTTTAACTCTTAGTTGCTAAAACTAACTATCTGTCTCTTGAGTCCATACCATGTGAAGCCTTTTGTCATTCCCCCAAATGCTAATGCTGTCCCTTTGTACATATTTATTTATATCTATGCAAATATAATACATCATATAATAATAATAGCTAGCATTTAACTAATGCATTAAGGTTTATAAAACATTTTATAAATATCTCATTTATCTGTACAATCACTCAGGGGAGTAAATATTATTACTATTCTTATTTTAAAGCTGAGGAAATTAGAGATTAAGTGATCTGCCCTTGGTCATACAGCTAGTAAGTGTCTGAGAGTGGATTTGAACTCAGATCTTCCTGATTCTAGGAATAGTATCCATTATGCCACCTAACTGTTTATCTATGTATATGTGTGTACATATATGTGTATATACATATGTGTTATGTATATATATGTATATATATATATATATATACACATAGAGAGAGAACCTCAGAAGTTTTGATGCAGTATATATGCAGATGTACATATATACAGTTTATGTATATGTGATAAGTGTGTATATATTTTGAGAGCCATCTTTGAGAGATAATTAGATCCATGGGAAAAGATAAGATCACTGAGAGAGAAAGTAGAGAACAAAGAAGAAAAGAGAGTCTGGATGGATCCTTATACCTTTGCTGAGAGAGAAAGAGAAAGAGAAAGGAAGAGAAAGGGAAGGGGGAAGGAGAAAGAAAGGAGAGAGAGAGAGAGAGAGAGAGAGAGAGAGAGAGAGAGAGAGAGAGAGAGAGAGAGAGAGAGAGAGAGAGAGAAGAGAGAGAGAGAGAGAGAGAGAGAGAGAGAGAGAGAGAATGATAGAAGAGAAAGGTATCAGAGAAGTTAAAGAAGGAAAGACATTTGCTCAATGATTGTAAAATCACAGTAAAATGAAGCCAGCAGGAAAGGCCATTGGATTTAGCATTTGAGACATCATTGGTAACTTAGGAAGTGCATATCATGAATTTTACTTATTTATACAAGAAATGAAGGGAAATTTTTCTGTGATCATATGAGGGGAAGTTAGAGAAAAGTGAAAAGCTTTTTTTTTTTAGGAATGGGGAAGATGGGATCTTGTTTTTTAAAGGTGCTGATAGGAAGAGATTAAAGATTCATTTGATAAAAATACAATGTAATGAATACTTAAGTGTCCACTATGTGTCAACTGCAGATACAAAGAAAAAATTTTAAGATTCCACTATAAAGACATGCAACATTGTACACATTCAGGTAGTTAAATACAAGGCAAGTTAGGAAGTAAGAACCCTAACAAAGGGTGATCAGAAAAAAGGCCTTCCTATCAACAGAGGGACCTGAGTTGAGCCCAGAAGGAAGATAAAGATTCTAGAAAGTAGAACTCAGGAGACTGCGTTCTAAGTACATGGAAAGCTTGAGCAAAGACCCAGAAGTATGAGAAAGAATGTGGAATCTGCAGAACAGTTAATGTCCAATTTGGCTGGAATGTTGAGAATATGAAGCAGCATAATATGAAATAAGTCTGAAAAAATAACCTGGAATCTGATTATGGAGATCACTAAATGTCAGTCTGTCAGGAGGCAATAGAGAGACAATAAAGATTTGGGAGTAAAAAAATTGACATAGACTATTTTGATCACTGAAGGGCAGATGGATTGGGAAAACAAAAAAATGGAAACAGGGAGACCACTGGGAAGCTATTACATTAATCTAAATGAGAAATGATTAGGGCCTAAACTAGAATAGTGGCCATGTAATGTATGTAAATATTGAAAAGGGAATGGGTGAGAGAGACATTGTAGAAGTAATTGCCAAGGACATGGGTCAGTTGTGGGAAGCTAGAGATAGGGAAGAATCAAGCTTGACTTTGAAATGATAAGCCTATGTGACTGGAAGGCTATATTACCTGAAAAAACTGGAAAAAGACTTAAAAGATAATTGTCTTTCTTACATATTGCATTTGAGATGCAGACAGGTAAATCCAGGTGAAGATGTACTGCAGGCAGTTGGCTAAGGCCTGAACCTCAAAGAAAAGTTTAGGGTTGAATATTTAAGTTATTAAAGTTTATTTTTATTTAAGTTTCTGCTGCCAAGCACTATTAAGAACACTTGTCTTTATATTTCCAAAGCATGACAAATATTTGTTTAATACTATGTGGACACAATTCTTATAGTTTTACAATTTTCTTTTTTTCCAGCATTTTAGGACCATGTGATTATATATACAAACTTCCATATGTCTATATCACACACACACACACACACACACACTTTATTAAACATATACACATTTCCCCATGTTCCTAATTAATGCATTTTGGGGAATTCTGAAGTAAGTCCACTTGTTACTTTCAGTATCAAAAATCTGAATAAATTATTTTCAAAGAAGCACAGAATTACAGATGAGAAATTTAGGCCTGGAGAGATTAATTAACTTGCTCAAGGCCAGCTCTATTTCTACTGTGCCATGTCTAAACTATGTATTTATAGATTTTGTTTGACTATACTTATTTCTTACAAGGGAAAGTCATCTAGGCAAAAATGGGGGGTGTAAATTAGGAGGTAGTGATGGTGATGAAAAAAAATTAAAAAAAAAAGAAAGAAGGAAGGAAGGAAGGGAAAGAAGGAGGAATGAGTGATAAGGTTTGGGGTTGGGGTAGAGTACCATTATTTATTGCAACTATATAATGAAAAGCAGCAGTATACTGGCTAAAACTAGCCTAAAACTTAGGATGAATTCAAGCTCTATCTCTGACAACCTAGGAAAGTCACTCAGCCTCTCAAAGTTACTAATTGGAAAAGACTGAACAAATATTATTATAAGAATATAATCAAAATTTATTATACTCAAATAATGAATATAAAAAATTCAGAGAAACTTGAGAAGAATTGAATGAACTAATTAAGAATAAAATCAGAACTAGGAGAATAATTTATACCATGGAAATAATGTAAGGAAAATTACTTTTAAAGACATTGAAGATCTGATCAATGTTGTGATTATTTACCATGTAGGGGATGAATTAGAGGTTAAAATACACAGAGAAGGAAAAGAAAATTATTAAAACATTTTATAATATCTAGAAGAAAGCAAAAAAATATTTGGAAGGGAAACAGATAGACGAGGAAACTTCATTACTACTTTGTTCAATTTAATTTTTGCTTTTAAAAATGCATATAACAGAAGTTTGTTTCATCTGAAATGATCTTTGTTCTTTGTTTAAAATGTATGTGTTTCATGTGCAAAAATGTTTGTAGCAGCTCTTTTCCTGGTGGCAATGATTGGAAATTGAGTGGATGCCCATCAATTGGGGAATGATTGATTAAGTTGCAGTGTAGGAATGTAATAGAATATTATTGTTTTATAAGAAATAATGAGCTAACTGATTTCAGAAAAAACCTGGAAAAACTTACGTGAACTGATGCTGAGTAAAAATAGTAGAAACAGAACATTGTACACAGTAACAGCAAGATTGCATAATGATCAATTATGATAAACTTGGTTATTCTCAGCAATGCAGTGATCCAAGACAATTCCAAATAAACTTGGGATGGAAAATGCCATCTGCATTCAGAGAAAGAATTATTCAGAGAAAGACTGAATGAGGAATGAAACATATTATTTTCATGTTTTGGGTTTTTCCCCCTTTCTTATGGTTTTCCCCGTCTGATTTTTCTTTCACATGATTAATGTGGAAATATAGTTAAGGGGCAGCTAGGTGGCGCAGTGGATAGAGCACCAGCCAAAGTACCACCCTTGAATTCAGAAAGACCCGAGTTCAAATTTGGTCTGAGACACTTAACACTTCCTAGCTGTGTGACCCTGGGCAAGTCACTTAACCCCAGCCTCAGAAAAAAGAAAAAAAAAGAAATATAGTTAAAATGATTATACATGTTTAACCTATATCTGATTGTTTGCTGTCTTGGGGAGGAGGGAGATAAAAGAGGAAGGGAGAAAAATTTGGAATTCAAAATCTTAACAAAACATTATTGTTGAAAACTATTTTTACATATAATTGGAAAAATAAAATATTATTAAGTGAAAAATAAAATGTATTAACAATTGTAAGTTCCTAATAAAAATAATTTTTAAAATGAATTAATTCAGTGATGAGAAATCAGAGTACTGATGATAGACAAGGAGAACTGAATGGGTGAAAATGGGATGTACTTACCCACAAAACAAAAGAGGAAAACCAATTAGATTAGAAAACAGAATCCCAAAATATGTTGTTTACTAGAAATATATTTGAAATAAAATTAAAATGGTTATGGGGAAAAAAAATCTTCAGCTAAACTAAAAAAAAAAACAAAACAAAACAGGATGACAATCATGATTTCAGGTAAATCTACAGTAAATATAGAAAAGATAAAAAGAAAATTGAGGATGTCAATGCAATAATAAGAAAATATACTGAAAATGAAAACTAGGTTTAATAGGATAGAGGGAAAGGATAAGAAGTTATGATTAGAGAGGGAAGGAATTGCAGTTTTAGATGATATAGTTGCTACAATTTTTAGTTATGATGAAGTCTGAGATGGCTAAGGTAAAATAGAAATAATGGTCATGGTAGTTGAAGAGAATGATGGACTAGGAAGTCAGAATGTTCTAATGAATTTAAATATGAATAATTAAGTAAGGCAGATGAACCAGGGATAGTGGTACATGCCTATAATCTTTGCTACGAGGGAAAGTTGAGATTAATGGACCACTTGACTTCAGGAGTTCTGAGGTGCAGTAGGGTCAAGGTTGATCAGGTGTCTGCACTACAGGTACTAATATGATCAACTCCATGAATAGACCATTGCCAAGCTGCCTAAGGAGTAATGGCCATGCCTAGGATGGAAAAATGGAAGTTATAATTTCTGTACTGGTCAATTTCCACTCTACTTTCAACATGGTTGAAATAGAGATTCAGAATCAAAAAATATATAAAGAGAGTAAAGATCAGGTAAGGGACAACAAAAATGATCTAATAAAAAAATCTTTTAAAAAGTGACCTAGGTGCCTACCTAAGCTATGTATTGATGTAAGGTATAATAGATGCTGGTGCAAGTAGTTAATGATTGCATTAATGATACCTGTCTCTCCCCAGTGATTTTATCATACAGGTGATTTAAAAAAAAAAAAAACTATTGGGCTCATGGGTGATGAGACTGATCATTGGAAGGGGTGATTAGCTATTAAGTTCACAATTGGTGCTGGCAGACAATATATGGACTAGGTAACAACAGAATGGTAACTATCAGTGTCCTCCTCTCTCTTCAAACACAGTATCCCATATTATGATTGCTTTTTTTCCTTTTGCACAGTTACTAAATATTGCTGAAGAACATTCTTCAATTGAGCTGATTTCTCCCACTTGAAAAAAATGTGGTAAACTCATCTGGACTTTTATTGCTGATCTGGACCCATCCAACTCTTATTTCTCACATTGATTGTTTCAAATTTTTTTTCTTCTTACATTCAATAAATGCTTCATTCGACACTTACAGTGAGATAAGCAAAATCCCCCAGCAACCCCTCTGCTATTACTCAAAACTTAACACTACTATTTAACTTTTTAGCATTATCACCTAATCTTTCCTTCTCTCATATTATAGAAGAAGAAATATCACTATTTTCTAATATGGACAGTCCCTTTTCTAATATCTTTGGCTGCTTTTCTTTAAGATTCCTCAACTTTGCTCTTTCCTTTTCTACTGGCTTCCTTACTACATGGACAACTCTGTCGAATTATTAAACAAAGTCTTGTTCCCCAACCAACTCTTATTCTTTCTCCTTTTCTGAAATGCTAATCTTCTTAGAAATAATTGTTATTAATGTCTTTTTTTTCCTATATCACCATAATTTTCTCTAGTATCCCTTTTTCTCTCCCTCTGAGAGAGCCATCTCATAAAACAAATAATATTCTTTAAGAAAAAGAAGGGAAAATTAAAAATGTCTTATTTTTGCAAAGAGATGGAATGGCAGTATCTTCTCATATTTATTTTTTCCAACTATGCTTGTACTTTATAATTTTCCAATATTTATTTTTGACTTTTTTTTTATTATTATTATATATATATATATATTTTATAATATTATCCTTTGTATTCATTTTTCCAAATTACCCCCCCTCCCTCTATTCCCTCCCCCCGACGACAGGCAATACCATACATTTTACATGTGTTACAATATAGTCTAGGTACAATACATGTGTGTGAATATCATTTTCTTGTTGCACAATAAACATTAGAATCCGAAGGTACATGCAACCTGGGCAGACAGATATTAGTGCTAACAATTTTCATTCCTATTTTTGACTTTTTTTATGGTTGTTCTTTCCATTTACATTATTGTAATCATTGTATATATTATTTTCTTGATTTTGCTTGCTTCGTTCTGTACGAGTTCATATAGAACTTTTCATGTTTCTCTGTATTTATCATATTCATTATTTCTTACATCATAGCAATATTCTATTGCAGTCATGAAGTTGCTTAGCTATTCTCCCAATTGATAAGCATTTACTTTATTTTTAGTCCCTTATAATCATAAAAAATAATATTATAATTATTTTGGTGTGTTCTTATTAATGGCCTCTTCTTGTATATAATAATGAAATCTCTGAGTCAAATAGTATGTTCATTTTCTTCATTTATGTGCATATTACTTTCAAAAAATTGTTATGTTAAAAATGGTTATATTGATTCACAGCCTCATCTACTATGCACTAGTTTGTCTATCTTCCTATAAGCCCTATGATATGGAAGATTCCCATATTTTGTCATATTTACCAATTTTCAGAGTTTAAGTTGAAAATTCAGAGTTATTTTGGTATACATTTCTTTTAATAGCTACTTGGAGCATTTTTTCAAGTCTTTGTTAATAATTTTCAATTCTTTTGAGACTTACTCATTTATATCCCTTGATCATTTGTCTGTTGGGTCTTTGGTTTTAAATGTATCTAGATTATTTATATCTTGGATATAAAAGCCTTATTAAAGAAATTTTATACAATCCCCTCCCCTTTCTACCATTTTCTTTCTTATTCTAGATGAATTGTATTTGTGCAGAAGCTTTTAAATGTCATGTAACAGAAACAAATTTCATAACCTCATTTGGTTAAAAATATATATTCAAAACTGTGAAATACTTGGCTATTCTGATCAAGAAAATGATCCAAAACAATTTTAAAGGACCCATGATGAAACATACCATTCACTTCCAGAACAAGAGCTGATGAACTCTAAATGCAGGTTGAAGCATACTTTATTTATTTCCCTTAATAGTATTTTATTTTTTCTAATTTTATATTTGAACTCAGGTCCACCTGACTTCAAGGCTGGTACTCTATCCACTGCACCACTTTGCTGTATGTATGTGTATGTATGTAATGTAAAGAATAAATGGTAGGTAAAAGCTGAGGCCATTTTCTTCTGTATTTGGTACTCTTCTAAATCTTGCAAAGTTTTTCAAGGCTTCTGATTTTTTTGTTTTGCTTAAAGAAGCTGCTTTAAAGGTCAGTCATCAAAGAGAAAAAATATGTGGTGTAGATGGACAACATTGGACCAAATGACCTAGGGTTTAGTTATATCTCACAATCAATGGGCAGCAAGAACAATTCCCATTACTTAGATTTATAACTGACCAGGAAAATAGAGATAAAGATGTCAATACATGGCACATAGCAGGAATTTAACAAATATTGATTGATTTGAAAGTGAAAAAAATCATCAGAATATCTCCTTAGGTTTTTTTCCATTTGTGGCTTCCCAAATAGATTTGTAATTTTCTAGTGACTTTTACCTTTCTAGTTGATTAGAAGCTTTCTTGATGAATTTCTCATTTTCACAGTCAATTTCCATGTGGGAAGCTCAATTCAAAGTCAGAGATAGAAGTTGTCTCATTCTATATCGGTTGAAGTTTTCAACATTCATTTTTTGGGTAAGATTTTGAGTTCCAAAATTTTTTTCTCCTCTCTTTACACTCTCCCCAAGACAGGAAGCAATCTGATATGGATTGTACATGTACAATCATTTTAAGTATATTTCTGTATTATTGATATTGTGAAAGAAAAAAATTTTAAAAGGGAAAAAACATGAGAAAGAAAAAAAACAAAAAGGTGAAAAGTATTTTTCAGTGCTATTCAATAGTTCTTTCTCTTGATATGGAAGACATTTTCTATCCCAAGTCTGTAAGAGTTGTCTTGGATCACTATATTTCTGAAAAAAAAAAAAGCTAAGTCTATCACTGTGGATCATCTTGAAATCTTAGTATTATTATGTACAATATTCTCCTGGTTCTACTCACCTCACTTAGCATCAGTTCATGAAAGTTTTTCCAGGTTCTTCTGACATCAGCCTGTAAAGCATACTTTAAAAAACAAAACTCCTCCTCCCTTATTTTGTTTGTTTTTGCAACATGACTTATATGGAAATATGTTTTTAATGATTTTACATCTATGATTGATATCAAATTGCTTCTCTTTTCAAAGAGAGGGGAGGAGTGGGAAGGAGAGAGAATTTGAAACTCAAAATTTTTAAAAATGATTGTTAATTTTGTACATGTACTTGGGAAATATGAAATAAGTTTAATGAAATGAATAAAAATACATAAAAATGTAAAAAGACTACATCTCCTATCTATAACTATGAGTTATATTATTTGCACCTCCTCTAATTTTTTATAATATGCCTCTAATATTAAGGTCACATAATCATTTAGAATATATTACAAAATCTAATATAATTTGCTAATCTAAGAATAATTTTTTTTTTGCCACACTGCTTTCCAATTTTCTCAAAGTTTTTATCATATAAGAGTATTTCCATAAGCAATGAATATTCCTTCAGCTATGAAGCACTTTGTAATTGAATTTGAACAAGTGTTTTGGCATTTTGAGCCCAGATACTTTGAAGTTATTTGGAATAAGATTTCCCTTTTTATCATTGCCATTTGGATTTGTTATCATTACATAGAAATACTGTTGATTTTAAAGTTTATTTCGTAGCATGAAACTTTGCTGAAGCTATTTCCTCACTAACAACTTTTCTGAATCCCTAGGATTTTCTAAATAAACCATCATATTAGCAAAAAGAGATAGCTTTTTGCCTTTAATTTCTTTTTCCTGTTTTATTGCTATTGATAATATTTCCAGAGATATAAATAATAGTGGGCAGGAAATTATTTTTGCTTTAGTATACTTCTGTTTGGTATGGTGTTACTTTTGATTTTAGATATTTTTTTTATATTGAAAAAGTCCCTCTGTCTATACTTTGTATGTGTGTGTGTGTTAGCATAAATGCATGTTCTGTATCTATTGAAATAATCGTAATTAGGGATGTTTTTGTTTTTAATATGATTAATTATGTTTATTATTTTCTTAATGTTGAAATATTCTTGCATCCCTGATATGAGTTTAACTTGATAATGATACACATGTTTTTGGATGAATCTTTGTAGGCTTTTGAACAAGATTTTATTTAATAATTTTGAATTGATATTCATTAATGATATTAACCTATAGGGTTTTTTTAATGGCTTCCCTCCACCCCCCCCCCCCCCCCCCCCCCCCCCCCCGGTTTAGATGCTAGGAATATAGCTATCCCATTGCAGGAATCTAGTAGAATGCTTGCTTTACCAATTTTTGAGATAATTTGTGTAGTATTGGTGCAAATTATTCTTTTTTAAAGTTTGATAGAATTCTCCTGTGAATTTATCAAGACCAGAAAGTTTCTCCCCACACAAGTCCCAATCCCAAACCCTTTGATAGTTCCTTAAAAGCTAGTTCTAATTCTTTTTCTGAAATTGGATTATTTAAAAATCTTTGTATTATTTAAGATGAAATTGTTCATCTTCTCTTTGTTTGGATATTTCATATTTTGAAAGTGTTCCTTTATTTATTTGTGTCCTCTGTTTTGGCAGAAAATAATTGTGTATAAGTTCTGATTATTTTTTAAATTCTGATTTCATTGTGATTTCACATTGTTCGTTTGTTTTTTTTCTTCATTTGATTTTTCTGTCCTCTTCTTTTTAATCATATTAGCTAAATATTTATCAATTTTATTGTTCTTTTAAAAGAATTAATTTTGTTTTATTTATCATTAATATAATATTTTAGATTACCAATTTGTCTAGTTCTCTTCTAATTAAAAAATCTCTCCTGTGCTTATTTTAGATTTTTCTTTTTTTGTTTTCTTATTTTTAAAAATGCACATCCATTCCTTAATCCTTTCTTTTTCTATTTTTCTTAATGAATGGTTTTGGATATAATTTTTTCAGAGGATCACTTCAGCTACAGCTCAGAAATTTTGATATTTCTTTTTAATACCTAGCAAAAATATTTGAAATGCTATTTCACCATTACTATTTTCATATAATTACTGTTTCTATGATTTGTTTTTTGACTCATTCATTATTTAGCCTTTTTTTTTGGTTAAGCCTCCATTTAGATGAATCTTTTGCTTGTGCTTTCTGAATTACTATTTTTATTTGATATGTTCTATAAAGGATGTGCTTATGATTTCTGTCTTTTAACATTTCTTTGCAGCATGTGTATCCTAATATGTGGTTAATTTTTGTAAAAGTTCCATGTGATACATGGATTTTTTTTTAAAGAGTTCATAAGATACATCTTTAAGATCTAGTTCCTCTAGCAATTGGTTCAATTCTATATTTTTCTTTTTATTTGTTAGACTTATCTAAAACTGAGACATTAATATCTCTTGTCAATAGTGTATTACTTCTTGTAATTCAGTTAATTAATTTATTTTTTACTTTTATTATAGCTTTATATTTACAAGATATATGCATAGGTAATTTTTCAGCATTGACAATTGCAAAACCTTTTGAATTTTTAAAATTTATGCTAAGGTTTCTGGAGCATATAAGCTTAATACTAATAATGGTTTATTGTCTCTGCTTCCTTCCTATATTGTGAACTTTTTTTTCCCCCTAAGACTTTGATTACAACTCCTGCCTTTTTAGATTGGCCTGATGCATAGTCAATTTTGTATGGGCTTTTCATTTTTATTATTCTGGTATGTCTTTGCTTTTTAGTTGTATGTTTCTTATAAGTAATAAATTACAGAGGTTTTGTTTTCTTTTCTAATTTATAATCAGATATCATGGGGGCAAAAGACATCCAGAACAATGGAAGGGCATGAACCCAGAGAGATTCCATGAGAAGTGGGGGGGAAATGATCTTAGAGAAGGCAAAGGATGGTATTGAATTATATAATTAGAGATACAAGAAAATTCCTACTAAAGGACATCCACTTCTATCAACTGCAGAAATTCTAGTTCTAAAAGAGGGACCAACAGAAAAAGGAGGCAAAGGGACAAGCTCTTTAAAGTAATAAGGAAAAAAAAACTATTTAGAACTAAAACTAGATATCTAATAGCATGAGGAATATTAAGGCTAAAGAAGGTCTAAATAAGGATAATTAATCAAAGAATGTTGATGGAATAGATGAAAAGGGAAAGTATATAATGAAGAGAATAAGGGAAACATTTTTTTCTTAAAGAAAAATGTATATAAAAATTTACAAAACCAATGAAGAAAATAACTTGAAGGAGAGAAAGGGAAGGGGATTTTGCTTGACTACTTAACTGGGGGAAATAAAAGAGGGAATTAATTAAATAACTAGAACAAAGGAAGAAAAAAATTAAGCAAAACTCTAAAACTAAGGAAAGGTATTAAACAGGAAGCAGGGAGATGGGAAGTTGAAAGTGAAATGAAAATCTGTAAGAATACGATTGCCTTAAAGTGAATTAATCTAAAATAATAGAAGACACCAAATATTGTCTTTACAAAAAGGGGAGATGGTAGTAGAAACAAATAGAGGACAGTATAAATCTGTCAAAATTTCAAATGTGAATGGATTAAACAATCCAATAAAATAAAAAAGTGACATTCTTCAAGAAAAAAAAAATATCCTAAAGTCCCTTCTTATTCTTATGTGATCTTCTTAAGGACAGGAACAGTCTTGCTTTTTGTATCAGTATTTCCTGCTTTTAGCAGTATCTGTATATTGTTTAATATTTGCTTTTTATTAATTCACTGGACTCACAACATGATAATTGTGGAAGAATTGCACATGTTTGGCATGTATTGAATTGCTTGCTGTCTAGGGGAAAAGGTCAGAGGAAGGAAGGGAGAGGAAAGTTTAGAACATGGAGTTTTGTGGGGGTGGATGTTGAGAACTATGTATATATTTTGAAAATAAAATTTAAAAAAAAGATGGGAAGGGGCAGCTATGTGGTACAATGGATAGAGCACCAGCCTGAAGTCAGGAGAACCTGAGTTCAAATTTGGCCTCAGACATTAACATTTCCTAGTTGTGTGACCCTGGGCAAGTCACTTAATGCCAATTGTCTCTGGGGAAAAAAAAAGAAGAGAGAATGAAGGTGCTACAAACAATTTCTATTGAACATCACAAACAAAATATAAAGCTGACAATTTAATTTTGTCAGAATATAATTTAATATTTTTTAAAAAATTCATTGCACTCAAGAGATATAGTACTGGAGCGCCAAAATCAGGATTGCTTTGGACATAAATATTTGGGAATCATTTACATAGAGGTAACTGTTGAAACCCTGACTACTGAGAGAAATTGTAAAGAATTAAAGGGTATGTGACTAGGTTTTAGGGAAAGGTCATAGTTATTCAGTTATTCTATGGGATAAGGAAGAGAAGCAAAGAAAGTTAATGGATAAAATGTTTCATTGAATTTAGAGCTTTAAAGGACCTCATAGATTATCTAGCATAATTCCCTTTATTTTACTGTTGAGAAAATTAAAGATCAGAGGGAAACAAGTGATTTAGGATAGTGGGATTTAGAGTTGGAAGGGACCTTTAATATAATCTCCTAATTTTTAGCTAAGTAAACTGAAGTTTAGAAGTTAAATGACTTCTTAAAGCTGGAATTTTCACTCAGATTTGCTGGCTCTAAATCTAGTGCTCTGACCTCTGTATTATGAACCCTTCATCTTCCCAACCTTTCTGGAGGACAGAGGGTGCTGTACTACCCAAGTCTGTTTCACAACCTACTCCAAAAAGTTCCCCTGTTCTTTCCTCCCACTAAATTTTATATACTTAAGATTATGTCTTGAATTTTGCATATGTTTTGTAATAGTTCTTTAGTTTCTTTGCCTTCATTATATTGAGATCTTTCTCAAAATGAGGACCTCATACTTAAATCAACTGTTGCTGAGTGAAATGAGCAGAACCAGAAGATCACTATACACTTCAACAACAATACTGTATGAGGATGTATTCTGATGGAAGTGGAAATCTTCAACATAAAGAAGATCCAACTCCCTTCCAGTTGATCAATGATGGACAGAAATAACTATACCCAGAGAAGGAACACTGGGAAGCAAATGTAAATTGTTAGTACTACTGTCTATCTACCCAGGTTACTTATACCTTCGGAAGCTAATAATTAATGTGCGACAAGAAAATGGTATTTACACACATATATTGTATCTAGGTTATATTGTAACACATGTAAAATGTATGGGATTACCTGCCATGGGGGGAGGGAGTGGAGGGAGGGAGGGGATAATTTGGAAAAATGAATAAAAAAATTAAAAAAAAATGAGGACCTCATTCCCTTATATTTTAAGAGTTTCTTTCATCCCATCCTCTTATCTCACTCTTGCCCACTGCTCAGGGCTCAATAAATACTGGAATCTTTTTTTCTTAAGTCAATGCAAAACTACAAGATTCATTTCATCTCCAATTTTTATTGTTCTCTTTGGAACATATGAAGAAAAGTATAGACAGAATTTTCACATGGAAGTTTTTCTGCTAGTAGAATCAAGTGCCAGAGGTATGTTTACGCTGAATCACTCAAACCTGGAGGAAAATGAGAGAAATGTCATCAATGATTATTACATCAAGGTAAATGAACCCTATGTCCCCTTCCCTTGCTCATATCACACAACTCTTTCAACCTGTCCTTCCCATAATCAAGATCATCTTTTCCTCACTTCTCAGTTGAGTTCTTCCCTTATCTGCTCTCGATATTCTCTTCCAAATTTTTAGTATTGTCCAGCTAAAGAATTTGAATTTGTCTCAGTCAGTGCATCGCCATATTTGCATCCTCTCTCCTCTATCAGATGGAGTACAGGAATTATTTATCATTTCTCTAGAATAGTCCCATAGGTTCATGGATTTACAGTTGAAAGGAACCTAAGAAGACAAAGGCCAGTAACATTTGGCCTCCAGGAGATGCTCAGGCATGGATATAGAAAGGTAGGTGTATTTTTTGGATTCTATTAAGGCAGAGGGTAGGGCATTGCTGAAACAGGACAAATAAGTGGTTCTGAAATAACTCAATGCAAAATAAAATCTTCAAAGGGGATCGCTTGAAAGTATGGGTTAATGGAAGAAGTATTCAATCCAAGGAAAGAAGGTTCTTTCAAAGTGTTCTATATATGGGCAATAATCCTCTGCTGAGTTTGCCTCTGATGCAATTTGCGAGAAAAAGAGGAAGGGATCCCTGTATCAATGATTTAGAGCTGAACAAGACCTAAAAGGTGTAAATGCCTTATTTTACAGATGTGGAAACTGAGGCAAAGAGGGTTGAGATTTTGAATCCAGATCTTTCTGATTCCAAGTACAATGCTGTATCTACCACTCTATGCCATATCTAGTTAAGGGAGCATCATCAATTCTTACCTTAGGATAAAATCAACCATGCCAGTACCAATTCCTTCAATCTCTTGTTCTTAGAATCCTCAAATGGGGAGGAATCCTTAAACAGGTTGCTGCAAAGGAAATAACCCAAAGGTTAGGATCAATGTTCCTTCCTATCTTTTCTTCTTTCCTTCTTCCCTCTTCCCTTCCTCTTTCCATCCTTCCTTTACTTCCTTCATTAGGCATTTATTTACTGAATACCTACTATTTCTGTGAGAGACAAGAGGGAAGGCAAGGGACTGTTTTATTTTGACTTGGAATCTCCAGTGCTTAGCCAGATGCTGAATACTTATAGATTGATTGATTCATGAATGTCTGTCCTTAAGAAGTTTACAATGAGATAAAACAAGTACTACATGTGATATATTAATCAAATTATATTTGAGCCTCAATCTATCTGATCATAAACTTCTGTTAATCCTTCCATCTTTCTTATGCTTCACAACCCCTGCTTTTGTTTATTCTTCATCAGCATCATGACCTCTACTTTCACCCCTCAGGTTTTTTTAAATAAAGTTAATTTTAATTGAATTTTCAGATATTGAAAGCATCCTATCTTGGAATGGAAAATAATGTGAACACTACATTTAGCATGACTTTGGGCAGGAAGGACAGACACAGGTGAGCCCTTGGCTCCTCCTCTATTCCCCCAGACTAATTAAATTGTTCAATGCTCATGAAATGCTTTTGGCAGCACTTTGGCAGCCTTGAAGCACCTTAAGTTTCTTTTCTCACATCAAGCAACAATTCACCATTTTCTTTCAGTTCCTTTGACATACAACTAGGGATATATTGACCAGATGAAGTAAGCTTTTAGTCCTTGCCATACTTCTTTATCTTTTAACATATCAATGTCTTAAAATTAGCACTTCTCAGTTCTTTTCCAGATCCCCTACAATGACTACTTTATCCTTCCTTCCTTATATCCACCACTTGGTGAACCAACTCTATCCTCTTCTCCATTTTTGAAATCCTTGTACCTTCATCTTATTTCTGATCGTGTTCGGGTCTACTGAATATGTATGTTAGTTAATCATAACAGGGATCTCACTGCTGCAAGGCAAATATTCAGTGGCTCCCCAATTGTTTTACCATCCCTCTCTCTGAAGCAACTACTATTCATAATCTTCTGGTCTCTCTTCAGTCCTTTCATGGCACTCTCTCCCCATCTTCTCAGCTGAGACCTCATTCAATTTTTGATTGCTAGAATTGAAACCATCTACAAAGAACTCTCAATTCCCTCATTCAAATAAGAATGTGCTAAGTGCTACATATAGCAAAAGGAGGCAAAAATTGTCCCTGATCTCAAGGAACTGCTTCAATCCAGAGATTAGGGGATGCCAGGGTAGAAATTTAGTCATAATGATTCTTTCCACTTCCAACCATATCCAGGAATCTTTTATCTCTTATTCTTTCTTTTCTATAGGAGATTGACCTTACCTCCAGTTTTCCATGTTCTTTAGGTTCCAGTTGGCTTGGTTTGTTAATCCTGTATCATCAGCTTTTCTCTCAGTGATATTATGTCTCCAACTGGCAAGACAAAGATCAGAGAGTAGATGAAACTGAGTTTTGCAGTTTAGGAGGGAAATGATGATTTTAGGGCAGTGGCTTTCAATCCCTAGTACCTCTGTTTCCCATTCACAGACTTCCTTCACCCACCAAATTCCTAATTCAGTTTAAAATTATTATCACTATGTTAAATATTAAGGATATCCTCAATTACATTAAGACCAGTCTTAAAGAGTAATGAAGAGAAAAATTGTTGATTTATCTTCTTCTCAAAGTTTGCTGCCATTTCAAAATTTGAGAGTATTGAACCTCATATTGACTCAACATTCCTCTCCTTTGTGACATGTATCTGTAAACTTTCTTTAAAATTGGTAACAAAAACTCGGTATTGAAAAGTCAATCTGATATAACCCTGAAACTAGACTATTTTATTTAATCAGAGCTGTAATTAAAGGGAAGTAGATAGGGTGCTTTTAGAGGACCTTTACTGGATAAAACTCTTAAGCTTTAAGGGCTAGATCAGTCCAACACAGACTAGACCAGACATGACACAAGGGACTGAAAAGGGAAACAAGGTCAGGAACTGAAATGTGAGGCAGAGGTAACTCTAGGGGAAAATGATGAGTTTACTTGGAGAGAGGGACTGGGCAGGCAAGATGATGGAAAGAAAGGGAAAAGACTGAAGTTGGAGTGAAATAATTTAAAATGAAAAAAAAAGAAATCAATGTCAAAAAATTTTAAAAGGAAAAAAGAAATTAGCAAACAGTATAAAAAAAGAAAGGAAGAGAACTGGGGAACACTGTGAGAGAGGAACTGGGAGATGTTGGGGAAAAAAGAGGACATAGGGAAACTGAGATGAAGGGGCAAAGGACCATGGCAAAGAGAAGAGAAATAATTCACTTGTTCTTTTTCCCCTTCTGGGACAGCAGCCAGTTAACAAAGTCCTGTTGCATGATTTTATCCATAGTGATGCTATAATCACTAATGAAAGTCCCCTCAGCATAGCGCTGTCCTCGAGCCCAAGGGCCACCAACTTTGGGGTGAGACCTAGAAAGTGAGAAGAGAAAGGAAAAAAGATCACTTAACATAGGAGAGAGGTAAGGCAGGATAGAATATAGAACAGAGAAAGGAACAGGAAGAGAAGAAGAGGAAATAGATCAGAGGAAGGGAGAGAAAAAGAAGGGATAGAAGATAAGAAAGGAAAAAAGGACAGGGGAAAGTACAGAAGGAAGGAAAGGGAAGTCAGTAGTGATCAAGAGAAAAAATATTTACAACTCAGGAAGACCATTAAAATATGTTTTCATCATCCAGATATCCTATCACAATTATAGTGATATAGATAGAGTTTCATTCTCAACCCAGGGACTTCACGTAATATGTAGCTTTGATTACAGTGGGAGCTGAGCGATAGATAAAAGAAATGAGAAGTGGAGTTGTGTCACATAAGCTTCCTTATTCCCTTCATGCTGAATCACTTCTCTCATTCCTTCTTCTTTTAATTGGGAGCTAAATAACCTCAGAAAGAAGAATGTCCCTCAGCAAGGAACCAGAGAATATGTCCAATTTCAATGGAGGTATTCCAGTTTAATGAGTCAGAGGTTTTTTTAATTACACTTGCCACACTTCCATGACCTCTCTTGCCCTATTCGACTCTGAGGCACATAATAACACAGTCCACCTCAAAAGCCATATAGTTTATCTTCTTTCCTCTGGAAAGGCAACTCACCACCCTAACCTATCCAAGAAACAGAAAGTAGATGCTACCTAAAGTTCTCCAAGAAGGAATATTCCAGTTTTGGCAGTTTCTTTAAATGTGTGTTCTCAATCTCCCTACCTGCAGTTTAAACCACACTCCCTGTCTGGCTTTGTCCTCTGAGGAAACAAAATAGTTCAATTACTATCCTTCAGAGACCTTTGATAGGCCACTTTCTTGGGCTTGGGTTACTGAATCCTCATTCTCTACTAGTGGTCCTCAAACTTTTTAAATAGGGGGCCAGTTCACTGTCCCTCAGACTGTGGGAGGGCCAGATTATAGTAAAAACAACAACAGCTCACACTCTGTCTCCGCCCCTCAACCCATTTGCCATAGCCCACTGGCCGCATAAACGTCCTCAGCATTTGCATCTGGCCCGAGGGCCATAGTTTGAGAACCCCTGCTGAGCCTAAGCCAGTTGTCTCTGAGGAAGTCCAAGATGGAGTCATTCCTCCAGTCCTCTCTACTTTGTCAAGGAAGAGATACTTTACCTGAAGTGAGTGTCCTCCATAGCACTGCTCATCATTACGGAGAACAGAAGCAACAGCATCAGAGAGAAAGTCTTGACTTTCACCATCTTCTTGACCCTGTTTCCTAAAATGAGAGAGAATGGCTCTGAGTTAGAGAAGTAGAACTGAGAATGAGGCGAGTGTAGTAGCTATGTCCTTTTGGAGATGTTAAGATAGGAAAAGCAGCCTAGTTTGTGCTAAGCCTGCCATCTGGAGAATTTTCTGTCTGGATATATGATTTTATAGTTGTAGGAAGCTCTGGGGATAGATGAAGAAACATCAATGGATAAATTCTATTTTAGTTTTAGAGACTTGCCTGGATCACTGAGAGTTTAAGTGACTTTGAGGCCAGAATAAAAGAGACCCAGAGACCCAGGTATGCCATCTTTAATGCTGAGAGAGAAGGAGAGGGAAAGGTAGATTTAGGATTCTAGACATCCCCCAGTTACTAAGTTCTAGCTTCTTCTCTCTTATCCATGTCCTATCCTCAGGATTCAAAACCTGGCTTCTCTTTTGTTATACCATAGACAGGTCAATACAGTGGATAAAGCACAAGGATTGGAATCAGAAAGACATCTTTCTGAGTTCAAATCTAGCCTGACACTTTACTACCTGTGTAATCCTGGGCAAGTCACTTTATTCTTGTTTGCCTCAGTTTCTTCCTCTATAAAATGAACTGAAGTAAGAAATGACAAGACACTAGTATCTTTGTCAAACAAACGAACAAACAACCCCAAACCAAACCCAAATGAAATCACAAAGACATCACTGCAATGACTGAGCAACGAGAAGAAGAAAAGTAGTGTTCCTCTTACCTTGCAACCTTGCGCTTTCTCTGAATCGGCTTCAGGGGAATCTGTTGGTGACTACTGAACTTCAGTCCCTTTATATTTCCTAAATATAAAGGAACAGATTGGATTAAAAGCTTCTTATCACAAGAAGTCAAGTCCAATGTTTACACTATCTACAAGCCATATAACACTTAGTAAACCTTTTCCACCTGAGTAATACTAATTGGTCATTAACATTTGAGTTAATCTTGGACTAGACTGGTTTCAACCTTTTTCTGACTAAAATGGTTCATTTGAAAATGCTTTGTGAAAGCATAAAGTGACAGATTGTTAAGACCTTAAGTGTGGAGGTGAAGGAAGGGCCTCTTCCTATGCTAAGGAGAATAATGGGGAAAAAGAGAGAGCAGGTAGGGACGAAATTGTTCTTACTTTTGTTGAGAAGAAAAGGATCCCGCAACAACTTAGTCCCCAAACTGATTCTACTCCCTCAGGTCCCTGTTTTTTCCAAATGTATTCTTCACATAGCTACTAAAATAATCTTTCTAATGCACAGCTCTTGCTCAAAAACATTCATGGTTCTCTATTTTCCTGGCATTTAAATTCCCTAACAATCTGGTTTCAATTTTTTTTTTCCAACTTAAATTTCCACATGTATTGTCATTTATACACCCCGGGTTTTAACAAATCTGGACTATTAGTTGTTTCCCAACCTAGTCTCACCCTTTCCTGATCTCTCCATTTGTGACTGCATTTCCTGCAACACTCTTTCTCCTTCTTCCCTTTAAAATGCTTTTCTACTTTGAAATCCTTCCAGTTTTATTTTATGTCATTCCCCTTTACAATCTCTTCAAGCTGACTGTTCTCTGAACAGGACATTCTATCTCCCAGGCCATGCCTTTGTACAAGTGGTTCCCTATGTCTGGGACGCCCTCCTTCCTCACCTCTATATTCCAGAATTTCTAGTTTCCTAAGTTCGGGTGCTATTTCGGGTGCTATTTCCTTGGACAAGAGGCCTTTCCTGAAATTCTTTGACTTGTTAACACTCTTCCTTCTTGCAATTACATTGTACTTAATAACCAGACAGCTAGGTGGCGCTGGGAGGATAGGGTGCCTGGTCTTGAGTCAAGAAGACCTGAGTTCATGTCCCACCTCATGACATTTACTATGTGATTCTGGGCAAGTTACTTATTCTCTGCCTTAGTTTTCCCATCTGTAAATAGAGATCATAATAACACTTGCCTACTATTATTACTATTTATTACTATTTATCCATAGTGTATCCCTTAAAAAGATACAAGCCTCTTGAGATCAGGAATTATGTATTTTTTTGTATTTGTATTCCCAGTGCCTAGCAGAGTACCTTGCACATAGTAGATACTTCATAAATGCTGATTACATTAAAAGCACAACTTAGGTCCTCCTTGATGGAATCTTCTCTGATCTCCCTAGTTGCTAGCACTCTTCCTCTGGGAATTACTTTCTGTCTACCTTGAATATAGTTTGTATTTTGTTTGTTGTGGATATTGTTTCCCCTAACAGAATGTGAGCTCTTTAAAGTCAAGAGCTATATATCATTTGTGCTTTTGTATCTCAAGCACCTAGTAAGGTACTTAGTAGAGCTGTAGGTATTAAATAAATGCTTGATGAATGATTAAATGAATGCATTTATAGCTATCAGCTTCTATGAGATGTTAATATTCTCTTCTAGACCTGGATTGATCTTGATGAAGAAAAAGGTCATCTCATGACCAGAAACTGGAGTAAAGGGGTAAAGAATGTTGAGAGTTTTTAAAGTGTGAGATAGGGGAACAGGATACATTCTTATGATAAATGCCATCCACTTTCTAGGTGAAATAGGAAATGAGGCTTTTTATTATTATTATTATTTTGAGAGGGAGGATAATTATAACATTTTTTGATAGTACATATGCATAGGTAATTTTTTTTACAACATTATTCCTTGTACTCACTTCTGTTCCGAATTTTTCCCCTCCTTCCCTCCACCCCCTCCCCTAGATGACGGGCATTCCCATACATATTAAATATCTTATAGTATATCCTAGGTATAATATATATGTGCAGAACCGAATTTTTTTGTGGTTGTTGTTGCAAAGGAAGAATTGGATTCAGAAGGTAAAAATAATCTGGGAAGAAAAACAAAAAAAATTGCTCACAGTTTATACTCATTTCCCAGTGTTCCTTTTTTGGGTGTGGCTGATTTTGTCCATCATTGATCAATTGGAATTGGATTAGCTCTTCTCTATGTTGAAGATATCCACTTCCATCAGAATACATCCTCATACAGTATCATTGTTGAAGTGTATAATGATTTCCTAGTTCTGCTCGTTTCACTCAGCATCAGTTGATGTAAGTGAGAGGGAGGATAGAATTGAGGCTTTAGGAGAGACTAGAAGATTTGAAAAAGCCATTGTAGAAAGTGGAAGAAAAAAGTCATTCAGGTAAGAATGACAAAATTCTCTCAGGGACAGTAGTAATGAGGGTCTAGTTGGGATTAGATAGTATACATTTATGGAGAATTCAGTACCCAGAGTTTTATGATTTCTCCAGTGTCATTCAGCAAATTGTATGGAGGGGCAGAGAAAGCAGATGCTGAGAGTAACCATCAAATAAAGATTGACAAGCCTTGAGCCACAGAGAACAAGATGAAAGAGTTTCAAGGACATAGGACAATGTTGTTATTATTGTTCTTCACTTTCAAGAGGACCAGTAATTTCATTGGAAGAAGTTTTGATTAGCAGATTAATTAAATTTAAGTGATAGTTTCACAAAGTCATCAGCTTCATTCTCTCTTCCAAAGTCATCAAAGTCCAATGACAAGACAAAAGTGAAGATGATTGACTGTGGCCCAGGATATAATAGATGAGCTTGGCACCTTCAGTATCTGATCAAAGAAGACAAAGTATAGTTGAAGATATTGACTATAGAATCAAAACGACAAAGAGAGGAAAATGGAGCTGATTTAGGATTAAATAATTAAGAAAACATAGGAAAGAGTGACTAAAAATCATATATAAGATACCAAACAAGTTTAGAAGGGATGGTATTTACAGTCATATGAAAAAAATGCTCTAAATAACTATTGATTAGAAAAATGCAAATTAAAATAACTCTGAAGTACTACCTCACATCTGTCAGATTGGCTAAGATGATAGGAAAAAATAATGATAAATGTTGGAGGTGATGTAGGAAAATTGGGATACTAGTGCATTGTTGGTGGAGTTGTAAATACTGATCCAGCCATTCTGGAGAGGAATTTTAAACTGTGCTAAAAGGGCAAACTGTGATCCATCAGTATTACTACAAGGTCTGTATCCCAAAGAGATCATAAAAGAGGGGAAAGAATGCATATGTGCAAAAATGTTTGTGGCAATTCTTTTTGCATTGGCAAAGAACTGGAAATTGAATAAAAGCCCATCGGTTGGGGAATGGCTGAAAAAGTTATGGTAAAGGAATGTAAATGAATATTTCTTATAGAAATTTCATTTATAAATTTATAGAAAATATATAAAATTATATAAAAATTTATAGAAATTTCAGAAAAGCCTGGAAAGACCTACATGAACTGATGCTGAGTGAAATGGGCAGAGCCAAGAGAACATTGTACACAGTAATAGCAAGATTATGTGATGCTCAACTGTGATGGACTTGGCTCTTCTAAGCAATACAGTGACCCAAGACAATTCCAACAGACTTGGGATGGAAAATGCCATCTATATCCAGAGAGATAACTATGGAGACTGAATGTGGATCTAAGCATAGTATTTTCATCTTTGGTTTTTTTTTTTTATCTGTTTGCTTTTTCTTCCTCATGGTTTTTCTCCTTTTGTTTAATGAGCAAAGCAGAAGTGCAAAAGGTCAAAACAAATGACAGAATATGCAACTTTAGAAACATCTATACTCCAAATCTTCATATGCACAGCAAGTGCCTGACCTATGGTAGAACCTTCCAAACTTGTATTGATCTGATCAGCCATAGTAAGACACAACATATCTTGATTCTGAAATAGTGATTATTTTGATCCTCTTTGGAAATAAAGGACAACAATTAACCAACTAACCAGAAGGGATGAAACAAAGAGAAAGATGGAAGTTGTGATTAGAGAGAGAAATTTTAGAGGATGGAATCATAGAGATAGATCCTCTGGGTGATGGTGAAATTAAGGGTATAAATGTCAGGATATGTGGTTGAGATGGATTGAAACTATAAATCATGAGTTGGAAAAACTAGCTAAGAAACATATAGACAAAAGTTAACAACTTGAGAACCTTGGTGTGGAAGCCTATTTATCTAAGCTATCTCCCCATGAAACCTCTCAATCCAAAGACAGAAGAAATAGAGAGACAGTGGTGGAGATCTGAAGGAGTTATTGGAGAGGTAATTTCATGTTCCCAGAAGAGATAACTAAAAATTACAACAAATAGGAATAGCAGGTGACAGTAATGCTTATAGCATGGAATATTTCTGGACCAAGATTCCTAGATATCACTGAATCCCTGGACCCAAGCCTCCAAAAGAAAAAGAATTCTAAAATTTATTAGGATGTAGAGTTTCTGAAGAGTAGCAACAGACAGAACTACAATATAGAATCAAGAATCAAGTCTAAACCTTGCTCCCCACTACCAATGAATGAACTATACTCATCTGAGGCAGAGGGCTATCTCTCTCACAAACTCATTGCTTAAACTATAAACTATAGGAAAGTGCTGTAAGTACAGAGGTTCCTGAAAGAAATGAAGATGGGGAGGGTTAACCAGAAGTAATTAAACTATCTTTTCTTCTTCTTCTTCTTCTTCTTCTTCTTCTTCTTCTTCTTCTTCTTCTTCTTCTTCTTCTTCTTCTTCTTCTTCTTCTTCTTCTTCTTCTTCTTCTTCTTCTTCTTCTTCTTCTTCTTCTTCTTCTTCTTCTTCTTCTTCTTCTTCTTCTTCTTCTTCTTCTTCTTCTTCTTCTTCTTCTTCTTCTTCTTCTTCTTCTTCTTCTTCTTCTTCTTCTTCTTCTTCTTCTTCTTCTTCTTCTTCTTCTTCTTCTTCTTCTTCTCCTTTTCTCTCTCTCTCTCTCTCTCTCTCTCTCTCTCTCTCTCTTTCTCTCTCTCTCTTTAAACTATAAGTACTTCCAAGAAACTACTTAAATAACCTAGAAAAAATAACAACAGAATTCATATGGAACAACAAAAGGTCGAGAATCTCAAGGGAAGTAATGAAAAAAAAATTAAGTGAAGGTAGTCTAGCTGTACCTGATCTAGAACTATATTATAAAGCAACAGTCACCAAAACCATTTGGTATTGGCTAAGAAATAGACTAGTTGATCAGTGGCATAGGTTAGGTTCACAGGGCAAGATAGTGAATAAAAATAGCAATCTAGTGTTTGACAAACCCAAAGATCCCAAATTTTGGGATAAGAATTCATTATTTGACAAAAACTGCTGGGAAAACTGGAAATTAGTATGGCAGAAACTAGGCATGGACCCACATTTAATACCACATACTAAGATTAGATCAAAATGGGTCCAAGATTTAGGCATAAAGAACGAAATCATAAATAAATTGGAGGAACATGGGATGGTTTACCTCTCAGACTTGTGGAGGAGGAAGGAGTTTGTGTCCAAGGGAGAACTAGAGACCATTATTGATCACAAAATAGAACATTTTGATTACACCAAATTAAAAAGTTTCTGCACAAACAAAACTAATGCAAACAAGATTAGAAGGGAAGTAACAAATTGGGAAAACATTTTTACAGTTAAAGGTTCTGATAAAGGCCTCATCTCCAAAATATACAGAGAATTGACTTTATAAGAAATCAAGCCATTCTCCAATTGATAAATGGTCAAAGGATATGAACAGACAATTTTCAGATGATGAAATTAAAACTATTTCCGCTCATATGAAAGAGTGTTCCAAATCACTATTGATCAGAAAAATGCAAATTAAGACAACTCTGAGATATCATTACACACCTGTCAGATTGGCTAAAATGATAGGAACTAATAACGATGAATGTTGGAGGGGCTGTGGGAAAACTGGGACACTGATGCATTGTTGGTGGAGTTGTGAAAGAATCCAACCATTCTGGAGAGCAATCTGGAATTATGCCCCAAAAGTTATCAAAATGTGCATACCCTTTGACCCAGCCATACTACTACTGGGCTTATATCCCAAGGAAATACTAAAGAAGGGAAAGGGACATGTATGTGCCAAAATGTTTGTGGCAGCCCTTTTCATAGTAGCTAGAAACTGGAAGATGAATGGATGTCCATCAATTGGAGAATGGTTGGGTAAATTATGGTATATGAATGTTACGGAATATTATTGTTCTGTAAGAAATGACCAACAGGAGAAATACAGAGAGGCTTGGAGAGACTTACATCAACTAATGCTGAGTGAAACGAGCAGAACCAGAAGATCATTATACACTTCAACAATGATACTGTACGAGGATATATGCTGATGGAAGTGGATATCTTCAACATAGAGAAGAGCTAATCCAATTCCAATTGATTAATGATGGACAAAATCTGCTACATCCAGAAAAGGAACACTGGGAAATAAATGTAAACTGTTATTTTTACCTTCTGAATCCAATTCTTCCTGTGCAACAAGAAATTCGGTTCTACACACATATATTGTATCTAGAATATACTGTAATATATTTAACATGTATAAGACTGCCTGCCATCTGGGAGAGGGGGTTGGGGGAGGAAGGGAAAAAATCTGAATAGAAGTAAGTGCAAGGGATAATATTGTAAAAAATTACCCATGCATATGTACTGTCAAAAAAAAAGTTATAATTATAAAATAAAATAAAAATTAAATAAAAAAAATAAACTATAAGTACTTTCTCCTTTTCTTCAGAGGATTTTCAACCACAAGAGAACAAGTTTGGAATTACCTGAAGGAGGTAAGGTATATTAAATGGGGTAGAAGCATAGTTTTGATTGTTTGGGGTTTGGGGTAGGAGTCATTATGTTTTACATTTTCTGTATGATGAATAGACTATTTTATTTCCTGTACATATGTTTACCTTGAATGCTTGCAAGGGAGCTAACAGCCTTTGAAAAAAAATTTTTTTTCCTCTGAAGTACTAGTTTCAAACTATATTGGGATATTTCCAGGGAAGACTCTAGGTGTGTACATGATCCTAATGAAGCCATTTAAAAAGATATTTCAAGATTGTACTCAGTCTGTATAAACACAGAACTAGGGTCTTAGGTCACAAATTTTGGATGTAAACATGAATAAATAACACTGACTATTGGTCTGTGTTTGAAAACAGTGTCCTACCTTTATGGGGATTGCAAACATTTAAGAACTAAGGGGAACAAGTTGGACAAAGACTTGGGAAAGGGTGAGGAAGGAAGGAATGTCTTATGGGAGTAGAATGAGGAAGAGGCGACTACTTTAGCGGGGAGTAAAGTTTGAGCTTTATATACTCACTTTTATCACATGAACAGAAGGGAACATAAGGCATATGTACTTGAGAAACTGGGCCCAAAGAGAGCTGGATCTTTATATTTGTGATTATTCCCAAGAATTAGCCCTTCTCTTTGAGAGAAGTCGAATGAGAACTGTTTCCCCACCAGACTGAGTGCTTGCTGAGAGTAAGAACTGTATTTTTCCCTTTCTTCCAGATTCCTCCTGGATATTCTAAATGCCTAGTACAAAGCCCTCTTTGCAAGGGGGTTTATAGTTCAGTAGGTAAAGATTTGATGTTTATTGAAAGATTCACCAGCATCTTCTTCACCTTTCCTCCAGTAAATTGTGGGACAACTAGTTAAGTTCAGTGCACCATAGTGCTTCCTCTCTTAACTACCCATTAGGCAGCCATCGAGATAAACCTCTCCACCCCAGGAAAAGTGCCTGCATTAGTTTAAATGTATGTGTGGGATGGGAGGTAGCACATGGAATCCATTTTGCCTCTGCCTCCTAGAAACCTCAGTTTCCTAGAGTCCAGACAACCTTTCCCCACTTGGCAAGCTCTCTTAGCATGCTCCTGCAATCAGCCTCTGGAGATCAAATGCTGTTTTAGAGATAACCTAAACGGGGGGACTGTGGCCCTTTGGACTTAGAAGGGATTAAGAGTCAAGGGAGAGAGGTCCTGTATCCCAGACCTTTTGGCCCAGAAAATGAAGGATTTCATGAAATGTAGTCCTGTGTCCCAAGTCACCTAGACCCCCACTCCCTAAAGCCCTACCCTCAGCCTAAATGGCAAGGAGGGGAAAGATCTGAAGTGCCGTTTAGCATTGCTGGCTTTACACACCAGGCTGTCAGGGATGAGGACACTTTAAAAATAAACCCTGATCCTCACCTCCACCCCCACCACCTTAGGGTGGTAGCTAGTCCTGGCCTCTTCCTAGGTGACCTCCCAGCAGCCTCAGGATCCAGTTTCCCTTTGATCTCAAGCCCTCCCAGCCTTGCTTCCTCCAGACAAGGAAAGAATGTAGCCCAGGCTGGGGGGAGGGGCCAGGCAGAAGTGGGGGATGGGGTGGAGAGCTAACCCGGAGGGCTCTTGTTCACGTCTTGGCAGGCCTCTAGCTCTCCTAGAGCAGCAAGGGGAAGGTCCCACCTCTGTTCTGAATCCTGGATCCAGGGCACCTGGAATGGATTGTCTTTTCAGGCCCCTCGAGACTAATTCAGGCAGCAAAGTGGAGTTGACATGGGCAGAATCACTCCTATAAGCCTACCAGCAACTGGAGGAGTCCTAGAGTCTCTGTGAAAGTAGTAAACCGTATCCAATTTGCAGCTGAGTCAGCCTGTCTGTCAACACCTACGTGGAAGGTGGTCATATAGGCAAACCTCTTCCCTGGGTTCTTGGGAAGAGCAAGGGTAAAAAGGAGACAATCCGCCTAACCTGCTGGGAATCCCTGCTCTGAGGGAAAAGCCAGGATGTAAAGACAAGCTCCAAAATTAGAGTTCTGGACATTGAAACTGGGGGTGGGCGAGAGGAGGAGGGAAGGAGGGAAAGAGGGTTGTATTGGGTAAGTCATGGAAGGCTTCCTGGAAGAGGAACATGTGAAGCAAGATTTGGAAAGTGGGGGAGAGAAGACAAGAGTTGGTAAGAGGAGAAGGGGGAGGTCATTCAAGCTTGGAGGAATGACTTCTTTCAAAGTCCAGCATGGGCAAAGCATCTAGTGGGAAGCCAGGAATATCTTGAATACTGGGACTAGAAACTAGAGAATGGGAATACCCATGTCAGATGGCCCACACAGATACCTTACTCACTCTTGACATTGTCTATTTTCTGCTTTCTCTTCCCTCATTTGACCTTATTTTTCCCCTAGAAAAGCAAAAGCAAAGAGCTAGACTAAGTGGGATGAAGGGCAGACTCCTAGTTTGGGGCTCAGGATGTGAATCTGCCTTTAGGAAGGACCTCATCTAGTCCTCCTACACTTCCTATCCCTGTAAACTAAAGCCAAAACCAGAAATTATAATATCCCATATGAAGATATCTTAATAAGAAAAGATTTTTCAAGAGATGAGTTTCCTCAACCTCCCATTGTCATCTTATCTTTTTCCTTCTAGCTTCTTGGGAGTAACATTGTTCTTTTGGTCATCTAGGTTTCCAAATTTGAAGTCATCTTCAGTGCTTTCCTTTCCTTAATTCCTTATCCTTCTTCCCATATCCAAAGAGTTGCCAGCTTGTTGGTTCTACTTCCAAATCATCTCTAGCACCTACTCCCTTTCTCTTTTTTACACCTTAAATATTATAGTTTTCTATACTATTATAATGTTCTTGATAAATACTATTACAATTGACCTCAATAAATATCCTCTCTGTCCAATTTAAATAATTAACAAACCAGTCAATCAGCAAGTATTATTAAGTACCTTATGAATGCCTGGAATTGTATAGAAGCTCAGACTATAAAGACAAAAATGCAATAATTTCTGCCTTCAAGGAGCTTACATGCTAGCAGGGAATCTTTTCTATTCACAGCTCCCAAACTGTTACTCCTAAAGCACTGGTGTGACAAATCACTACTTTGTTCAAAAAGCTTTAGGCATTGCTGTTGTGTTATTGGTGACTCCATTTGGGATTTTCTTGGCAAAGATGCTGGAGTGGTTGGCCATTTCCTTCTCCAACTCACTTTGCAAATGAAGAAATTGAGGCAAACAGAGATAAGTGACTTGCCCAGGATCACACAATTAGTATGAGGCCAGATTTGAACTCAGGAAGAGGAGTTCTTCAATCCAGGTTTGGCACTTTATCCACCAAACCACCTAACTGTAGCTGCTATGGTACCTCCCTGTTACCTCTAGAATAAAGACAAAACAAAACAAAACCAAATTCCTTTGTTTGCTATCTAAAAGCCTTCACAATCTGACCCCAACCTAACATTTCAGGCTTGTTGTTCATTTCTTCAGTTCATACATTCTGTTGCAGTCCAACTGACCTTCTTACTGTCCCCTATCCACAGCATTCCATCTCCTATCTTTGGGTACAGGGAATGACATGTGGAATGCATTCCCTCCTCAGCTCTACTTTTTAGAATTCCTAGATTCCTTCAGGGTTCAACTAAAGTGTCATCTCTTATAGACATCTATCTTGATCTCCATAGATGTTAATACTCTTTGATCTTCTTTCAGATTTCATATGCACTTATAAAAGAATATAACTTCCCTGAGGACAGGAGTGTTTTACTTTTGTCTTTGTATCCCTAGGGCTTAGTCTGTCTCAAGTGGGACTGAATTTATTACAGGGGCTCAGCCGATGTTTCTCTTCAGCTCTATTCTATCTTATTTCATAGTCAAAGTGATCCTATACTGAGGATCAACCCCAATTCAGGAGGAGTAGAGAGAGGACAGACTAAGAGTGCATGAATCTCACTTCCTGAAGTATTCCTCTGGGAAGAAGGGAATTTACTTCCCTGACAGGTTTAGAATAAGAGGCTCCAAAGAGGTTGAGACCTCCCAGAGAGAATAACACATTCCTGAGTATTCTGGTCTCCCAGGACACCAGCCTAGCTCTGGGAAATCTTCCATCTGTCCCTTTCCATGACAGGGCTAGGCTGCATGCAACATCTTCCAGGTTCCATGCATACCCATGCCCTTTTTTTGGGGGGGAGGGCAGGTATAGGGTTTGGAGGAGAGGAAGGAGTTGTGATTTCAGGAAACCCAGGAACCCATGACCTTCATTCTCAAGACCTCATTAATTACCTAGAATGATATTATCTTTGTTTATACCATCATCAACTAAGCATCAGCATCTGTCATCAGTATAAACTCTGTCTTTTGAAGAGTCTCCTCAGAAACAATTTAGTTTTTCCCTTTCCTTGCCATCAGGGACGGGGTTGGGATGGTTTTGGACACTAAAGACCAGAGAATACAAATAAATCACTTCCTTCAAATCCCCCAGGAAGGTGAGTAGAATTGGAATGAATTCTCATTTTGGGTGATTTTCTGGGACTTGAACTGTACTCTGAGGGGCTGCTAGCTAATCTGATCAACTAACCAACAAAACCAATGGAAAGGGCACTAAGTGGTCAATCGGTTAGAGCTCTTGACCTGAAATCAGGAAGCCCAAAGTTCAAATTCTCCCTTCAATACTGATGAATGATGAGACTTCAGCTTTAACTGCCTCAGTTTCCTCAACTTTAAAATGGTGATAATAATAGCACCTATTTTTCAGGATTGTTGTGAGGACAAAATGAGATGATATTTGTTTAGCACTTTGCAAATCTAAAAGTGCTATGTAAATGCTAGCTATTTTTAATACATAGTATTTGTTAGCTATTGTGCTAGGCTATAGTGATATAATGAAAAAAATAGTCCTTATGTATAAGTAAATACAAAATTTGTAGAAAATAAATGAAGTGATTTTTGATGAAAGCAAGCACACTAGCTTATGGGAGGAAATCTGTAAAGGTCTCATGTAGGAGGAGGAGTCTGTGCTAAGTTTCTAAGAAGTGGAGGTGAGATGTATTTCAGACATCGGAATCCATGTAAAGGCATTGAGATGGGAAAACAAAAGATAAGATGGCTAGTTTGATTTGACTGCAGGTATATTGGTTTGATTGGATCACAGAAGGTGGGTAATGAAAATCATAAATTTAGTCCTGGAAGCCTTTTAACTTTGGAAGGGAGGAGAGAGAAAGATAGTTTGAGGAGGTGACAGAGTCAAATGAGGGTTCTTTAAAGAAGGTAGAACCATGGGCATATTTATAGGCAGTAGAGAGGGAGCCAATAGTTAGAGAGAGATTGAGGAATGAAAGGAGAAGGGATGATCATAAGGACAGTCTGCCAGAACACATAGAAGGGAATAGAATCAAGTATACAGGTAATGGGATCTGCCTAAGTGAAAACAAGGGTCAACTCTTCATCAGATATTGAAGAAACCAAAGGATGATGTCAAAGGATTTTGAGACACAGCAAAGGAGAAGAAACTACTCATAGAAAATAACCTCTGTTTTGTCTGTGAATTAGGTAGGCAAAATTCTCTCCCGAGAGGGATATGTGGAAGAAAAAAGGTTTGGAATGATCACTGAGGAGAATGTAATAGAATGAAACTAGAAAGAGAAATAGGATTGCCTTGTAGCAATGAAGGTCCAGTTGAATTTTTTTTAAACTGAACCTATGAGTTCATTGATATAGGGAATCCCTAATGAGAAAACTCCCTCTACCAATACAGCTCTGCACCTTAGATTGTTGCTTGAAGTGCTCTGAATTAAAATAACTTGTCCACAGTTATACAGCCAATATGTTTAAGAGAAAGAACTTGAAACCAGGTCTTCCTATTCTCAGATCAGTTCTCTAGTCACTAGGCCATGATGCCTGCCAAAATTGAGGTTAGATGATAAAAATTTTAGTGTTGTCATTATCACAATTATGTGCAAAATAGTAGCCACAAAGGTTGATAGTAGAAAAATCTAGAGTTCCCATTTGGAAGGCAAGAATATTGATGGGACAAAGTGGGAAGGTATTCCAGAGTAGAGGACCAGAGCAATTTGAATTGGTTGACTATTTGGTCAAGATTGAGAAGGGAGGAAATTGAAGCCAGGACAGAGATGTAGATTACTGGATCAGAAATAAATAAGAGTTGAGGAAAGGGAACAGAGTATTAAGAGAGCCTATAAATATTCATAGTATAGATAAAGATGTTTAATTCATGAATCAAATCTAGAATGTAAGAAAGAGCTGGTTCCTGGCACCAGAACTTCCCTATCCTTGACCTAAGAATTAAAGATATGTATATGTTGCAATGGCAAGATTAGGGGGCAAGGGAAGAATCAGAGGAAGGAAATAAAAATCTGGGCCCTCAAGGAATCTCTATGACATAGGAGAAGATTCAATCTCTTCCCTCAAGGATTTCCTAGTGTGTTGGGGATAGACACAGTTCCTACCTCTAGGGAGAACTCATCGTGTTGGGAGGGAGGTGGAGGAGATTCACTCCTTTCTTAAGAGAAGCCTAGAGTCTTGGACAAGACAAAGTTCTTGACCTCAAGGAGTTCACCACAAGTTGAAAAAGGAAACCTAGTCCCTGCCTTTAAAGAACCTCTAGCAAAGTAGTTGTTGACACAGAGGGAAACTCCTTAGATCTGTGGTGAAGAGGTAAAGGAGGTGAGGTGAGTCTGAATGATCTATGAAAAGGATGACCATTCTTGAACAGTTTGGTCATCCCCGTGATGTTTGCCTATGCCTGTTGCAAGCTCCCTTTAACCAAGTCTGTTACTGTTACAAAAATCACCCAGTCTCTTGGCTGTTCAGCAAGAGCCCAACAGCTCCAGTGATTGATGTGGGCTGTGGGAGGGAAGCCACCAATTTTGTGCTCTGGTCATTAATGAAGAAGAGCTGTGGCAACCCAAACAGCAGCTAGAAGATGCCCCCAACAGCAGATAGCCCTGGAGCAGTGCAGTGGCATCGGAATGCATTGTTTGACTGTGTGTTCAGCAGTTTGTCTATTTTCTGTTAGGCTCTGGCTGGGATTCAAATTAGCTTGCATCCTGTGAACTCTCCTCTGGCTGTACCAACAGCTAGGGCAGGTGGCCTGACAGTGAGTCTGGCAAGAGAGAAGAGAAGTCAGCTGTAGGCTTTGAAAACTCCTTTTGAATGATCTACTGAGTGGATAAGCTGCACGTGGGTAATAGAGAGTTGGCTGCATTTCCAGAAGGAGAACTATTGGCAAGAGTTGTCTGGAGACTGCACCTGTGAGTATGTCCTGCTGTTTTGCCTCTTTGCAATTATACTCAGAGAGAAATCGAGGTTTATCTCTGATAACCCCCAGCTCTGTTGCCTGGTAGTAGTTTGGAAGATTCTACTTCCAAGCTGGCAAGGCTTCAGATATGACTAACGATGTGACCATTCATACATTCTTTTGGTTGGAAAACCAATGCAACTGAGTTTGAAGATGTTCCTTTGAAGATGTATGATGTGGGATGGTAGCAATTCTTAATGACAGTCTACTAAATGCAGAATCTCAGATGAATCATATTTCCCTCTTCTTGCAGTTCAGAATATGATGTATGGACATCATGGACATTGAACCAGTTAATGTTATTTAATGCTATTTGCCAAGGCAGCAAGATCATGTGATAGAATTACAGTCCTGGAATCAGGAAGACTAATCTTGAGTTCAAATTTGGCTTCACACGCTTACTAGTTCTGTGACCTTGGATAAGTCACTAAACTCCGTTTGCCTCAATTCCCTCATCTATAAAATGATCTGGAAAAGAAAATAGCAAACCATATCAGTATCTCTGATAAAAAAAAAGAAGAAAAGAAAAGAAATCCCAAATGAAGTCAGGAAAAAATCAGGCATAATTTAAAAATGACTGAAAATGCTATTTATTACAAGGGAGACTTCATGGAGCAGAGAAGGATGGAAATGAATGGGGAACTGGTAAAAACAAACAAACAAACAAAAATCCAACAACAAAGGCATTGATAAAAACCTTAAAAATAAAGAAAGGGAATGGGACTACAGGATTGTTGTAGTTTAGGAGCTTGAAGGGACTGTGGAGGCCAGCTAGTCCAATTCCTTCATTCTACAACAGAGAGGCAATTTTCTAAAGTATTCTGAGTGAGTTTAGGACGTCCAATATACTATATTGCTTCCCACCCAAGTTTAAAAAAAAAAAAGACCTGGCCACAAGCTAAGTCCTTAATAATCATAGCTGACATTTATGGAATACTTTGTTTTATAAAGCAATCTTTATATCCCATCCTAGCCCTGTGAGGTGAGATGAGAAATACAAGAATTATTATCTCCATTTGCAAACTTCGAATTTAAGTGATTTATTTGTGGTCACACAGCTAATAAATGTCAGTTCAAGTCAACAAGCATTTATTAAGTACTTACTGTGTTCCTGACACTGTGCTAAGCGCTGGGAAACAAATAGAAGCAAAAATCTACTGTCTAATGGAAGAAGACAATACATAAAAGGAAGTCAAAAAGCAAAGGAGTGAGAATGAAAAAATGATGAAAAAAACAGTTGTCAGAAGTCTGAAAAGGAATGAAGGAATGAACATAGCTGGCCTGGGCCCTTATTAAAATGGAGGTTCTGGGAGGGCCTGACCAAACAGAGGAAGGGGCTGCAGGGGATATTCCAAAGTGAGAAAACTGCTGACACACAATGAAGAATTCTTTCTTCATTGGAAAGGAGGAGAGGAATGGAGAGGAATGAAGGAATAAATGGCAGCTAGGATTCTAACCCCAATCTTCTTAATCCAAGCCCAGAATTGACTAAACAATAACATCTGACTGACAAAATTTTCCCACTTCTCAACTGATTGCCTTGATTTTCATGTAGAGACAAGTACAGTTAAGGAAGAAATTCTCTTGTAGGACATAATAGACATTCAAAAAATTTTGAGTTTATATTCTGTCTCTGACACTTACTAGCTCTGTGATCCCAACCAAGCAAGTCACTTAATCTCTTTCAACTTCAATTTCTTTGTCTGTAAAATGGGTGTAATAAAACCTGTAGTACTTGCTTTATAAGGTTGCTATTATGCTCCATAGGTAAATTATACATAAAGTGCTTAGCAAACCTTAAAGTTATTATTTAAATAATAACCTTAGCAAACCTTAAAATTATCATCTAAATAAAAGTTATTAATATTTAAAAAGATATCACAGGCAACATTATATTTGGAAAGTATACTGGAAGATTTGAGCTTATACTTTTTCTCTGAAATGTATAAACTATGTGATACTAGGCAAATCAATGAATCTTTCTGATCCTCAGTCTCATCTGTAATAAAATAAGGATGAAAATGTATGTACTTGTCTCTTTCTTCCTTCCAGATCTTTTCCCTTTTTCTCCTGAAGTGTGTTCTTTTGGCTGGATTATTCAGTTGAGGATTCTCCCTCTCCTGCCCAGCCTACTCTCCCAGCCATCATAGAGGCTTAAAATCCTATGTTGCTGTTGTTGAATTGCATTTGATTCTTCCTGACCCCATTTGGGGTTTTCTTGACAAAGATACTGGAATGATTTCCCATTTCCTTCTCTAGTTCATTTTATACATAAGGAAAACTAAGGCAAACAGAATTAAGTTAGTTGCTCAAGGTGACACAACTAGCAAGATCTGGAACTCAGATCTTCCTGACTCTAAACTCGGTGCTCTATCTACCACACCACTTAGCTTCCCTATACCATTTTGAACCCTTTCCTCTACTTCAAGTCCCACTTTACAATCAGTGGGTTGTACTTACAACCAGTGATGAAGTTTTGTGGATTCTACTTCCACAATATAGCCTTTCTCTTTGGACTCAAAGGCTCTAACTTCACATCTTACCTCTGATACTTACTAGAACTGATTTTCTACTAACACCTCTCTAGGTCTCAATTTTCTTCTCTCTAAAATGAAGAGTTTGGACTAGAATGCCTCTAAAACCCCTTCTAGCCTTTAAGCCTCTGTCAAAATAATCTTCTGAGCTGACTATGTCATTTCCCAGCTAAAAACTGTGAACCATTGCTTACTACATATAGAATACAGTATAAACTCTTTCCTGGCATTTAAATACCTATGATAATTGTTTCCAATTTACCTTTCTAGTTACATTTCAAATTTCTTTCTTTCATGTATTCATGTTCCAGCAGATTGGGACTATTAGCTGTGCCTCAGGCTTGCTTAACTTCTCCTGCATGTGTGTGTGTGTGTGTGTGTGTGTGTGTGTGTGTGTGTGTGTGTGTATGTGTGTGTGTGTGTGTTTGAGGAAATTTGGGCAAGTGACTTGCCCAAGGTCACACAGCTAGTGTCTAATAAGTGATTTGAAATCAGGTCCTGTTGATTTAGAGGTGATGCTCCATCCACTGTGCCATTTAGTTGCTGCCACATTTATGCATTTAAATAGAGCTGTCCTCCAGGTCTGTCATATAATCTATGTATGATGTACATATAATGTAGGTTTCTCTCTTGATAAAATCTTTTTAAAGTTTAACTTTGCTTGAGATCAATGATTACTAACTACTTCTACTTTTTTCTCCTAATAAATTCTACTTATGATCATTTGTTATTATGTTTGTGTATATCTTATTTCCATCAGTGCTAACTCTTCTACTTCTACTTGTTGATTTGCCTTGCTATTACTTAATCTCCTCACCTACCTCTCCCTTATCTCCCCCCTTTTCCTCCTTCTTTATTCCATTCCCATTCACCTACTTTATCCCATTCATGTTAATCTAATACCCTTTTATACTCTACCTTATCCTATTTCTCCCCCCAACTTTATTTCTTTATAGATTTTGGAGGGTACTATAGCTTTATTGATATACGTGTGTAACATATATGTTTTGTTCTCTCTTTAACCCATTCCTGATGCAAATAGGTTTTTAGAACTACCAGCTCTCCCCCATCTAATTCCTCTGTGTTAGTTCTTGCTATTGTACTTCATTCATATAGCATAATTATTATTTTTACCTATTCTTAGATGGTTTTGCTTTTTAGAGTCACATGATACTCAGCTCTACTCCAATTTTTTTTAAACTGCCCAATTACTAATGTCAGTCTTAGACATGTAGTTTACATTTACATTTTAAAAACATAAACAATTTGTCCTTATTGAATCCCTTGAAATTAGTCTTTGATGTTGGCTCTTATATGTTAAATTTTCTATTGAGTTGGGGTGGGTTTGAGACAAAATTCTGAAAATCTAACAGTTTATTAAAAACAGTTCATTTTTTCCCATTCAATGTTATACATAATTTTGCTGGATATAATATTTTTGGCTGCAACCCTATTTCTTTTGATTGTTGATAAATAATATTCCAGGATCTATGGTCTTTTATTGTAGCCACTGATAAATACTTTATAATTCTTATTGTAATTCCAGGATTTTAAAATTGATTTTTGTTGTTTTTTTTGCTTGTAAAATTTTCTCTTTGATCTGGAGATTTTAAAATTTAGTAATGACATTTCTATATGTTTTCTTTATAGGATCTCTTTGAGGATAGTTATTGGTAGATTTTTTTTTTGATTTCTACTTTTTCTTCTTGTTCTATTGCTTCAGGACAATTTTCTTTATTTCTTGTATTATTGTGTCAAGGCTCTTTTTGGGGTCATAGCTTTCAGGTAGTCCAATTAGTCTTATGTTTTGATCTGTTCTCCAAATCTTTTGACATTCTTTTCTTTTTTCCATTCTTTATATTTTGTTTTGTTATTTCTTGGTCTCTTGTCGCTGGCTTTCCTTTGCCCATTTTAATTTTCAAAGAATTTTCTGTTTTAAGACTGTGGATCTCTCACAACATAACATTCTCATTCTTTTTGATATTGTTCTCTTGCATTTTGATTTCTTACTCATTTTCGTTTCTTTTTGATCTGATTTTTCTTGTACAACAAGAGAATTGTATAAATGTGTTTACACATATTGGATTTAACATATTTTAACATGTATAACATAAAAAAGACGATCTCCTTTTCTAATTGGTTGGTTTTAAACTTTTCATAATTTCCTTGTTTTTCTTAAATTGTTCTAACTTTTAAAAAAAAAAGTTTTTTTTTCGGTCTCTCTCATTTGATTTTTAAAGTTTTTTTTTTTTTGAGTTCTTCTATAAATTCTTTTGAGGCTGGCAGCCATTTAATCTTTGGGGTAAGGGAAGCTTTTAAAAAATTTCTGTATCATCCTTTGAAGATGCACACTAATCTTCACTATTTCCATAGTAATTTTCTTTGGTTGGATTTTTTCCTTCTTTGCCTGCTCTATTTTTTTTTCTCTATCTGTGTGTCTGTCTATCTTTCTCTTCAATTGGGGTTAGGTGACTTGCTCAAGGTCACACAGCTAGGAAGTATTAAAAATCTAAAGTCAAATTTGAATTCAGGTTCTCCCGACTCCAGGGCTGGTGCTCTATCCACTTTGCCATCTGACTGCCCCTCTTTTTTTTTTTTTTCTTAATAAGAACTTAATGGGGGCAGCTAGGTGGCACAGTGGATAGTACACCAGCCTTGAATTCAGGAGGACCTGAGTTCAAATTTGATCTCAGACACTTAACACTTCCTAGCGGTGTGACCCTGGCAAGTCACTTAATCCCAACCTCAGGAAAAAAAAAAAAAAAAAAAAAAAAAAAAAAAAAAAAGAACTTAATAGTGTAATCACCTCAGTCCTTTGGTAGGGGGGATTGTGCTTCTGGCTTCAAGTCTTTCTTCAGTTCTTCCTCTGACCTGAAACCCCAAACTAGGAATTCCATCCTCCTGTAAGTGCCAGCAGCCATCAGATTCCCTACATCACTCTTTCTGCATTCATCCAGTATTCTGGTTTCTTCTCAACCAAGGCCATGTCTCAGCATCTCAGCTGGGCTACTCTCTTCTCAGTAGAAATTCCCTCAATATTCCCAGGGTCATACCCTGATTCCCAAGCTAACCAAGAAATGAAAATTCTAAAGTTGGGACTGAAGCTAACTTGCCTGCCAGCAGTCTCAGCAGAGCTAGCCTGGAGGTGTTTATATTTAATTTTGGTTAATCCTAAATCTTGGGATCTTTCTTCCCTACTTTTCTAGTTATCCTAGGAAGAACTGGGTTCTGCCTCAAGTTTTATTTGTTTTTCACCAATGTATGTTTGCCCTGAGGACCAATTTTGTTTCCTTTGTTGCAGAAATCTGGAGAGCCTGGAATTTTCTGAACTATTCCACCATCTTTCCACAACTTCCCCCCCCCAATTTATTTTAAAACAATTCTTTGGCATAAATATAATTTTACCATTTATTAAAGATGAAAGCAAATTTGCATATTAGTGAGAAGAATCTGCTTATTACATACAGAATTAGATCTTGGCAGAATATTTGATACCATTTACTTTTGCCAAATTTTTCATGACCTCCACATTCAATTATGAAACAGGATTTGTCCTAAAATACTTTGCCTAAACTTCATTTTTGCCTGTATCAAGTTCTTTTTTGTATCATACTTATTTGTTCTGCCTGTGCTATTTCCTCCAATGGGCAAAAGGACAGGATCCTTTCATAATTATCAAATGCTACCTCAATGCAATTCAATTGAACACACATTTATTAAATTATGTTCAATGTACCAGGTACTGATAGTGCTAAGAATAAGTGCTAAGAATAGTGCTAAAAGTCAATTACATTTGAGAAATTTACTTCTAATTCTTTTCAATTCCTCATCACTATTCTTCTTTTCACTAGTGCTCTTTCCTTTCATTTACTTGATACCAGCACTTAGCACAGTAGGCAATAAATAAATGCTTGCTGACTTCACTGGACTAAATGGATTGATATGTATGACTGTTATATCCTTCCACAGAAATGGAAGTTGCTTGAGGACAATTTTGGGGGGGAGGGAATTTTTTATCCAAACACATAGCACTGTGCCTGATTTTATTGTCCACTTAATGTTTTACTTAACTCAAATGAGGTAGTTTCTCCCTCCATCTTCATCCCTCCCCATTCTGTAGAATATGGAGCTTTATATAAATATTACCAAGTCTTAGGCTAACAACCCTTTACTGTCCCAAGCCTAGTATTACCTGAACATCATGTTAGTAACACTTCATCACATTCTGAGATCTCCAGTGTAGGGATTGACAACTAAGAGCTGCTAAGAGCTGCTAAGAGATAGTTATTGTAAAGTGGATTCTTTAGGTCAACGGTATTTATTAAGAGTACACTCTGTATATGATGCTATAGTCAGTACTGAGGGTGATACAAAGTTAAGGTCTTTCCCTTCACCAAAAGTCAATTCAACCCAGTCAAAATTTATTTAATACCTGGCAGTTGCCAGACACTGTGAGAGGCAGCAGATATAACAAAACAAATACATTGAAGCAGTACTTTGAAATAAGCAGGAACATATTTCTTAAATGAAGAACATTATTCTGGAGAAAGACAACATGCACATATCTAAGCAGGTAATTAAATATGAGACAGAGGATAGAACTAAGGGGTGGTGAGTTGGGGGACCTATCAAGGAAGGCTTCAGGGAAGAAGTGGCACCTGAGCCAAGCCAGGAAGGTAGATAAGGATTCTGACAGGTAGAGATGCAGAAATTTGGAGAATTTGGGGAAATTACAAGCTTACTGAGAGTCAACAGGGTAAGACAGCAGGCAAAAACACGTTAGACAATGTTAGGCTGTTTTTAGTTAACAGAAAGCATTTTGGAATATGAAGCTGATAGTCCCATTGTGCCTTGTACAACAGAACACAGAGTATTTTGACCATCTCTGATAACACATTTTTAAAAAGACATTGATTGATGAACTGGAAGAGCATCCATAGAGGGGACTTGAGTTCAACTTACATGAGAACTGTTTGGAGGAACTGGGAATATTTATTGTGGAAAAGAAAATATTTGGTGATAGGACCTGATAACTGTTTTCTAGTATTTGAGGAGCTTTCGATAGAGAAAACAGTCTGGTTCTTTTGGCATATAGAAGATAGAACTTGGAACCATGACTAGAATTTGAAGAGAACCAAATTTAAACTTGACATAAGGAAAAACTTGTCAATTAGGGTTCCATAATGGAATGAATTGCTTTGCAGGGTTTGAGTTCCCTTTCATTCGAGATTTTCAAACAAGCAGTAAATGATCATCTGTTAGGTATGTTGTAGAGGATATTCTGAACCAAATACAAGTTATTCTGATGGCTTTTTATCCCTTTTAACTCTGGTGTTCTATATGTGCTACAGGCATGGAGGATAGGTTGGATAATAAAAATTGACAGTGGTATCAGATAGAATGTTAATTTCAGGGAATTGATCAATGGTCTAATATGAAATTAGATTGGATCCAGATTATAGTAGGCTATCCAAAATTATATCAAGTTGAGGAATTTAATCATTGGCAATAAGGAACCACTGAATTTTGAACAAGAGAATAAGATGGTCAATCATCCTTTATGAAAATTACTCCTCAAAGAATTTATAGTCTAGAGGACTTTTTAAATAATATATACTCATAAAAAGCTAAGCCAGAATATAGAATGTTGCAAGAGAATGAATGATTATTACTAAGCAAATGATTGGAGTTTTATCAGTTTTGGGAACTCCTAGAAGAGGAAAATCCCACTAGTGATGCAGGTCTCCAGCCTCTTTGCAAATTATAATTTTGGATTGTTTCGCAAGGCACTGAGGAGTGAAATAATTTGTCTAAGGTCCTGCAGTCAGTATACAACAGAGGTAGTACTTGAATACAAATTTTCTTGATTTCTAGGTAGTCTTTCCACTACACCCTGCTGCTTTTCTCATTGCTTTGGATATATATTCCACATTTGTGAGCATGTTATATTTCCTCAAGTAGAATGTAAACTCCTGGAGGAAGAATGGGGACTCTATAGGTTTTTCTCTTTGCAATCCTACCACTTCTCATAGTACAGATGTGGCATATGCACATAGAAGGGCTTAAATAAATACACACACATAAATTAATTTGAAATCAACATTATTTTCTGGAGTAATATACAAATTAAAAACAGCAATAACCAAACACTTTCTGTTTGAGCAGTTCTCTTATTCAAAGTAATATTCAAAGTTCTCTTATTCAAAGCTTATTAGCCTAATGTGGGACAAGTTCTTTTTAGGGAAACATAATGTTGGCACTGACTTATTTTGGACTGAGACACTTAAAAGTCATTTGGATGCAAAGAACAAAATTTACTTTCATTTCCATTAATGTAGAAAGTTGAAGGTAGGTCATATGTCACATCTCTCAGATGACTAGACATTTGGTCAAGTAAATAAGAATGAATAGTGAATCAGATTCACACTTGATCCAGATTAGAGTTGCCAATTACATTGGTACTAAGAAAGATGGTAGTCTTCCTCTTTCCTGCTCCTCCTTCTCTTCCTCCTCCTCTTTTCTTCTTCATCATCATCTACCATATCAAAAAGTTAGGAATGACCTCCAATTATCTATTATTAAAAGTGAACTCAAATCTTTCTTACATGCAACATTTCATTTTACTGAAGAGGAAATTTAGGCTGAGAGAGAAGTGACTTGTCTAAGGTCACAACAGGGAGTTATTGACAGAACCAGCATTAGAATTCTGATTTCCTGACACTATTAGTCCCTCCCCACACCACACTGCTGGGTCTCAAACCTATTTATATCATCAGCCTGTGCCATAAATTCAAACTTCACTTTGTGTACTTCCTTTTACTTTAAACTACCTCTTTTAAACTTGGAGGATTGTTCCCTACTTCAACAATTTAAATCAATTTTAAAGAGCACTAAAGCCCTGCTATGTGCAAAGCACTGTTAGACATTGGAATGCCAATATTAAAAAAAAAATTATATAATTCCCCTGATTTGCAAGACTCAATTTCTGCTGGAAGGGGAGGAGAAAAGAGAGGAAAACAACAAATATGAGATAAGAATATACATATATAAATAAAGTAATATATAGCCATTTCAAGAAGGAGAGTGAATACCAGGGGTCTTCCATTATTTGCTTACCTCTGTAAATGTTGTATATACCCAGTGAAGAGTAAGCTCCCAGAGGGCAGGGACTGGCTTTCGTTTTGTCCTTGAATGCTCAGTACCAAACAGAGTGTCTTGCACATGGTGAGTGCTTAATAAATAAATTCTTGTTAGATTGTTTTGGATTATATTCTGAAATTTGGTTAATAGTCAATATTTACTTTCTTCATTCTCTTCATGATTTTTGTTGAATTTTAAAAAAGTGATTATTACAGTAAAAAAAAAAATCAGCCTTACCAGTTGATCACATTGAGTAGGTAAAATTAGTAGATGGCTGAATTTTTCATTTTTCAACTACATGCTTTGGCATGATGTAGCCCTAATTTTAGTACATTTTCACATTGAAGAAGATAAATTACATGAGAATAATTAAATAAAATGGAAATCCATTTTTCTTTTATTTGTTTAATTATGAAAATAATGGTAAAAATCTGTTTTGTTTTCACATTGTCTAAGTTTCCATCTTTCTCTCCCCAGTCCTTTCCAGAGATCTACTATTCTTTTTTTTTATTGTAAAGTTTATAAGTATCATCAAAAAAATTCAAGGAAACAAGTAAAATGTTAAAAAAATAAATTTAACCATAAACTCTAAATTATTTAATTTTTAAAATATGTAAATGAACCTAAATCAAATATTAATAGGCAAATTTCAATGTTTCTGCATCTCCTTATGATTTATTTTATTCTATGTAATTACAGAATTCTTTTGCTGTGATTATTTTTATCTGACCATACTTAGCTTTTTATAGAAGAATAGAAGGTCTTTAAGGTCAGGTAAAGACTGGTTTTCGTTTTGTCTGGATAGTCTCAGTGCCTAGTATAGTGTCCTGTATGTAGTAGGTGCATAATAAATACTCATTGGATTGGATTGTGCATATTGCTGTTCCAGTTCTAAATTTTTACTTTGCATCATTTCATGTCTTCCCACATTTCTTGGTGTTCTTCATAGTTGTCATTTTTCATGGAACCATAATTTTCTTTTACACTGATATAATATAGTTCATTCAGTCATTTATTTCTAGGACATATAGTGTGATTTTCCACCAAGGACAACCAGGTCAGGATATTATAGCAAACAGATTACTGGTGTGTGTGAGGAATAACTACCTACCAGTTGTAATGAAGCCTTAAATTGTGATAAGTGGAATGATGGTAGGATTTCCTCTTCTGCTGTTAATGAAAGAACAAAATACACAACTTTCCCCATCCCCCAGAGAGATGAATTTGGAACAATTCTGCCTGGAGTTAGAGACATTCAAGAGATGACCCTTTGGCTGTTTGTGAGGCAGTTGAATCACTTTGCATCCAGTCTCTGGAAGTTGATACATTTCTCTTATTCAGAGTAAATACACTTTATTACATTGTTATGTACCGGTGGTATTTTAGCTTAAGATCAATGATTGGGGAAGGGGGATAGAGAGAAAAAATTTAAAAATATGAAGAGGGAAAAAGTGAAAACATGAAGAGGGAATGTGTGTGTGTGTGTGTGTGTGTGTGTGTGTGTGTGAGAGAGAGAGAGAGAGAGAGAGAGAGAGAGAGAGAGAGAGAGAGAGAGAGAGAGAGAGAGAGAGAGAGAGAGAGAGAGAGAGAGAGAGAGAGAGAGACACGGAGAGAGGAGGGGGGGAGGAGAAAGACACATTAACACACAGAGGTAATTTGAAAGAGAAACAGATGGAGAGAAAGGGGAAAAGAGAAAGGAAGGAACAGAAAAGGAGGGAGAGGCAAAGAAGAGGAGGGATAAGAAAAGTAGGAAGTATTGAAACAGGAAAGAAAAAAGATAATTAAAAGGAAAGAGGTAAAGATGAGAGAGTAGGAAAGAAATAGAGAGGGGGTGGGAGAAAAATAGAGGAACAGAAAGAGGGGGGGAGGGGCAGGGAGGAAGAGGAAAGAGGAGAAAGGAGATAGGATTATGGACAACTCTCTTCAAATCATACCAGACAATTTGTAGTTCAGAAAGAAATGAAACATCATATTCGATAAATGAAAATGGGGCACATGAGATATTTATTTTTAAATATCTAAATGCCAACCACATTTTTTGGGGGGGTTATCTTTAGATTCTAAGAGTGTGCTGCTTTTTTCAATAGGAATTGAGGAAGAGGTTGTGGACAAAGAATAACTATATAAAAACTCATTTTAGGATACTTATACAATGTAAACCAGTTTAAAAAGTAGATTTGAATCCAATTAAATAGCCAGTTATTTGAAAAACATCTAATTAGTAACTCTGGTTGTTTGATTGAATTTAACTAGTTGTTTGGATCCAACTTTAAAACAACTGGGTTTTTTTGTGAAGACAGATTTAAATTTGTTTAAGTGACTTCCTGGGGGTGAAATGCCCTGAAAAACTTTTTATACCACTAAAAGAAAATCCAAAAAACACAACCACCATTTCCCTTTAGAGCCCTAAATATTTGGGGCTGCCCTGAGAAAAAATACTTTAACTAGAAACAGACAGGGAACCAATCAGCCCACATACTATAGTGAAATAAAGACAAAAAGTAAACAAAAAAAATCTTGTTTTCTTCTTTAAAAATTCTCTTAGTTTTAATAATTAATAGTATTGGGAAGAAAGATGGGACCAGTACTCCTTAATGAAACAGGCTGCTGATATTAACTTATATTGGACCCAAATAACCTAAACATTTAAGAGAGAGTGTAGATTCAAATGGCAATATTTATTTGTAACTATTTTCTTTTGGAACAACGATTCTATTTTTTCCCTAACTTTCTACACTTAATTTCTCCACATATACAAAAAAAAATCAATTCTTTTTTGAGCCAGGTATTTAAAAATATACATACACATGCACACCACAAAATCATAATCCCTTTTCTTCCAAGAATTAAAAATTTCCTCCATTTTATATGGGGATCAAAAAGGATTTTATTATTGGTCCCTGTTTCCACCAAATGGGAATCAGAATTGTGATCTGAAATTTTCAAAAGGCAGGACTGATAAAGCAATTTGAAGGACATAGTTTTGCAAAGGACTGAAGGAAAACATTCATTGATAAATTGAGTTTGAAATCCTCTCTTGGAAAGTCTGTTAATCTAATGAATGACTCTCTTTCCCTCTTAAAACCTCCTTCTTCCTTTCCCACCTCACTTTCCATCCCCTCCCCCATCACCCAGGAACCATCTGTATAATATATCTTATTTTGAGCAAAAATATTTTTTGAGTAATTATGCCACACAAACAGAACAAGCAACTATGTTATTAAAGGGTTCCCCTCCCTTACTCCTTCCAACTACTAAGTTTCCAGGATAAACATTTTTCTTTTGAGCTTTTACATACTAGAAATGGTTGAATTATAATTTAATGGGGGGGGGGAGATATCCCTTCTTCTCTTTCTTCTGTTATATTTTATGTTATCCTAATCATATAATTACCTTATTTCTTTGACAGGAGGAAATGTAGTACCCCTTTTAAACTGGTACTCATTTACATTTTTCAAACTTTTATATTTTTAAAAACAACAATAAAACCAAAACACACAAACAAATCCACTGAGATTTCATGTTGTAAGAAGAAACAAAATACCCCACAGCAGTTACTTTGGGGGGAGGGGGAAAGGGAGAGAATAAATTAAAGCAGCTACATGCCAAGAAATTTGATTTTTTAAAACATTTTCTTAATGTATTCTATAAGGAACAGAATATTATCCAAGAAACTATTATTTTCAAATGTCAAAAAAAAATTTCATCTTTATATTAACTCCTCAACTTCTTCCCATACCTCTGATTTTTTTTCTCCCCAAAAAACATTTCTGAGTTTTGACAATAGGAAACAAATACTATATGTTGTATAACTGGGAATGTGAGTGGATTAGAGACATTATTCAGACATAGGGATTTCTGTATAGAAACTTTAACTTTCAGGCAATTTCTAGTATTTCTTAATTCAGAGGTACTTTTGAATTCTTTAACTAGACCAAATACTTGTTTGAAAAAAGAAGGGAATTCTTTTATCCAGGAGGCATATTTGCAAATTTTTCCAAACATAAATCATATTTTGTGTAAAGGACTCAACTGAGGAGGCTGAAAATTTGTCTTCTAAAGGAAGTTAAGATATCTTTGGGAACAAATAGAATTGAACTTCTGATTTTTTTTTCTTTAAATGTGAATTTTGGAGAATTAAACATAAAATACCAAATGCTGGAAATTTTGTCTTGTCATTTGGTATTCTAGTCTTACCAAGAAATGCCACTCTTCTACAGCTGTCTTTACTGACCCCAGCTAATACAAGGACTGGGAAATGAAGTCCTGATCAGAAACATTCTGGTAAAAACAAAACAAAACAAAACAACTTTCTGCCTGGAATATCCAGATCATTGAGGCAAAAGTGATTTGATAGACTGAAGGGTCTGCATCTCACTGCAGCTGCCCAGTTCTTTTCTGCAGTATAGATACTATCTTGGGGGAGGGGATACATACAACAATTCTTTTTGAAGAATTCTGTGAAACTGGTAATTGAAAAATAGATGGTGAATTTTGTTAGACAAATGTTGGCAACAACCATTAAAAGCCCCAACCAAATTTATAATCACAAATTTTAACCAATTTGTTTTCCAAATGCAGAAGCTGATTTAGCAAACTTGAAATTGAATTAAACTGGCTAGTAATTGTTTTGAAAACAGTTAGTTTAAATTAAATTCAAATTCTACCCCAAATCTGTCTGTGCCTGGAGAAGCAACCTAAGTTAAATTTAAGAAATGGTGGACAGGGAAGGAAGCATTTCTAAATGAGGGGGCTTGGATGGAGGGTAAAATTAGGCTTTATTTCAGGATAAGGATCCAGCTTTATATCAGGATAAGAATCCACTGTGGAATTTTCCTTTATGGGAAAAATCTATGGGGAGAATAATGAGGGTGCCCCATATGTATAAGTACAACGTTTATAATAGGGGGGGGATTCATCATTCAATTTTCAGTCTGAGCTATACAATGAGTGAGAAATAGGAGACTCCCTTCTTTGGGATCTTAACCTTTCTTTTATTCCAATTTAGAAAGAATTTAGGTAGAACAGAGCTGCTCTATCATCCATTCTGTCCAACAAGAGAGAGGAAAAGACTAAGAAACAGCCCTAAAGATGCGAGTTGTTTTTGACTGTCTGCCTTTTGTTTATTTAGAGACCATCCCTAGTAACCAAGAAATATTCCCGGGGAACAGATGATTATCTCTCCCCCCCACCCCCAAGATTAGTTGGCCAAAAGAATCAGTCATTTTTCCTTTCTATTTTTCTCAAAATTTTCCATTTGTTCTGCAATCGACATTAATCTGTTTCAAGTTTTGTTTTCTTTTTTGACTGGCCTGGCCTGGCTGATTCGATCTTTTTAGTTTGAATGGGGGTGGTGGTGAAAAGGTTGTTATCTGGGGTGGGAGGAAGACTTAAAAAGTCTAACAGCTCTTTGAACAGAAAGTCTCCCCCCTCCCCCAATTCTCTCTCAGTTGAAAAGTTGTACAAATTTTAACTGCAACTGTCCCAAGCAGGGGAGAAAACGATGAATTCAAGTCTTGCTAGGGCATAACAAACTGATCTTATTCTTATTTTATTCTATTTTTTGGGTACGTTGGGAAGGGGAGAAATGAAGTCCACCCTTTCCTTGAGCTTCAAAGGAAGAAAAGTGTCAGAAAAGATGGCTTCAAAATGCTGACAAAAAGCTAACTGGTAGGACTGAGGTGAGAATCGTGGGGGGCAACCCACTAGCCTTAAGAGGGTGGCTCTAAAAAGAAATCTTATTGATAGAGCCAACACGTGTTGGGGTGCTGCCCCCGAAGGAAACTCAGACAATGGGGAAGTGGGGGACAGTGACCTCCTTCGTCCAACTGTTCTTCAGATAGTCGTGCCCCCCTCTACCTAGTCTTCCGTCCTCAAAGCTCACGGAGTCCTAGTCTACCCACCGCCCAGCTTGGGGAACAGAAGGCTTAGGGGCTCCTTGCCTCTCTCCTTTCTAGCTCCCTGGCCCAGAGAGCTCCGGGGCTGCTCCTTCCTCCTTTCCCCTGCCGGTATCCCGGCCCCGGAGAGCAACCGGGAACTCCTTCGTTTCCCAACTTCGGAGAGGTCCTGCTCTCTACCAAGGATTCCTTCTTTCCTGTTCCCGGCAGATTTCGAAAGGCGCGGAGGACAAGATTCACCTCTTCCCCCACAGGAGAGGAGGTGCGGACCTCCCACGTGCTGCCCCTTCCCCACTCCGCCTCTCGGGTCGGAGGAAGCGGGACTAATCGGTTGGAGAGAAGAGTTGGGGGTGGGGAAGGACCCAGGCGGATCCGCTCCCCTCACCCACACCCTAGCGAAATCCGAGGGGGGAGGGGAGGCCTCTGTCGCCCCTCCCCAAAGCCCCCGCCCCTCGCTTCCCCAAGCGCTGAGCGGAAACTCTCCCTCCCTCCCCCACCCACCCCGTCTGGTTTGGGCCCTAGGATCTCTTGCTTCCTTACCCACCTTCCTGCCCCTTGACCCACCCCCACACCCCAATTGAGTAGGGGACCCAGGAGGCAGAAATCCGTGTTTGGAGAGCTCTCCTCCTGGAGAACGCTGGGGGTCCGGGAGGGGCCGGGAGAGAATAACTCCACTTGTCTCACCTCCCAGCCCCCCATCAGGTACGAAGGAAAAAAGGGTAAATTCCAGCCGCCGCCTAACCTCGTCCTCTCCGGTTCTGTTCATTTCACCCGCAGTAATCTACCTAGCTGTCCATCCTGCCCTTTAAGTGGATGCACCGAGCCTATTCTCTCTTCCCCTCTGGGTTCCTGGAAAGAACTTGTCAGCGGGATCCCCAATTTTGTCCTCCCTCCGCGCAGAATCCCTCGAATTCCTCCATGGTTTCCCTTCAGATCCCCGCAGCACTTCGCAGGGGCCCCAGCTTGGCTAGCTTCCTTGCTCTGAGGAAACCCAGCAAACACCGGTCACCTTTCTAGCATTCTGGGGGAGCGACCTGGCTCGGCGAGAGAAGCGGAGAAGCCAGCTTGAGGGTCTTGGGGGAAATGTTCTTTTCCTCTCCCAGAACCGCCCCGCAGCCCCTTACAGTGGACCCCGGAGTCCGTGGCTTCCCTTTGTCTCTTGCCGTGCTCGCCCTCCTTTCCCCTACCCCCCCATTGGGAGCTCCAAACACAAGCAGGCAGTGGGTGTTTTTAAAAGAAAAAAGGCACCCCCAAAACCCCAAAACAAAAACCCCAAACCGAACGAAAACCCTAACGAAACCTACAGAAAATAAACGAATTAAAAACAACCCAGCACCCGATCCCAAGAGATCGCGGGGATCCCCTCCTCTCCGCCAGCTCCGATCATCACGGGTGGGTGACTGAGGGCGGGGCACTCTCCGAGGGGCCCAAGTTCCTCCCTCCTCGGGGAGAGGGCGCGGAAATCCACGGAAGCCTGGCTCCCGCCTCCTACCCCCCTCTAGTCTGGCCCGGGGGGCGCGCCGAGCCCCTAGACTGGGGAGGTGGGTGGGCTAGGCCGGGGGTAGGGTGGAGGAGGGGGCGGACGGCGTCGAAGCCTCCCCCGCCCGGGTGGGTGGGGGCTTCCACCACGTGGCTTCGCTTTTTTTTTTTTTTTTTTCCGCTCCATTTTTTTTTTCCCCAAGTAGATTTTATTTAGAGGCGGCGCCAGGGCGGCCGGGGAGAAACGTGACACAGGAGCTCTGCTCACTGGGGTTTCGGGCCGAAAGGGAAGCCGCCACTGCCGCTGCAGCTACCGCTATCAGCGCCTCCCTTTTAGCCGCCGGGCCCCTACTCGCACCCCCACCCCCGAAAAGAGCCAACCTCCCCCACACCCACACCCACACCCCCCACGCCTCTCTGCATCCCCTCCCCTTTCCTCTCCCTCCGGCCTCCCTCCCCGCCCTCTCCCCCGCCCCTCTCCGGCTCCGGACAACTTTAGGGGTGGGGTGGAAAGAAAGTTTAGCGCTCTTCCCCCCCCCACCTCTCGGCCTAGGATTGTCGCGGTCTCCTGCTTGGCTTGGCGATCCGGGGGACTCCCTCCAGCCCCCCAAAACCGCCACCATGAATAAACTCTACATCGGCAATTTGAACGAGAGCGTCACCCCAGCAGACTTGGAGAAAGTGTTTGCGGAGCATAAGATCTCCTATAGCGGCCAGTTCTTGGTCAAATCCGGCTACGCCTTCGTGGACTGCCCCGACGAACACTGGGCGATGAAAGCCATCGAAACTTTCTCCGGTAAGAGAGGACATCCTTGAGCTCCTTGCAGTTCTCCCCTCGCCAGGCCCACCCAAATACCTGCTGTTCTTCCCCCACTCTGCCCACCCCTCTTACTCGGCCCAGTCTCAGTCTTCTAGGTTACAGCTAGGGCCCTGATCTCAGCCTACGGCCACCTCTTTCGACGTCTCCTCTTGGGGAAAAATCGGGTCCCCCCTTTCAGTCGTAAGATTTCTCACAAAGGCAACAGTCACTTTGGAGGCGCTGGCATAGCATCTCCTTGCCCCACCCCCTACTCCGCTGCCCGACGGGACGGGCACCCCCTCATTTGAAAGAAGGGGTCCCTCCTCTTTCAGGGGTTCAGGGTATCCATTAACTGGCAATGTTTCGCCGCCAAGCCTTCCCTCGCCCTGGGTAGGAGGATTTCTCTGTTTAAACACTCCCTGCCCCCACCCCCTCCATTCCTAGGCCCTTCGAGGCAGGGAGGGGGCCCCGGGCTTCCCGCTTACCCCCCACGCCAACTCCCCTCATCCCATTTTTCATAATGAGCTAAGGCGGGTGGTCGGACTTGGGGTGAGACGGGATGGGGAGAGTGTCCCGGCCTCGGGGGAAGGGGCTTTGGCCATTTTGATTCTGAAGTGGGGCGTGTGATGGAGCTAGGAAGCAGCGCCGTAGTCGCCATGCTGCCTTTAGAGACAAGAAACTAGGGAAAGGGAAGGCGGCGAGGCTGCTGGAGGCCCTGGGCTCTTCCAGCCCTCGAAGCCTTTCCTGGGTAATTGCCTGCCCCCTCCAACAGAGCAGTGCAAAGACTCCCACCCACTGAGGCCCCTAAAGTCCTGTGCCAACAGAAAAATAAAGTTTGCTCCCCCCTCCACCTTTCTAACCAACCCCGGCTTTGCAGAGAAATGGGGGAAGGAGAGTGAATTCTCCTAGATCTATTTCTAGATCTATTTCTTTATCATCTGGAGTGAGGGGATGCGATAAATGTACCCTACTTTCGTAGTCAAGCTCTGAGTCAGGGGACTTAAAACATCTTATAGCCATGCTTTAATACTATTAAAAAACAACAATAACAACAACAAACTTAAGACACCACTATTCTCCAAATATTCCTTTTTCTTTTGCCATCTCATGGAGGAATCTACTTAATGACTCCTGCAATCGCTTTATCTCCTTGTCTTCCAACCCCTCCCCCCCCAATTTAGGCCTCCACTAATAAGATTCTGCTGTTTTCTTATTTTTTCAGGGAAAGTGGAACTGCAGGGCAAAAGACTGGAAATTGAACACTCTGTTCCCAAAAAACAAAGGTAGGGAAAATCCTATCCTTAGGGAAATCCTTCAGACTCAGGAGCCTTTTAATTAATCTGTGTGTGTATGAATTAATATGTTTGTGTATGTATATACACACATAATATAAAACGTGCTAGATGGAAGTATATCCTTTGCTTACTACTCTATTGGGATATTAGGAACAGGTGAAGAGATGTTCCCATCTTATTTGGAGGTATTTTCTGGTTTGTTTTGGAAAAAAGATAAGTTGGGAGCATGGGTGGGATGCAGGAAGTAATTTGGAAAATAAAAGGGAATCACTATGGCAAAATGAAGGAAGCCTGAGGAGTTTGCTTAGAGAATGTGGCCCATACTACAAGGAGATCTAAGGTCTCTAAGTTTGCAAGAGTTCCTGATTTCTAGGTCCTATGAACTTACAACTTACCACAGGACTTCCCCCCTCCTCCCTTTCTACTTAGACTATATTTCTACTTGGTTGTTTTGTGTGTGTGTGTGTGTTTTTGAAAGGGGGAGGGAAAGGGGAGAAGATACCCTCATGGTTTCAGAAGGAAGTTGGATGAGACCTCCATTCCTTCACCCAGAGAATGCCTTTTAAGATGGTTCTCTTATCCTGAATTAGGCTAAGGCCAGTTTACACAGGCCCTGATCTCTAGTCTCTTCCTTACACTCCCACCTCTTTGGATTTTTGAAAGACTATGCTACTGCTTTACTATCCTTTTGGAACCCCCAACCCCCATCAGTCTATTGTTGCAAGGGGACCATCTGGGGTGAGAGCTTTGTGTTCAGGCAGCGAGCAAGGGCTCTTGGAGGGCCAAGAACTGCTTGGATGAATGGAGAGGAGGGAATCGTGTGTTCTTTAACCCTCCTTCCTTTCCTCCCAGTGAAGAAGAAACAACTCCCCACAAACTCCCCCAAATCCTCTCCATGTTGGATTCAGAATCTCCCTCCACTTGAACTGTAGGTGGGAAAGAATAGGGGCAAAGTCCTTTCTGTGTGTGTGTGTGTGTGTGTGTGTGTGTGTCTCTCTCTCTCTGTCTCTCTCAAAATGGACTTCCCTTCCTCCCCACCCCCTTCTGATTCTTGATGATGGAGGGAAGTTACCCTCATTCCCCTGGCTGACTGGATTGTTTGATTAATTTGTGTCTACCATTTGCAGGATTCCTGTTGTGTGGTTCTTGGCTTTTTCTGGGTGGGAAGGTGGGGGTGAATGGCTCTGCACTTTCTGGGTTAAGAGAAGCTAAAAGGTTTAACACTGAGGCCAAAAATCTGCTGGGTGATTTCACTTCAGCTATTTAAGTAACATCGTAGCCAGGGCTGATCAATGTGGCTTGTTACATGTTTATAGAGTCTGTGATTTAATCTCTATTGGCTTCAATACTTTGCTATCGGGAAGGACAATTAGAGTTAAGTGAAAAGAGGCAATAAAATTGGAAGGTTAAAAAAATAATCTTGTATTTAAAAGTCTTTGAGATTGAGGAGGGAAAAAAACCAGAGACATAATACACATGGAGAAACCTCAAAAGATTATGGCGTATACTCCATAATTTGAGATTTAGGTTGAAGCTTGAAACATTAGGTAATTGGAATATCAAAAATGGAGATGGAATGCAACCCTGAATTTCTCCTCTTATTTTTTTCTTCCAGAGATTCAAAGGAAATAAATTAATTACATTTATATTTTTATTCCCACTGTAGGAGTATGCATTTGTTTTTCCCTAAGCCATTTGCTTTTTTCCAAGTCATTTCTAACACTCTGCTCTCTTGCTCCATCTAAAATGTGTAATTAAATATTTTGAGTTGGGGGAGATTGTGGGGTCTGATTGAAGAGGACTGGGGTAACAATTATTCCTTTCCTTCCAAAACTGATCAGATTATTTCTTTTGTATACTTTTCCCTCCCTATATAATTTCAAATTCAAATCATGAAATTTTTTTTGGGGGGGGACACAATTAATTTTTTTTCCCCCAAATCAGACTTCTTTTGAAAAGTGAGTTGGTTTTTTTTGGTTTTGTTTTTTTTTTTTTTTTGGCCACTTTGCTATTAAAAAAAATTGGTTAAGATGTACATTCTCAGTTTGTATCTGAAAAACATTTCTTCAGTTACTGGATTTTATAGTAATTCAGATTTATAGAACCAGAGTTATTTAATTAACTATAACATGTTCTAGATAACACACACGACCATGTGTATATCCAGGTATTTCCGAATTCCTTTGAAAAAGAAACTTGAAATGAGAATGAGAGAGAAACAAGAAAGACAAAAACCATTCTTATTATATTCCTTGCTGATACACTGGATTCTGAATCAGCTTCTATTTTTTATTTTTATGGCTGAATTAGAAAACCCTCCAAACTTTTTATGACTGCCCTCACTATTTACTGAGGGCAAAACCTCAAAACAACAAAGATTTGTGTCACTGCTTCAATTTTGTCTGAATAGAACTATTTCTGATGTACATTTTGGTTTTAAAATTTGTATCCATTTGATAACTGTAATATATACCAGTTTCAAATTGGGAATTGAATGCTATATATCAAAATATATAAAAGTAATTGATTTGCATTTATTTTCTTGAGTAAAAAGAAATTTGAATTGGATGAATTTAAATGTTTATTTTTCTATGTTTTGGTTCTCCTCAGCTTCTTTTTTTCATATTTAAGGTTAGAAGCCTATTTACCAAATAGATTTGATTGTGTGTTATGGTGGTCACTGTCAAAGAGAAGAATAGGGAAAAATACTTGAGAAAAATTAAGCTTTTCAAGGAATTGAAGGAAGAATTTTAATTTGAAAGGGCTTGAAAAATTAAAATTTTAAATTTAGAATATTTAAATTCTTTGGAAAGTTGCTATTTATTTGAAAAAAATGTCTGGCTTTTTAAAGAGAACTGAACAATCGTTATCTTTAAAAGAATGTCTTCTGGAGGAATGTGACTTTTAAAAAGGTTATCTACTGATAAACTAAATGTATTGTGGGGAAAATGTTAAAAAAAATGTCATATTTTGTGGGTGTGTGCAACTTAGAATATTGAGGAGTTATTTACTCAGGTTAATTGTTGGTTATTTTCAAAGTAAAACTAAAATTAGCTGAGCTACTGATTTTTTGAGAATCCAGGCTGTTTAAATTTTTTTTTGTCATTCATCGTAAGTGTGAGTGTTTAAAAAAGAAATTAATTTTAACTTGAGAAAATATTTTACAATTGGATCTTAGATTGGTTAGACTTTTTTTTTTTTCCCTCTTAAAAGCCTCACTTAATGTCTTATGCTTGACCAAAGTATTTTTGTGTTGGAAGTGTTGAGAATGATGTGTGTGTGTGTGTGTGAAGTTTATTTTTGAAAAGATTTGTGGAAGGATCTAGAAGAAATAATTAGGTTAGGGAAAGGTTTGAAAACAAGCTCAGGAATGTTCACCTTTTAAAATGGGTCTGTCTTTAATGAAAAAGACTTGTAGTTAGGGGTGAAAATGAATGAATGAAAAACAACAAAAACTAGCCAGAGGGATGAAAAAGACCAAAAAAAAAAAAAAAAAAAAAAAAAAAGATTGAGGGAGGAGCTTTTAAGGCAAATTTTACCCTAGTGATTACTTTTGAGAATTAGTATCCTAACGGGGGAGAATTAACAATTTCACTTGATGAAGATAAAAGTTTCATATGCATTAAAGTGCTTTTAAAAAGTCTAACAAGACATTTTTAGTTAAAAAAATAAAATCAGATTTCATTATACTTGGGGCAGAGGCAGGTGGTATGATGAGTTGAATCTCAGACAATTATAATTGTTTTCTCCCATGTTTGGAAATATAGCTGGAAAATCAGATTTCATTTTTCCCCTTATTTTAATTTCCACTTAGAAATTTGCAGTTAAAAAAAAAAAGAAAAAAATTGCTATTTTGAATTAATCAACTTGGCCTCTTAAATCTTTACCTGTAATAAATAGATTACAATCCTGTTTTTCATTATTAGCTTTTTCTAGGGTATAATATTATTATTATTATTTAGGACTACTCATGGAAAGAATTTAAGGATTGCTAGCTTTTTTTCACAGTTATTTTCTTTACAAAGTAGAAAAAATGAAATGTTACTCTGTTAGTTTTTTTGGAAGGGGAACTTTGGTCAAAGAGGATAAATTGTAATTCTTATCTTCTGATACATTTAAAGAGCTATTAATTATCCTCAACCTAAAGTTTTAAAGGCATTGTATCTTGTAGAACAAGATTTCTTAGAATGGGTGTTTTAAAGTTAAAGTGTAGGTAATGTCTTAAATTTTTAAATGCTTACTCTTTCAAATTTCCCCCAGCATGTACTAATAGAATTTATTTAGGATTGTCTGGGGGAGGTATTAAGTCACTTTCCACTGTTTTTAATATGAGCCAACCAGTTAAAAAGAGTAGTATTTGGAAGAAATTTCAACATTGATTGATATCGCCTCTATTAAAAAAAAATCTCTCAGGTTGGTGGATTAAAAATGAGAACTTTTTTTGGAAAAATTTTGGTGGAGAAGCATTTTACCACTTTTTTGGTGGGGAGGGAAGGGAAGTGATTGCATGTATGTGTGTCTGTTGGCCTTCCAATTGTTTGGTTTTTCTCTTCTTAAAAAGTTTGAAAATCTGGCTAATGTCTTTCAGAAAGTGTGACTAAAATTTTTGGGGATTGGGAGAGAACAGAAAAGGGAAAAAAAAAAAAAGCAGCAGGGGAGACTGTTGAAAAATCAGACAAGTCAGTCCAGTGCTGGAAATTCCAGACGAGGGGGAAAAAAAACTCAGAGATGGGGGTGGGGTCAATTTCCCGCTCCCCTCTTCTCTTGGAGGAGTGGCAGAATGTTCCTAGCCTCTGGTAAAGGAGAAGGGGCAAAGAGACACCTCAGGCTTAGAATAGTTAGAGATAAGAGTCTGAGAAGAAAAGTTTATTTCTATCTTTCAGGGTCTTTTCTTTCTTTTCCTAGTCGACCGTGGTGGCTGAGAGAGCTTCCTGGAGAGCTAGCTAACTGCTTGCCCTGCAGGAACTAACCCTTCCCCTTTCCACATTCTCTTCCCTCCCCCTACTCACCTCCCCCAAGCCTCAGGTCTTGAAATCTTTCTGGTTCTGTGTTCTCTCTAGTCATTGGTTACTAAGTTTCTATAAGCCCCTAATTAGCAAAATTCTCACTCCTGAGAGAATAACATAGGAATATATGCTGGGGTGCTAAGGGAAGGTAATGTCTTTGCTGCTCGAAACCAAATCCATTCTTTTTTCATTCATGTTACTTTAATATGTGGAGTGGAGATCTTGATATTGGTTTCTTATTGAGCTATCATAGAACCTCTTTAACCCTTGTGTTCCACAAAATTACTACAAAGTGCCTTTTTTTGGGATAGTGGCCATGTATAAGGTTAGCAAAGGAGAAGGAAAAATGGAAGGAAAAAAGGAGAGGGAAGAAGGAAAGGAAGAGGAAGAGTTTAAAGTGAAGGAGAGAAAATGGGATATAGGAAGAGAGAGAAGAGGAAATGGAATGGGGAAAGGATAGAATGAAATTCATATTTCATTATTACTGGAAGTATTCTCTTCTATGTAGATTGAAACCTTTCTAGAATTTTTCAACTTGTGCTCTTCTTGTCCATCTCTTCCCATAAATCTTTTAGAAAGGAATTGTATCACATGCTAGAGGCCTTATTCTGATTTTCTAAATCTCTCTGTCTCTCATCTTCTTATATGAGGAACCCACTTTCTTTTCTGATCCTATGTGTCCTCTTGAGGCAGAATGGCACTATGGGTTTTGACCTTGGAATTCAGAAGACACAGATTCAAGCCTTGCCCTTATCCATACTAGCTTTGTGATTATGAAAAAGTCATTAAATCTTTCAGTGCTCTAAGTCTAGACAGTCATCTTAAAGATTTTAGATTATAGAAGTATTTGTCAGAAATAGTGAAAGGACTTTCTGTACCAAGAGTTCCTATATGAATGAAATCAGAAGTTGAGGCCAGAAAAAAAAAATCCTCTTATGTTTCCAGAATGACTCATCACGGCAAGGATTGAATTGGAAGGGTTTTGAGGAAAGATCCAATGTTAGGCTGCTTTCTGATCATTTGTGGGAAAGGGGCAGCTAGTAAACTTTGAAGAAGAAAACAAGAAAATTATTTAGGGACCAGATTTTTCCAGCTCATCTTATCACACTACCATTGGAACACATTAATATGACCTACATATGGAACCATTAATAGTTAACAGGGTCAGTTTATGAATGGTCTTGAAGCCCTCTGCAAACAGAGAGGCCCTGCCCTTTATGTCCCAAAGGACTTTAAGCAAACAAAAATAAGTGAGCTCTAGGTTTTGCCTGCACACCATATTTTGGATGCAAAAGGTAGATCTGAGGAGGTGTTAGTTAGAATTAGTCACTTATGTCCTAGAGCCAGAGGCAGATCTTTGACCTTTCAGGGATTCTGCCTATATCATGGATTTTTTTGTATGGTAGCCAAGGGATCCTTTGTGGTCTCCAGCTCAGCTTCCTTCCCTTACTTTTCTTCCTTTAAGATCTAAAGAAATGTTTGGCATTTGTTAATTTTTAAAAAAGAAACATATAACAAACATGAGGCATCTCAAGTTCCTGTTATTCTAGATAGAGAGGGGATTGATTTAGTTAATCTCTTTTATTGATAATAAATTAGAAAAAAGGGTCAGATCCTATTTTAACAAGAACCACCCCAAGGATAAATTAGTATACAAAAAAGGTTTCCAAGTTTCAGCTCACTGGTCTCTTAGTTTAAACAAAGTTCGGTGGACACCATTTTGGAACAATGGAAACATTTTCATTAATCCCTTGGAGTTTCATTCATTTATTGGACAAGAGTTACATTAAACACCTATGATGTGCAAGGCACCGTTAGACACTTCTCTGGGCTAGCAGTGTAATAGGAAGATCCCTGGCCTGGGATTGAATCCTGGTTTTGATGTTTTTTAACTGTTGTGTGACCATGAGGAAATCATTTACCTGCTCTGAACCTATGGTTTCCTCTGACCCCAAAGAAACTATCTGTACTTCACAGGGTTGACATTATGTACATATTAACAATTGATGCTATAAAATGCTAGGAAAGGTTTTAAAAAATATATCAGAGGGCATTTTGGCTATCTTAAAGGGACAGGAGAAAGGAATAAAATATTCTAGTTCAATATAACAAGACAATATAACAAGTTCCCTGATGACTTAGTAACCCCATAGATTTATGAACTTCACCAAAGCCAAGTTACTGAAGGTACAAAGATCCTTTAGGAATATTTCTAATGTTACATGTCATTTTTATATCTTCTGACATTTCCTCTTTGAAATGAAAAAAATCCTCATTTTTTTTAAATGAGACCCCTTTTTAATTTTGCCCTGATAGCAGAATCATTATTGCCAAAGATGTTGCCTATTAGGATTTCAGTTGAGATGGTATTAACAAGGTTGGGTTTTTTCTTCATCTAAAACCTCTGGAAATTTTTGCAACTTAGTAGTAAATTATAAATGTATGTCAGGACTTCACAAAAATAAAATTGAAACAATTCTATTAAAGTGGGATTAGTAGAAAGTGAAATCTTTAAAGAGGAAGGAATTCTTGTTCTTGTCTTGGAATTCTTAGGACCTAGCAGAGTATCCTCCTGAAAAGTGGATACTTAATGCTTACTGAATAAATAAATGTTGCAGTAAAAGAATAGATTATTAGGCAAAGACCAATTCATCTATCTAGCAGTGTCAAAATATAGCTGAGTCAGCTCCAAATCTGGGTGTCCCCTCAGTTTTTATGTTAGTGTCATATTTATCTTTGTAGTCTTAGCACTTATCAGTACTAAATTTGTTGAATTGATTGTCTTTAAATTAAGTAGTCAGGTCACTGACAGAAATTTTGACTAGCTCAAGTGTATTCAAAATCTTTTGGTGCCAAGGACCTGTTAAAATCCTTTAAAAGTCCATGTTTTGGGTGTTGAGAATGATTCCTTGAGATAGCAGTATGGAGGGAGAGAAAATCTTAATGTCTGGAAAAAGTCTTAAGATCTTAAAGTCTGAAAAGTGTGGCTTGGGAAAATTCTCAATAGGAAGAGAAAAATTGAGATGGGAGATGAATGTATCTCCTTGAATTTTTCCCAATCTTATCAATTTTTGGAAGATTTCTGACCTGACCTTTTCTCTATATTCCACTTCTTTGGAAAGGAAATTTAAATAGAAATTGACATGTCAGGTTGTTTTACTCAAAATTTGAGTGAAACTTTTGGATGTTTTATAAAACTCTTGGGTCTGAATGAGTTTTGTTTTGTTTTGTTTTTAAAGGAAATGTTGATAATATGTAAACTCATGACAGGTTATCATTTTAAAAGTCCTAAACTTTTAGGGAAGAATTTAGATCAGAGTTAAGAAGCCCAAGTGATAACCAACTAACACTCTGCTTTTCATTCTTAGAAGTTCTTTTTTGTGTGGGGTTTTGTCTGTAAGGTCTTTGAGGACAAGGGATATTTTGTTTTCTACTCTGTTCTTCAGGACTCAGCTTAGAGTCCTAATGTTTTTTGCACAGAATTTTGAGTGGGGAGCTTTGGGTATGTCACTTGAAATGATTTGAATGATCCAAAGGGGAATAATCCCAGATGAAAATACAAAACCAACTCTCTTTTTTTAGTGCTACTTTTCAACTTTCATTCAAGTTATGTATGTTGATGTTTCCTGATGGAGGGGAGGTGACCCAGGTTGCTGGAAGATTTAGCTTGTAGAACACAAGCCTTGGTGGGTCTTATCAGTAGTAAAGACTTCCAGTACTGGCAGGTGACAGATTGCAAATCTTTCATTGGGATAGCCAGCATCAGCCTAGCTTAGTGTGGAGAGGCTCATTACCAGACAGCTGGCTGCTACATTATGAATTTTTTTTCCTTCAGTCTGAGCTATTCAGGCACTGAAGGCTGTGAGCAGCATCCGAAAACACTGGTCCTTGAAGTTCTCAGCCAGTTTCTGGAGGGATGACTTCCTCTGAGATGTCTGTGTCTTGCCTTAACCATTTCTTTGGGCATTATGCTTTAATTTTAGCCTTCCCTCTCTTCCACACAGTCCTGTTCACATTTGCCAGTGATCTAAACTGGCATAATAAATATAGAGTGAATCCATGTTAGAAGTAGATTTGAATGAGAGAGAGAGAGAGAGAGAGAGAGAGAGAGAGAGAGAGAGAGAGAGAGAGAGTAAGAGTGTGTGTGTGTGTGTATGTGTGTGTATCTATATGTATGTGTGTGTGTTGGGTGGTTGGAAAGGGGTGTTGATAAATGATTTCTTTTTTGTTGATACATTTGGTATCTTAACAGGGTAAGTATGTAATCTAATTTACTCCAACAAGCATTTTTTAAAGCCTCCTATTATATAGGAAGAGATTCTGGGCTAGGACTATAGAAACCAAAAAACCCAAAGCAGTTTATTCTCATGGAATATTTTAGGGAGGGAAGAGGGAGAGAAACAACTCATACACACTCAAAACAAAAACACTCATACACAAAGTAATTTTTGCATGGTAAGGTAGGAATAGGAGACAGGATGTACATGATGTAGATCTGCACATATTGACTTCTTCCTCCATTATGAAAAGCTAGGCAATTATGTTTTTAGAGAACTTTGGAAGAAATTGCCATTTTCTATTTAGAGCTATGCTTTAATGGGTCTGGCAAATGTCAAACAGGTCCCTAAATTTGTCTTGCATACACCTTCTCATATAGAAAAGTTGGGTATGCATGTGGGGGAGAGCAAAAACAAAGACACACACACACATACACACAGACAGACAGACAGAAGGAGAGATTGAGAACACAGAGAGAGGATGGAGATAGAGAGAGACAGAGAGAGAAAGAAGGAAAGTGAGAGAGAGGGAGGAGGGAGGAAGAGAGGGAGAGAGAAGGAAAGAGGAAGAGAGAGAGGGAGGGAAAATGAGAGAGAGGAAGGGAGAGAGAGGGGGAGGGAAAGTGAAAGAGAGGAAGAGAGGGAGGGAAAGTGAGAGAGAAGGAAAGTGAAAGAGAGGAAGAGAGAGGGAGGGAAAGTGTGTGTGTGAGAGAGAGGGTGTATGTGTGAGAATGTGTGTGTGTGAGAGAGAGAGAGAGAGAATGAATTTGTTATGTCCTCACAGAGAGTAGTCATAATCCTTCAGGAAATTGGCTGTTTATTTTGTTATTTTAGTGGCGGAGAAGCTATGCCAGGCACTAGTTGAAATTTCACACTTTAGGGTTATTGTACTTTAGCCAGAAAAAGGTATATAAGCAGAGTAGGCTTTGCTTGGCATATATGGTGGGGGAATCACCCTAAATTAAACACATGTGATCTGAAGGAGGGTGGGTCTTGAGCAGCAGGTGTTTGAGGAATCTTGGATTGGATAATAAAGGATGAGAGGCTGTTGATTGTGGGAAAAGAGGGTCATGGAAGTTGTCCTTTACCACATTAGGGATAGGCCTTCCTACAATTATGGATAACTAATCTAAGCAAATTTTTTGCTATCAAGAAGTCAGCAAGCAAAATGAGGCAACATGAATTCAAAAGTTGGTGTTTTTAGCATGTTGTTCATTCATAATGGCTTTAAAAAAATGTTTTGTTGAGCTTTATCCTTTCTCCAATATCGCCTCCTTAAAGGCTTAGACACTATATTGTAAACCATCTAGTCATTCTCCTTATAAAAGAAGAGTCTCAATATACTTTCTATGTTTTCTACAACTTCCTGATCTTTCCTCCTGATCTTTTAGGGGGCATTCTAGGAAGAGAACAGCTTACTTCAAGAAGAAGGGACTTTCAAATCTTGATATTGTTTTTTGGCCATGTAATAAGCCTGTGATTTTAATCAGTTACTATAAATCATTTTTACCGTTTTATAGAGTGATATCTATTTTGGGGTTCTGGAGTCTTAGTAGCATTTGGGCTCACTTGAGACCTGTCACCTTTCTATTAGGATCTTCCAATTGGAAGGAAGAAGGGGAGATAAGAACCTGGATATTGTTGGTAGGGATGGGGGAAGAAGTCACTCAGAATGGAAGCATTTTTACTGGTTCTTCTTTGGGGCACAAAGGAAAGCTCTAAGTGGATTATTTAACCATCTGCTGGTGTTTCAGCTTCTCTTTGAGAGAAGTCTATTTGTACTAGAGACTCATAGTTCATTAGGTGGTAAGATTTGACAGTGGAGCCGGAAGTAAATCTTGTTACCTTATTTTTGAGATAGATCCCTTTTGGGAATAACCTGTTATTTATTTGAGCTGATCTCCACCTTCACTCTTCACCTACTCTTCTGTGAAGTCTTGTGACTTAGAAATACTTGTCTTTTCTTAGTATAATATAGCAATTTGCTATTCATTAGGAAGGTTGGGAAATCCAGACTTGTGGTAGTTATGGTATCATTAGTCTTCTTGCTCCATTGAGTGCACAATCATCTGCAAACAAAAAATCACGCACCAACACTCTCTCCACTTTAGTTTTGACTTGTAGTCTTTTTTTTTTTTCCTGAAGCAATTGGGGTTAAGTGACTTGCCCAGGGTCACACAGCTAGGAAGTGTCAAGTGTCTGAGACCAGATTTGAACTCAAGTCCTCCTGACTACAGGGCTAGTGTTCTATCCACTAAGTCATCTTGCTGCCCAATTTGTAGTCTTTTTAAATTGAATACTTTACTTTCCCTCAGTGTGATAGCTGACCTTAATTCCACGTTTGTCCTCATTGAAGGCATTTGACAACATGGCAGAAAACATTATGCTAAAAAACATGGGAGCAAGTACAGCAAAGCAGAATTGAATTAGCTCAGAAAAAAATTCAAGATGTGCAAAGTTAGAGAGTCCATCCCAAATATTCATAGGGACTATGTTGTATCTGAACTGTGGCAGAGAATTCCGAGCTATTATTGGTCTGATCAGCCACATCTGGACACACTGTAATTCAACTGTAACATAGTGAGACAACCACCATTAACAAAACTGAGGTTAAAACAAGTCAAATGACTTGCTCTAGGACATACAACTAGCAGGTATCTGAAAGGGGACTTGCCCCAGGACAATTTGCTCTTGGAGAATCTCCCTGAGTTTGAGCCTGAGATGTATCCATTGTGATACCCAGCTGTAATAGTAAATAATAGAGATGGAAGTCCCCCTGGGTCTTCTTCCAATCTAATCCCTTTTCTACTATGCCTAAAGTAGGGGAGTGCAACTATTGAGTTCTCTTCTCCAAGTTGTGCCCCTGGGAAATTGAGGGGAGAAGATAAGAAACATAGCAAGCATGGAAGGGTTCAAGGCTTGGAGCAAGGGGTTCAGAGCTTTGCTATAGATATTTGCTATAGATATATGATATAGATATATTTGCTATATAGATATAGATATCTATAGATATAGATATTTGCTATAGATATATAGATAAATAGATATAGATATAGATATTTGATATATATTTGCTATAGATACAGTACATTTAACCTGAACTCAAAGCATAGGTTGCCATTTCTTTTATCCCTGAACATTACAGATGGCAATATCAAGTCTCCTCATTTTATAGATAGGGATCAGGGTGCAGATCCCCAGGGACATTATTTTATACCCCTTTCCCAATGTATGTAGCAAACAGATATCATCAGGAGATAGAAGGTAGGGCTGTGACATTCTGCAATGGTAGCAGGAGACAGGAAAAACTCTAATCCAAAATGAATGCATGAGATCTTGTGAGGTTTTGTGAGTGCCACAAATTTTGCCCATCCCCTTCACCATTTCTTTTCTCCAGAAGATTGGTGAAATGTTATTTTTATCTTGTCTTCGAAGTATTATGGATAAAGACATCCTGATAAAGAATGCTAAATGGGAGTTTTCCTCAACTTGCTTCTCATTCAGAACCATGGTCTCAAGGACTACAATTCCCAAAGATCATTTCTTAGACTTTAGATCTCAGGTCATTTTTCCTGGGTTTCCCAGGAAGGCCCACAGTGTTTCCCATCCTGACAGATCTTTGATCATTTATACCCCTCTGCCTTGTCTTCTAATCAGTGCTGTATGTATTATGTATCATTATGTATGTTTTTTGTCTGAGCTGCTACTTGAGGGCTGTCCATAATTCTCTGTTTATGTGATAGAGAAGGAAGCAGATTGGGACCTCTGTCTCTTTCTGCTCCCTCTGTACTGTCCACTAGCAGGTAGCCAGCTGTGGCATTCTTTACTTCTTCCACAAATCAATACCCGTGATGATTTCTCAGGATTCTATTCTCAGGAATTTGACTTCTTTATGTGATTTTTACTCTTTGGTCTTAACTCTTTCCCTCCTCCCCAAACCACACATCTCCTGTCTGAAATAGTCATGGTGTTTGCTTTACTCGTAGTCCTGTTTGATCACATAATCTATCTTTTTTCCTCCTGCCACCGTCTCAGTCCAGGCACTCCTGTCAGCATTTCCAATTGCCTGAACTATTGTAATAGCTTCCTAACCTAAAAGTTTTTTTTTTGTTTTGTTTTTTTGCTTCTACTTATTCTGTATTCTGTTGTATATTATATACTATGCTTCTGAGATAATATTTTCTGATTTGGCTATGATTCATGTTCACAAACCCTTTGGTGGCTCCCATTATTCAAGGAATAAAGGTCAAATTTCTTTTGACATTCAAAACTAATCTGGCTCTAATATACCTTTCCTGCCTTAATTCTGCTCCATTCAATCTTTGCTCTAGCCAGACTAGATTGCCCTCTATTCCTCAAACATGCCTTCTGTTCTCGACCTTCCATGCTACAGATACTACACTCTTCCCTTGATGAATTCCTTCCACTCCTTAAAATCCAATTCTTGCCATCTTGAAGAATCACCTGATCCTTCCTGTTGGTAGCAATCTTCTCTCTCAGACAGATTCTTGAGTTGGAAAGAACCCAAAGACCATTTAGTTCAGCCTATAGATGGACAGCAATATTTTTATGGTATCCCTGGCAAATAAGTAACCTCCACTTGTACACATCCTGTGAGGGGGCTTTTTTCAAGAGAAACCATTCCACTTTAGGACATCACTAATTGTTAGGATTTTATTTTATTTTTTTACATTGAGCCTAAAGCTTCTCTGGTTTCTATCCATTGTTTTTAGTCCTACCCTCTGGCCTAAAGGGGAAAACATGCCATAACTTCTATCTGGCAGCCTTTCATTTAAAATTCTTTAAGACATTCCTTCAGACTTCTATCTTCTAGGTTAATTATCCCCCTTTCCTTCCAAACTTATTGATCATCTTTGTCTGAACGGGCTTGTCAATATATTTTGTACCTCTCTAATATGCTCAATATAGCATATTGTGACATGGTATTGTGTGGTAAGAGTTTTTGTGTATTTTATTCCCATTGGATTTAGATACTAAAGTGAATCTGTGTTCTCTTGGTTTTGGGCATTCCTTTAGTGATGAAGACTGCCAACTGTTTCTTTCTGAGCATTCTGTGCAACTTTTGTCCATGTCTTACTATAAAGTTATCACTCGTTACTGGGGTCCACTGAATATGCAGGGAGGCAGGGGAAAGAGGAGGAAGAAGGTTTCCTGATAGTTTTCTTGACTTTGCATAATTACCAGTGGGGCATGTGGCCTGGGAAGTCCTGCATAACTATTTTTTTCCTGTATGCATTTCTCTGACAGTGTCCTTTACTCTGCTTTTCCTAGAAGTTGTGTCATTTATAATATCTTACAGCCCACCTAGTCTCTTCATTGCACTTTGGGTTTTCTGTCATTTTTTATTTTCAAGTTTTTGGAGTGACTCAAAGCCAGACAGCAATGCCAAAGAAATACTGGTGTTAAAAAGACTAACCTTAGTTTCATTGAGATTAGAAGCATTTAACAGAATTGTTCAATTACCCAATAGCAGTCCACTGGATTGTAAACTCCAAAGAGGCAGGGACCATGATTTTCAAATTTGGCATTTAGGAAAATGTTCTTCACATTTAATAAATAATGTGACTAATAATGCTCATTGATGATAATTTGAAAAGAATTGGGTCTTAACCCACTAGCTCCCCTCATTTTGGAGGACCGTATTGAACTAATGGTCTCTAAGGTACCTTCAATTTTCTAATTAATGCTCCCTATATCCTCAGCAATTTGGTTCTCTCTTTTTTCACTACCTGTTCCTGTTGCTCTCAGACTCTTTTCAGTGGCAGAGCCTTTTGCATTAAAAACAAAACTGTGGTAGAATCTTTGCAGTAAAATCTTCTAACTTAAAAAAAGGCAACTGCTTATTAAATGGTGCCAAATAACAAAAGGCTGGTTTTTTAATGTCTCATTTTCAAATCTAATGATATTTCAAATATTTGAAGTATATTGATTGTGATTTTCATTACCACCACTAGACAGAAACATATACTTGGAGAAATTTAAACATATTTCTTAGCTAAAAAAACCAAAACAAAACAAAAAGCCAACACCCACCTTGAAATTTGTTTCTAAATGTTGTGTGTTGCATAAACACCTCATTGTAATTTTGCTTGATCCATGGAAGTGTTTTTTTGAAAATTTCCCTAGACAGCACATAGGACGCATTAAAGCTGCCAGAATCTATCTGGAATTGGGAGATTGGTGTGGTCATATTTGTTCTTTCTGTCAATGAGATAGAATATCTAAAACAGGGTGATCTTTGGATTTATTAGCATTTGTTTTCTAGTCTTTCAATTATCTGGTTTTACCCAGTGATCCAGAAAGGACAGTGATAGAAAAAACACAGTTAAAAAATGAAATTATCCCCTTTAGTACCAAACCCTCACATTGCATTGGAAATATAATGGATACTGCTTATTTTAAACAGACAGACATCAGCTAGCAATTGTTGCATGTATTTAATGATTGTAAACCAATAAGAAGCCAACTCATGGATCATGTGGTTAATTTTAACCAATCTCTGAAGGCTCTTTTTCTAGCTGAAACCATGTCATATAATATAGATGGCTTTGCTATGGTGGCGAGCTTGTCTGTCATCTTAACTTTTTTTCTCTGAGGACTCCAACTGTACCACCCATCCCATGAAAGAATTCAGTTCAACAGGTCTTTTATTGAGTGCTGTATCCTGTGTTGGGCCCCCATGGGGAGAGACAAAGAAAGACATATGGGAAGGTCTTTACAATCAAGGTGTTTGCCATCTAGGTGGTAGTCATGACAAAGACATTCAAAACACTGTACAAGGTCCAGTGTGATGAAATGATAATGGGCAGAGTTGGCATTATTGCAAACTGGACTAGCAAGGAGGGATAGGTAGGATATTGGGGGGAAGGGAGATGGGACAGGAGGAAGGACTTTCATTTGTTTGAAGTAGGGAGAAGCTTGAGCAAAGGCTGGAAGGCAATTTTTTTTTTTAAGTAGTTGGAAACAGTGTTTGTTATCTTATTGGAGCACGCAATTTAAAAAAAAATTTTTAATAGTATTTTATTTTTCCCAAGTACATGCAAAGATAATTTTCAACATTCACCTTTCCAAAATCTTATGTTCCAGATATTTTTCCCTTCCCAAAACAGCAAGCAGTCCAATAGATGTAGGTTAAACATGTGCAGTTCTAAATATTTCCATATTCGTCATGCTGCTCAAGAAAAATCTGATTAAAAGGGAAAAAATAACATGAGAAAAAAACCAAGCAAATAAACAACAACAAAAAGATGAAAATACTATGCTTTGATCTATATTCAGTTTTCTTAGTTCCCAGTCTCTGTATTTCCATCACAAATGTATTGATACCTGATGATTGAAAAGACATGCAATTTCTTTGAAAGTTGTTAAACTCCTTGAACAGGAAAAGTTTCATTTTTTGGTAATTTTCCCCCTAGCATATTATCTGGTAATAGTGATGATTTTTTGTTCCTTTTGGGAGCTAAGGACAACAATCAATCAACCAATCTAGTAATAAATGTATGTTTGATTGGGAAATAGACCAGAGGGACTTTCAGAAAATATATCTTATTAAAATTTTAATATGACTCAAAAGGACCCTGCAATTAGGAGTCCGAAGCCTTGGGTTCTAGTTCTTACTCTATTTCTAATTCCTTGTGCAATCTCAGGGAAATTGCCATTGCTTTTTTGGGTCTTACTTTCCTCATCAAAGTAGGGAATTAGATTATAAGATTTCTAAAAGCCCTTCTCTTGCTAATATTCATTGACATTTAATTATTCAGGAATATTTTCCTTAAATTTCCATTTAAAATTTTTTTCTTATTAGAAAACTGAGGTCCAGAGAGGAGTGAAACTAAACTCTTGAAGTCCTTGTCATCCTCAACATTTATCAAGAACCATATTTTCTTTTTGCATATGTTTTCTTTTTTCTTTTTCTTTTTAATCTATTTTCTATGTTTTATTGTTTTGATTGATTTTGTTAAATATTTTCCAATTAGATTTTGTGTTTTCACTTTTAATAGCTTTTTATTTTACAAAGATAGTTTTCAACATTCACTTTAAAAAATCTTGTGTTCCAACTTTCTCTCTTCCTTCCTCTACCCCTTCTCATAGAGAGCAAGCAACTCAGTATAGATTAAACATGTGCAATTCTTCTAAAAATTTCCATATTCATTACTGCATATATTTTCAAATGCTTATAAATTTATTATTTTTTCCATTGTCTCTTATGGATTATTCCCCTTCTCTCCAGTAGAACTCAATGTTGCAAAAAAATATAATTAAAGGGCAGCTGGATAGAGCGCCAGCCCTGACGTCAGGAGGACCTGAGCTCAAATCTGATCTCAGATACTCAACACTTCCTAGCTGTGTGACCCTGGACAAGTCACTTAACCTCAATTGCTTGGGGGAAGGAGGAAAGGAAGTATAGTTAAACCAAAACATTTGGTTGTATGTCTCATAACTGCATATCTGTGATTGTACCACCTCATTCTTGTAATCTTCTGAAGTCAGGATTCTTCACTGCATTGCTCAGAGCACTGGTAACTTGTAATGTTCTTTGGCTTTGTTTTATTTTATTTGTTATGTGGCTGTTTCTCCTGAATCTGTTCAATTATCTATACAAAATATCCCTGAAACTCTTATACCACTTTTAAGTAGTAAATCCAAGAGAGGTGATGTGCTCAGGGTCACACAGATCAAAATTGTCAAATCCAGAATTCTAACCTAAGTTCAGAGTTCTAGGAATTCTCTATTGAGAATGAAATGTTTAAGCCAATAAAACGTAATGCTTCACTAAGACTTTTGTGGACATCCTATACTACCTACCTCCAAATTTCTCTAGATTCTAGATAATTCTCATGGAATATATTCTACTATATTCATATGTCAGAATTATTAAGTCAATATTTGATTTTTTCCCTCCCCCAATTTTTGTTTCCAAGAAAAAATGCTGCTACAAGTATTTTTCTATGTTATACTACTTTTCCCCCTGACTTTGAGCTCCTTTGAGAGGCAATTTCTGATCTTTTTTTTTTTTTTCCTCCTGTTTTTGCGTGCCATCTCTTTTTCTTCTTCTTTTGGTGAAGCAGTTGGGATTAAATGACTTGCCCAGATCACACAGCTAAGAAGTCTTAAGAGTCTGAGGACAGATTTAAACTCAGGTCCTCCTGATACCAGAGCTGGTGCTCTATCTGCTGTGCTATCTAGCTGTCCCTATTTGTTTTTATTCTTATTGAAAACATTCATTATGTATCTACAGATGGTATGCTACGTTAAGGGAAAGATACAGAGTTTAGATAAGACTATCTGAAGTCTACAAAGGAAAAGTCCATTTAAGATGAAGAATAGGGTCAGCTAGGTGGCGCAGTGTATAGAGCACCAGCCCTGAATTCAGGAGGGCCCTAAATTCAGAAGGATTCGAGTTCAAATCTAGTCTCAGACACTTAACATTTCCTGGCTGTGTGACCCTGGGCAAGTCACTTAACCCCAGCCTCAGGGAAAAAAAAAAGATGAAGAATAATTAGTTCTGTAATCTAAGTGTATTTGAGATCTTGATATACAATTAGCTCACCATCTCAATGAATGGTAGTATTACTTAGGGTAATAGTAGCTGCTGATTTGTGTTTAATTCTTTTGAGATATGCAAAATACTATATATGTAGATATATTTGTATATTATATGTGTGTGTATATATATTCATTGTGTGTGTAAAAATCTCTTGATCCTTACACCAGCCCTCTGAAATAAAAACTGTAATTATTATCTCCACTTTACAGACAAGGAGGCTGAAGCTCTACAACTGGGTATGGAAAGTCCAGCCCATGACGGGCCATAAGAGGGCCCTTGAAATAATTTGTTAAGGCAATAGCAAATGATGATGAGCTGAAAGTTAAGTACAACAACCTCCCACTGGTTGAATTCTATAAGTTGATCATTTTGTATGGCTCAAGAATGATGGCCAAATGGCTCTAGGCAGAAAAAAAGGTTCCCCACCCCTGCTTTTAGAGGTTATTTAGAAACTATTTCTACCTCTTTGTACCCAGCTCCTAATTGAATTCCACTAACTTCAGTGGCTGCCAAACTTAAAGCTGGGAAATTTAGGGAAGTATAGAGAAAACTCGTGGGTCTGGCATTTAGATAAATTTAGATGCAATCTTCTGGATCTCAGAGAATTGTGACACGTGTGACATATTATTCATAAAATAATACCAGTGCTTAGAGATTGAAAACACTCATATGCTTGTTGTGCATTCCTTCCCTCCCACCTCCTGAAAATGTAAGGAAATCTCAAGATGGTTGGAGAGCAAGAGTAAGCCTGGAGTTGTGGACCTGTCCAGCTAAACTGTGAAGTGGATAAAATTCTGGACTTGGAGTCAAGAAGACTTAAATTTAAATCCAGCTTCATTAGGTCTGTTGGGCAAGTCACTTAGTCACTGTTTGCCTTAGTTTCTTCATCTGTAAAATGGAATAATAATAGCACCTACTTCCCAAGGATGCTGTAAGGATAAAAGGGATATTTGCATACCTTAAAGCACTATATGGATACAAGTTATAATTATTATTTGTTGTTATTATTCTTGAGTTCTTGGGATGCCTATGTCTGGAAGTGGTCACAGGTGTCTGGCATTCTTCAATAAGTTGTAAGAATTAAGAATGTTGATGTATCTGTGAAATGGACAGACTAAATTGTGTTTGCAACAAACTCTTGAGGCACGATTATTCTCCCTATTTTTAAAGAAAATCTGAGGGTCTGAGGAGAATAACTGACAAATAATAGGATTTGAAATTAGATTTCTTCTGACTCCATCCCACACCTACATCTTGACATACTATACACATGGTGCTCACCTCTGAGTGGAGTTAGCCTTATTTGAGACGGTTCAGAGCCATTTTGTGTGTTTGTTTATCTGGGAGTAGTCTGGCTCAGATCAGGAGAGGAGGTGAGGTGACTGTGTCAACTGGGCAGATGCAAGGATGATCTCTTGGAGTATGATCTCAAGGCTCAGACTCCCACCCCGTACCCTTCCAACCTCCCTTTCCTAGGATAAGGACGAACAGGGCTGGGATTCCCTTAGACCCTCTCAGTCTGGGAGGTGGGTGACAGGGGGCTCAGTCTAATAACTGTAGCTCTATCTCTCTGTTGACAGACTTCCACTTTATCAGGGAAGGAAGGGATGGAAAGAAAAGTGTGGGAGGGGGCAGGAGGGGAGAAAGTTGAATATATCAAGGCATCTTTTAGGGAAAGGAAGCCCTTTTAGCTGTCTGTTCTTCTCGGGTCTGGGCATAGGCCTAGGCCCAAATTCTCGGCTCTTCAGGAGAGGCAGAGCTGCTGTTGTCACAGAAGAATGCTGCCTGTCTCCGGGCTGCCATTTTCTCTGTCCTGTGTATTTCCCCTCCCCCCCCTTCATCCCTATTTCAGTGTTTGCAATGGAAGAAGCCAACCCCCACCCCAGGACTTGTCTCAGCAATGGCCCTGAAAGCAGCAGAAGAGCGGACTGGATTGGATCTGGCTTCACTGAAGACCTCCAAGGGGGATGGAACCCAGTGGGACTGGGGTCAGGTTTCCGGTGGGTGATTCAAGAGAGAGACAAAGAACAGGGTCTTGACTCCCCTCCCTTCCCCCTTCCTCCTCCTTCCCATTTAGGAGCATGGCTTTTTGCTCTGGGGCTAGCTTATCAGAGAAAGGCTGAACAAATGCCCCAACAGTAATGAGGAGGGGGAGCATCTTACTCAGCATCCTCCTTTTCCTGGTATCTCAGAGTCCCTTCCCCCCCTTCTCTCTCCTGAGCTCATGCTTCACAATAAAAAGGAGATGTAGTGAACAAGACATCAAGAGATGACATACTCATTTCTTCCTGGGCTAAGTGAGAAAGGCTAGACCTGTGTGTGTGTTGGGGGGGGTTGTTGAGCTTGGAGAGTATAAGACGGACTGACGCCTGCCTCCCCCAACCCCCAATCTATCCCAGCTGCTCAAACCTTCTCAATTCCCCCCGAGGGTGTGACCCCTCTCCTCCTTCTCCCCCTCAGCTGCTGTGCCCTTCCCTCTTCAGCTGCTATCATAGCCCCTCCTAGTCAGTCTGCTTGGCACCTTCTGCCCCCACAAGTTTCTGGAACCCCATTGCTCTGTGCCCCTGCTTTGAAAGCTTTTTATCCATGCTTCCCCTCTTCATGCACACACCTGCTACAGCCTTCCTTTCCTATAAAGGGTGGAGTGATGAGACAATCAGACCAGCTGTTATTTATTCCCCACCCTTCTATACACCCCAACAGAATCCAGGACTTGAGGGGGTCATTTCACCCATTTCCTTGGCTCCAGGCTTGATCCCATCTGACTAATTTTAAATAGATTAGAATCATTTCTTCTGTTTCCTAACTTAGAATTTCCACCTAAAGAGAAACACTAGTGTCATATCCCAGGTGAAATATCTTCAGGTGAAATATAACCTAGTGAATAGACCTGAGTTCAGTGCCTGACTCAGATAACTTAATAGTTATATAATCTATATATAATAGTTATATACTCTGTAATATAATATATCTATATATAATAGTTATTTATATATATATGTCTGTGCAGATCAATTAAACTCTCTGCCTTAATTCCCTCATTTGTAATTATTTCTTGTTTTTAAGTCTTTTGGGACTAGTGATCTTTGAAGGAGACTTAAGAGCATCTTCTTGGGTGTCAGATTTGTAGGGAATATTTTGAGGCCAGTAGTAACTTATAGCAATGATGTGGCTCCCTTCTTCCCCCCAATCAGAATAAGAATTGTTTTATAACTCAAAGAATCCTTTCTGTAGTGTTATTAAAGAAATTTCTTTTGATATCAGTTTCTCCTACATGCTTCGAGATGAGGATCACAAAGTCCTATATATTCTCTGAGTATATATTCAGCTGTAGAGGATAAACCTGTCCCCTCTATTACTCATCCATTTGTACATCATACTTCACTTCAATATTTCTCTTCTTCCAAATTTCTGTTTCTGCTTCTTAATTGCCTGATTGGAAAGATTAGATTTTCTTAATAAAATAGAGAGCAACATTAGTTTATTTAAAGTTTTATTGCCTCCCCCAGGTAAGAGTACCCTGCTCAGTGTTCCAGAATACCCAGGAAGATGTATCCCCAAGGGTCCATATGTGAATTATCTCAGATGGGCTGCACTGCTCAAATATTATCTTCCATTTCCCTGACAAGTTTGTTCTGATTGTTTTTCTTTAATACCTCTCTTCCCCCATTTCCTTTCCCTTCCCATTTTCAATTTCTTTAAAAAACAAACTTTTTTTTTAAACTGAGCTTTAAAATTTTCATTTATTTATTTATTTTAACATGGTTATCCCTTAACCAATCAACCCACATATCCAATACTCTTCTGGCTCTTTTTTTAGTCGGATTGACTTTGATGCAGTATGGCTTAGTGGAAAGAGATGGATTTGTAGCCAAGAAGACCTAAGTTTGAATCCTATCTTTGCTACTCAGCAAATTACAACCTCTTTGAGCTTCAGTTTCCTCTTCTGTAAAATGAAAGGGTTGGACTAAATGTTCTTGAAGTTCTTTTCTAGGTCTAAATTTGCCCTATATTTTGAAAAGACAGCTGTGGTTAGGAAGCACTGCTTTGCCGCTGCTTTAATTCAGAGCCGAAAGGAAAGGGATATGATGGCACACTGGGCAAGGCGACAAGACTAGAATCAGTGGAGACCCTGGGCTTCTCAAGGATTCCTTAGGAGATACCAGAATATCTATCCTTCAAATCATGTGTTATCAGTTGGCCAAAAAGTGTAGTTTCCTGGGAGCCCATCTATCAGTCTGTTTCTTTTTCAGATGAATGGCTTGAGGAACAAAGCCTTGACTGTTTTCAATTTACCACAAAAGTTTTGTTACTCTGTATATGGCCACTTAGCACCTTGCTACTTCCAAGAGTTCTCAGTTTCACACCATTAACCCTTTGGTTTCTTCCCTAATTTAGAAAAGTCTTTCAAAAATTGATGCCTTTGAAAAAAAAAGAAAGCTTCAACCTGGACTGTACACCTTTATCTCCATGGTCAACTGATTGGTCAACAAGCATTTATTTAATGCCTGCTATATCCTAGACCTTGTAGTAAGCCTTGGGGAAACAGGCACAAAAACCAAACAATTGTTGTCTTGTAGGAGCTTATGTTTTAATTGGAGTTTTATTTATATATACATATATATATATATGCATATATATGTATACATACATATATATGTGTGTGTATATATATATACATATATATATATATTTATGCAATATGGACAAAGTGAATATAAGGCACTTCAGAAAGGAAAGGCTTCATGTAGAAGGTAGGGTTTGAGCTGAGTATTTAATGCAAATTTATGGAGATAGATGGAATGGCTTATGTGGGAAGCAGCAAGGAGGCTAGCATTCCAGTAATAGCATAATCGTCATCACCATTATCATCGACATAGCTAGTGATACTTTATGGTTTGCAAAGCAGTTTACAAAATTAGCTTTTTTTATGCCCAAAATAACCTTGGGAAGTAAGTGCTATTATTATGGATATTGAATGATTTTGATATTGAACCCAAGGCAGAGCAATTTAAGTGACTTAAGCAGGATTCTACAACTAGCAATAATTTTTGGAGACAGAATTTGAATCTGAGTCTTCCTAGCTCCAAGTCCTGTTATCATGATTAGGTTTATGCTTAGGAAAATCACTTTAGTGACTATGTGGAAGATGAATGGGAAAGGAGAGAGTTTTGAGGTAATGTAAAAACATTGGTAATACATTATTTTTTGTTTTCTAAAATATGTATAATGAAAGCCAGGGTGCTTTAGTAGAGTCAAAGAACTTGTTGGCATTGAATGGTACTACTATGTGATTTGGGACAAGTGTATTAATTTTTCTGAGCTCCTAGTTTCCAAACCTGTAAATTCAATGCTTCTTATAGTTTTAAATCCTACGATTAATCAGTAAATCAGGGAGATTAGTCCCATCTGACATTATTGTATTCTAAGAGATTTCTTGTGTTCATTCACTTTGCTTTTCAAAAGGAAGATATTTTAGTAGAGAGAATACTTGGTCTGGGAATTAGGCTGGGTTCTGTTTCTAACTATTTGTATGGCTTTAAATGGGCTGCTTTCTGAACCTCAGTCTTCTTCTGTATAACCATTTGAAAATGATGCCTTAAGACCCCTTATATGTCCCTAGATTCTGGGAAGAATGAAAACTTCCATTCCAATTAAGGCACTTTCCTGAATGCCTGATAAATAACCAAATGTCATCTCATCTTCCCTATTCTTGGGCACTATTTATGTCTTAATTTATTTTAAAAATGTTTTATTGATATCTTTTTATATATCACATATACTTCTCCAATATATTCCTCTCTCCTCCTCCCAGAGAGCTATCTAGAGCTGTCCCTTATGACAAAGAATAAAAAAGGGGAAATATAGCTCTGTAAAACTAAACAACCTGTTGAAAAAGCCTGACATTATTATATACAGTGTATCACACTTAAATTTCCCTTTCCCTGTAAATAATGGGGAGTGATGGGTGGGAAGTCATATCTTTTCATTTATATTGATCATACTATCATTTTTCTGCTTAGGATTTCTTGACTTTGCAAGTTCATGTAAGTCTTTCTCTGTATTCACCATGGTCATTGTTTCTTATAACATGTAATATTCAATTGTTACTTAATAATCTATCACACTTCTAATTGCTAGCATAATATGCTAGTAGCAATGGATAGCCTTTTAGTAATAGATAGGTAAGTCTTGACTTTGTTTCCACTTCTGCTATTACAAAAAAGTGCTACTGGAAAAAATATATACATTTGATATGTATTCATATCCTTAATTTAAACAAATCCATTTCCAACTGAAACCTGTTGGATGAAAGATTAGTAGAACTGTGGTATCAAGTGATATGTGTGTGAGTGCTGGTAGGATCATAGTCTTGGAACTAGAAGAGATTTTACCATTAGTCCACCATGGGAGGGATGAAGAACTAGTCTGAGAGGCAAAGTTATGTGGCCATGATCTTAAAGGTCCCAAGTGGCACCAAACCTAAACCCAGGTTTGATCATTTTTTGACTCCCAGTTCAATTTTCTTTTCATGTTCCCATGCTCCTTCTAAGCTAATCTATGTAGCAGACCTAATCAAGGAATTTTAGAATTCTAAAGACCGAGGAACAATGTGATATATATATATAGTCAATAGAATGCTAGATTTGGAATAGGAAGACCTAGGTTCCAGTCCTGTCTCTAAGACTGACCACAGGCAAGTCACTTAGCCTTGCTTAGCATTTGAGGCTACAGTACCTCAAATTAGTAACCTTTCAGGGCTGTTGATTGAATGAGACTTGTGTATATATAGAAAATACTGTGCAAGCATTAAAGTGCTATATATGTCTGTTTCTTTTCTGTTCTCCCTCTTGTCTGGTCCCTTGTCTACAAGTCAACCCTAGCTTTGAATGCACCGTTGACTCAGCATCACTGCTTTTGCTGAAGGGAACATTAGAAGTCTAGTCCTTGGAATTTACAAATAAAGAAACCACAGTCCAGAGACATGAGGAGTTTGGCCCAAGGAAATATATACTTAGGGGATGTGGGACAAGAAGAGCTTGGGAATTACGTAAAAAAGGTCCAGAGTCCCAGGTAGCTTATAGTTCAAGTAACTCTTGACTTCCCATCTCTGTAACCAGTATCATTATACACATAATGACTTTGCATGTAGATGTTTATATAACTATGTGCATAGGCTGTCCCCCACATATTTCCTAATCTTCTTTCCCAACTTGCAGCATCCTCCATAGGGCAGCTTCTTCTCTACCCTCTCTATGTCCCTTCCCGGCTACCTGGCATCCAGCCTCCTGTAGTGTCTTCAGTCCCTGAGCTTGCCTGCCCTGCCTTTCTGCTTCTTGATACAATTTGGGCAGGGAGCCCTGGGCATCAAGCCAGCTCCACCTCCCTTTTCCTCCCCTCCCCTCCTTCCACCAGGCCCCACCTCTTGTCTGAGTTGCTGCCATCCCTGTAGTGTGCCAGTTACACCCCCTTCAGAGAGGGTTTTCCCAGATGATCTGACTCTGACTATCACTCTCTGCCCTGAGCCAAGGTCCAGAGATTTCCCCCCTATACTTTTGTACCATAAAGGGGAAAAGCAAAACAAAACAATGACACAATTACTAAAAAAAAAAAAGAAGAAGAAGTTAAGATTGGAAATCATCTGCTCCTTTTCTTTATCACCTGCTTGATAGGAGAGGGAATGAGCTTTAGTGGAAAGAGAACTAGCTTTCAGGGACACCTGAGTTCCTTTCTATGGTCTGTTACTAACTGGCTCTCTTGTGACTTAAGGAAAGTCACTTTTTCTGTTTCCTCACCTGGAACCCATCATTATAAAATTCCTTGTTGCCTCTAAAAATGTCTATTTCATTGTTTATATAACTGAGAATAGGTTGGATGATATTCCTAAAAGTGGAGGAATTAGTAGAACTTTCCAGAGGATTATAAGACATAACCCAGTGGGTAAACTCTTCAGATGGCCACCTCAGTCTCAGATTTCTAACCAGTCATCTGGTGTTCAGCTGTATTGCAGAGTACTGGATTTGAAGGCAGACAATCTGGATTTGGACCCCAACTCTGCTGAGTCACCTTTTTGTTGGCCCCATCTGTAACTAGCAAGGAGGTTGTAGTAGATAATTTTTCAAAGTTTAAATCTATGCTTTTATGAGCTTTCCTGGAGGACCCAGAACAACAAAATTATACTTACACACTTTTTATCTCTTTTAGTAGATTACAGTAGGTAGGAGGTTTAGAGAGTTTGTTTCTACAGTTTGTGTGGGTGGAATATTAAGACTCCTTTTTCTCATATCCTAATGGTGGCTCCCTCTGAAAGACTTTCCCACAATATGTGGGCACCAGGTAGGAATTTTTTTTCCTATCAGAATACTCTATTTCTCTCTGCTCTTGAGCATTGATTAATTAAATCAGGGAAACAAATCCAACAGTCATTTATTGAATGCCTTTTAGGTATTGTAATGGCTTCGGATCCTAGAGGTGCAAAGACCAAAAAATAAAAATGAATCATCCCTCCCACCAACCAAGAGTTTCTGACCATCCATGGTGAAAATATAAGGATGCTATTGATTGTGGAGAAGCATAGTATCACTAACTGTTGACAGACATGTAGGAACTGAATTTCAGTAGTTTCTCAGTTTCCTATCACCATTTATGCATGTTGTACAGTACGTTATACTACAATATCTATATTGCACAAGAAATTTTCATCTTTTATTTTTAGAATGCAAATTTCTTTTAAAATTTAAAGTCAGATATGTGTAATGTGAATTTGTGTAAAGTGAGAATTGTCTGTATGTTCCAAACTCAGTTCTTCTTGTAAGCTTGAGATGCTTATAGTCTGCTTGAACACTGCCACAGGTATGCAGATTAGTTATTTGGAAGGGACAAAATACCAACTGGAATAACTATTAGTTCAGTTGGTAGCATAGTATGTAAGGGGGAATGAAATATAAATTGAGTCTGGAAAAGCAAGTTGGAACTGAGCTGGCTATTGTCTTAGAGCCAGAGGGGAGCCTCTGAACATTTCTGAGCCAGGAAGGACCTAATCATGTAGGCTTTGGCTGAGTAACAGTGGAGACAAAGGGGGGAGGGGTAGGATTGAGGTGGGGAGGTTAACTAAGATTTGGTAATTGATTGAATGGAAGGTGCTGAGGAAGAGGGGAATGACCTTAAGCAGACAAGCCTTAGATAGTTAAGTAAATTGGGAAGTGGTATCCTTAGAATAAATAGGAAACCTGAAGAAGCTGTGGAAGACTTGCATTTTGGACATACGAACAGTTCTTATTGTGTAAAATTCACATTGCACAAATTTGACTTTAAAGAATTCTGTGTTATTGTTCTGTAAGAAATGATCAGCAGAATGATTTTTGAGAAGCCTGGAGAGAATTACATGAACTGATGCTAAGTGAAATGAGCAGAACCAGAATTTCATCATACATGACAATGGCAAGATTATATGATGATCAATTCTGATGGATGTAGCTCTTCTCAACAATAAGACAATTCAGGCCAGTTCCAATAATTTTGTGATCATGAGAATCATCTACACCTAGAGAGAGGACTATGGGAACTGATTGTGGATCACATCATAGCATTTTCACTTCTTTTGTTGTTGTTTGATTGAATTTTATTTTCTTTCTCATTTCCCCCCCTTTTCTGATTTTTTTCTTGTGCAGTAAGGTAATTGTGTAAATATGTACTTCTACATTGGATTTATATATATTTTTTACTATGTTTAACATATATTGGATTACTTGTCATCTAGGAGGGGGTGGGGGGAAGTGGGAAAAATTGGAACACAAAGTTTTGCAAGGGTCAGTGGTGAAAAATTATCCTTGCATATGTTTTGAAAATAAAAAGTTTCAATAAAAAATTCTAAAAGAAGTTTGCATTCCAAAAAATTATGAAAATTCCTTATGCAGAGTAGATATTGTATGATAAAACATTGAATGACCTATGAAAATGGTAATGAAAAGTTGGGAAGCAGTTGTAGGTCAGTTCCCATATGTCTACCAACAACGAATGATGCTGTACCTCTCTGTGTTCAGTAGTGATTCATGGGTGATGACACATGCAATTGAAGTGGAAAGTGAAACATCTTATAAGCATAAGCCATTAGATTTGGAAATGAAAATGAAAATAATTAGAAAATATGAAGACATCATTTAGAGCACATGAACTTAGACTTTCAGAGTTGACTGTGAACACCATAATAAAGAATGCTTCCTGGACAAAGAAGCATGCAAAACACAGAGTTTGCATGAAGTCAACTTATCTATTGAAACAAAGAGAAGGTGCCATTCTTGAGATGGAGAAATAATTAACTAATAATAATTAAGAAGACCAGACTCAGAAGAATATTTCTTCAAGTTTGATGACGATTCAAGCCAAGGCCTGAAGCCTCTTTGAAGATTTGAAGGAAAAGTGCCCTGAAGGAACAAGGGTATTTACAGTAAGCGATAGTTGGTTTGCTTGATTTAAAAATCATGCAGGATTTCATAATGTGCAAATGCAAGAGGTTGCCAGTGAAGTTACTGAAGCAAAGAAGTTCCCAGGGTTCCTGAAAAAAAAAAATTAGATGACTTTCCCCTACTTGCCAGAGTAAATTTTTAATGTAGGTAAAACTGGCCTATTTTATTTAAGAAAGCCATCTTGAATCTAAAAACAGGGAAAAAGCTTCAAAAAGCTTTTGTTTGGAGGGAGTGTGTTTGGGACTTGCAAATTAAAATCTGTTCTTATACACCAATCAGATAATCCCAGAGCATTGAAAGGAATCAGCAAGGCCATGGTACTTTGTGTATTATTTTGAGAATCCTAAGAAATGGATGGGACAGCTGGCAGCACAGTGAATAGAGTACTAGGACTGGAGTTAGGAGGACTTGAATTCAAATCTGGGTTCATTAATTTTTTGCCTGTGGGACTCTATTTGCCTTAGTTTCCTCATCTGTAAAATGAGCTGGAGAAGAAAATGGCAAACCACTCCAGTATCTTTGCCAAGAAAACCATGCCAAAGGTTTTAATGGAAAAATGACTAAACACCATCAAAACAAAACAAAACACCAACAAACTTGGATAACCATCATCAGCTTCAAATGATGATTTATACATTGTTTCTTTCCTGTGTTAGAAATTTTGTAATAATAATGAATTCCTTTTAAAATTTTATTTATTTTGAATAATGCCCTTGGCTACTCTTCCCATTTGAAAGATTTTAATGAAAATGTAAAATATAGTTTATTTCCCCTTAATACTATCTCATTATTACAACCTATGGATTACAACCTATTATTTATGCACTCTATTTGCCCTAGCAATTTCAGCTTTGAATGCATATAAGGATTTGAAATTGAGAGATTTCTGGAAGTCCTACAATAATTCCCATGCAATCCAGAATATTGCTGAGACTTGGGAAGATGTAACATAACAGCCTTTGTGGATTTGACAAAGGAGAAAGTGAGTTACAGGATTGTAAAATTAGCATAAGAATTGGAGCTAGAAATGGAGGAGTTGATTGAGTTTCTTGGAGAAGAACTAGTAATGAGGATCTGATTGAGCTGCTAGCTGCAAAGACTGCAGAAGAAAGAGAAGCTTCCGAACTCAGGGTTGAACCAAAAAGGCTTGAAGTAAAAGCGTTTGAAACAGTGAAACATCTGGCAGAAGCATTTTACCATTTGAATAAAAATGCTTTTTTTCCCTAGCATTGAAAAGATGAGTCCAAATGCATCAAAAAATTTTAAAAGTTCAAAGACTAGTTGAGGATAATATTGGTTGCTATCAGGCATGAGGAACAAAAGAGAACCATTGTCCAAACATCTCTAGATAGTTTCATACAAAACAGTCAACTATTTAGTGATAAAGGCTGGGTGCAGTGGGTGGGGAAGGGGCAACATAGTGCACACTTAAATTAACTTTATGGTACAGTGCATACTTTATTATAAAATTTACCTTTGATTTCCTAATTCTGCTTATTATCATGGTACAGTGTTGAATATATCTGTTTTTTAGTACATTTTAGGACTCAAATAAAAAAAGTATTTTGCCTATACTTGTGTTATATTAGCTAAGTGAAATGAGTGACTGGGACACATTTTTGTTATGTAAAAATCACTTTATGGAGAAGTCTATGGAATGGTCCATTTTTCTTAGAGAACTGTATTGACATTGAAATGCTAGTGGATATGTAGCTTAGATGATTGATACTTGAAAGGAAGAAATAAAGAGGATTATGAAGATCTGGAAGTTATTAGATGACAGATAAAGAATGCTTAGTAAGGAAGGAGAGGGGGTGTGTCAAAAGATCCCAAAGTGTCCAAAGCACCATGGAAAGGATCAGTTGGGTGCTATTTTGGAGTAAGTAACCTGGATTTGTACCCAGATCATTGGAGTTTCTGCCTAAAATATGATGAAGTCTTATAGATCAGTAGCATTATTTTACAGTTGAAGAAATTGAAATTTGGAGTGGTAACATGCCTTATCCAAGGTCACACCATAAGTGGTTAAACTAGTACTGCTTAACTGGACAGACATATTGAAGATATGGCATATAATTTGATGATTCTGTGTTTGGAAAAAACTGAGACTTGATGGTCTGAATTTGGGTATTTGATTAGTTCTGACCTAATTGGAGACTTCATTTCTCCCTAAGGAGAAGGATGGAATGATTCTTAATTTACAATGACCCCTTTTAGGGGGTGAGTGAGAAGTAGGAGCAAGAGGAGCTTAGAAAAGTGACATTCTTTTTTAAGCATGGAGAGGGAGGGAGTTTCTAACTTCTCCAGAAATACTAGCTAGCTGTCAGGTGTGCACTCTGCCCTTTCAGGAGGCCCCATCCTGGTAAGAAAGGACAGGTGTCCTGAGCCCCTCCCCCTCCATGCATTCTAAACACCATTCTACTCCCCCCCACCCCGCCCCCCATTTTCTTACCAGCCAACTGCAACTAGAGCCTTTGATGATAAAACAAGATTATTTCAGTAAAGGCCAATTGCTTAATACCACTAAGTCGAGTATGTGATCATTCCAACCCTGAGAGATACCTTTGAACGAACGGTGGAAAAATGTGTAGCTTGCAAAGCAAGTTAATGTAAAGAAGATTTGGGGAGAATGTTTAACCTATAGTAAAGCAACATTTTTAAGCACTTTGAGACATATACATTTGTTGTACATGGGAGTTATACATGGGAGTTACCCATGTTATACAGGGAGTGAGCTTGGCAGGACCTCTCCCGTGGCAACACTTCATTGGTCTAGTTTGAGTCACTATATTTATTCAGTATAAGAGCACATAGAATATCAGAGCTAGAAGAAGTCACCTTCCTTCCTTGGAGAGTCACATTACTTAATAGATTAAACCTTACATAATCTAACACAGGGTTCTTCCATACTTGAAAGGAATACAATTGCATCTCAGGCTTTACACAATTTCAGAATAACCTTTCTTTCCAAATTGGTGATTTGTCACTGTGCTAGAAATGTGAAAGGAAAAAAGATGAAATCAGTGTTACCTGGTACACTTTCTCCTGGGTTGCCAGCTCTTGAGACTTTTTCCTTCTCTGTTCTCAATTCTGTAAGCCTCATGTCTTTTAAGCCATCCTGTTTCAGAAAAACCTTTCACTGGTTAGTACTGTGCTTGGGTTTCCCAGTTCTTACCTTCCAAAGGAAAAGGGAAGCTTCTCTACCTGCTCCTCCCCACCATATCTTTTCCCCAAATAACTGTCATTATGCATTTCTCACCCTAACTTCCTTCAGCCTGTGATTGGAGGAGCACAATGAATATGTAGAATAGATGTAGTTCAATCCCCTTCCACTCTGGGGAACATTCCAGAGCCATATATGTGACCTCTATACACAGAGAAAGGCAGCAGAATCTGGATTCAAAAGAATCTGCCCCATTACTATCACTGTGTTCTGGGGCTACAAATCATCTAATATATCTGAGGCTCTCTTTTCTAAAGCAAAGGGGAGGAGGGGGCAGCTAGGTGGTGCAATGAATAGAGCCAGCCCTGGAGTCAGGAGGAACTAAGTTCAAATTCAGCCCTAGACACTCACTAATTGTGTGACACTGGGCAAGTCATTTAATCCTGACTCCCTTCCCTCTCCAACAACAACAAACAAAGCAAACAACAGCAACAAAATACCAAACAAAATTAAGTAAAGGAGAGAAAGGGGAAGTGAAAATCCATTTATTAAGCGTCCACTATCTTCCAGGCAGTGTGATAGGGGATATATTTAAATCTTGAGGTTGAATTAGATTTACCCCAGTGGTGTCCTAGCAATTAGACATGAGTAAAAGCCAAAAAAACCAACCAAACAAACAAACAAAAAAAACCCTCTGAAGTGTAGAATTGTAGAATTCTACAAGCTCTCTCAAATACACATTTTGGTTTTTCATATTTTATTGTTTCTTTTGGTTCCTTTGTTCATTGATAATAGCCCAAAACCCCCCAAAGAAGTACACTTATAGAATTCATTGTCGTGCTAGATGGGTCAATAGTTGGATATTGACTCTCCAACCCACCCATCCTTATAGGTGATGAAACAGACCAAAAGAATGAAAATTGTGGTAATGGTAGGCGCCATAAAACTGGAATCCAGCTCTCCTGCTTGATTCCTCCCACTCCAGAGCGCTTTACCTCTGTCATCACCCACACCTGGAGTCCATCTTGAAGCCTCCTGGATTCTCTCGTGTGCCAGGTTCTAGGCACTGATTTACTTACTCATAGCCTGAGGCATCTAGCTTGGGAAGAAGCTGAAAAAAATCAAAATCTGACCATAGCCCCTAAATGTTTGTCAGCTCACACTGACTGGTTCTTAGAGCATCCCTAATATATTGTAATTGAAATAAGAGGACGTTGATAGAGCTAAGGGTTGTAATGTTGATATGCTTTTCCCTCAGTAATATTACTACAGTAGTAATATTGTTTTATTCTTTTGTAACCTTCAACTCTTTAGAGATAGAGGTTGTTTCTTACCTAACCTTCACTAATTTACTGACTCCCACAAACTGTGTGTGCCTGTGAGGTTTGCTGGCCTCCCCTTTCCATTTTTTTGTGATTTGAGGCTTTTATTTTTTGGGGAAAGGGTTTGGGTCTGGACTTTACCCTGTTTGCTGATGTTGGAGGGGAGAACTGAAAATTCATAGTGGAGATACTGAGAATGTGTTATCAGGGCTCGGTGTGTATCCAGGAGGAGTGGGAGGGGCCCTGCCTATCAGAATGGGGGAGGGGAGGGTTTGGGTTCTTTCATTGGTTGGGTCGTTCTGTTCTCCCACCACCCCCCTTCCAGGGACTGGGACATTCCTGACATTCCAGACAATCTCTATGCCATTGCTTTCAGGATGTGAATTAACATCCCAAGAAGAGATTTGATTTCACCATAGTCTTACCTCCCCATATCCACACCTTTCCATTTCTCTACCCATCCTGTTTCCCCCTCCCCCATCCTCTTTACTAACCTACCAGAAAAGAAAATCCCTAGAGGGAGTGAGGAGAGAACAAATGGATCCCTGTGTGACCTTTGACATGTTTAGACAAAGGATAACAGTTTGTGTGATTTTTGTCCCTTATTTAAATTTCTAGGGAAGCTGAAGAACTCTGAGTCCTGGCTGGGGATATTTCTGAGACCCAAATGAGACCCCATAATGGGGCCGGGTCCTGGGAGAAACAATTTAAAGAATTTGGAGTCACTGCTATTTAGGCACCTAGGTAAGCTAGGGTAGACTTACAGGAATGCTTGGAGAATCAGGATTTCTAGGTTCCAGTATTGACCCTATCTCTTAACTCTTTCATGTGATTACTGGATGAGTAGCTTTCTTTTTCTAGCCTTCAGTCTTGTAAAATGAAGTGATTGGATATATGTAATCAAAGGCACCTTCCACTACAAGCACAATTTAGCTTAGGAACAACTCAGTTCCATTTACTTAATATTTAAGTACCCTTTTGTGCAGGATACTGTGTTTGAGTTACAGGATCATAAATTAAATGATGGAAAAGACCTCAGGCATTTTGGCTCTTTAGTAAAGTTTTCATTTTCTTCATATATATATATATATATATATATATATATATATATATATATATATATATATATAATTTTTCCTCTTGAATCTATCTTTCAGGAAATGGGGTAAGGTACCTCATCATTGGTCCTCTGGAATTGTGATTTGTTACATTGGTTAGATTTGAGTCTTTCAATGTTTTTTATTTTGTTTTGTTACCATACAATGCTACCATTTGTTCTCTTGGTTCTGTTTACTATATTATGCATAATTTCACATGACTCTTACCCAGGATTCTCAGAAGTAATCCTTTCACAATAATATTTGATTACACTTATATATCATAATTTATTGAGCTATTTTCCCTTTCTAGGTCTTTGCCACTGTAGAAAGAATTGTTATGAATATTATCTGTATATAAGGGTCTTTCTCCTACTTCTCTGATCTCTGATTATCTGGAGTATTGACCTAGCCCTGTTAAAGCTGGATCAAAGATTGTCTCTCACATTTTCCAGATAAGGAAACTCCAGAAGGTTTGGATGGTGGTTATGGCTCCATTTCCTGTTAGCTGCTGTGAATTATCCAGGCTTTGGGGCTCTTCTGGACATAAAAAGCAAATTGCCTTGGGGAAATGCCAGCATTCTAGTTGTGGTGGGTTCTGTGCTGAGTCCTGGAGAGATACATGTAAGCCAGCTAAGTCCTCCTTACCCTCGACAAAGTTACATTTTCTGGGGAAAGGCAACACACAGAGAAGAATGCTTTGGACTTCATAGGGCAAACTGATTAACACAGCCTAGTCAGGGAATGGTGGTGTTGATTTGATGACCAAATTATTTTTTTTGCTTTCTTCCCCCTACAATAATAATGTAGCTTCTCCATCATTTCAGCAGTGAGCCTTCCAGAATCTTTTCCCTTCTCTTCTTTTTAATACCAAAGGCATGGGACTTCATTACTACCTTCCTTTGATGAAAGTCCAAATTGATTTTTTTTTTTTTTTTTTTTTTTTTTGGCTGAGGCAATTGGGATTAAGTAACTTGCCCAGGGTCACAGCTAGGAAGTGTTAAGTGTCTGAGACCAGATTTGAACTCAGGCACTCCTGACTTCAGGGCTGGTACTCTATTTACTTCACACTACATCATCTAACTGCCCCAGTCCAAAATATTCTGACCTTTGCTTTCACTTCTAACAGAAACTAGAGAAGATTGCCATGTTTGGAAATTGAGAGAGATAATAAATGACTTCAACAAGATCTTTTGGTTCTTGGGCCTTTAGACATTGTAGAAACAGGCATGGTTCCTGAGTTTAAGGCATTCAAAATGAAAGGACATAAAGAATCTAAAAAGTTTGTTATGCAAACATTTGATCAACTGAAGTAATTTATCCAATATATAAAGCTGGCAGCCTATGCATTCATTGCACTGATTAGTTGACTTTACCTACCCCTGTCATTAAGAAAGTTAACCTCTCTGGGACTTTGTTTCCTTGTTTCTAAAATGAAGACATCATACCATATTAAGCACATATGAGGAGCTCAGTGGAGAGAGGAAGAAGTGTGGTGAAAAACAAAACAAAACAAAAGTTTTCATTCTCTTGACATTTTGAATGTTGTTAGAGAAAAGACTAGGGTGGGAATGATGGAAAGTAGCATATTTCCAAGAGGCAGAGGGTAAGTGGGTGGCTGGGTGGGTGGGAAACATAAGCTCCATTCTTATGTCTTATTTGATTCCCTAAACCTGTAAATCTGTTATTGGTAATCTGGTCCTAGAGAAGTAGAGAGATTCCACATGGGACCTTCTTTCTTTTCTTCAATTACTCAAACCTTATAACCACAGCACTGAGATCTAAATTGAAAGGAACCTCTTGGATTTAATCCAACCACACCAATTTACAGATAGAGTTTGTGATTTGGCTAGAGTTGTACAGTGATGATTCTGGATTTGAACTCGGACTTTTAGATTCCCAACTGAGTACTTTGTACCACTACACTATGTTGTCGTTATAAAAAGTTTGGGGTAGTGACATTATTAGCCTTTGAGAAATAACTGTGAGTAGGTTAGGCTTGAGAGATGGGGATTAAGGTTGTGTAGTGGTATCCATGGTATGTCTGTGGTTATTGTGGTTATTAGAAATGGCAATGCCATAGCAGTAATTGGAAAGAACAAAAAGATGGAACTGAAAGATATAATTATAAAGACCAAGCTTGGCTGGCCCACAAAAAAAAAAAAAAAAAAAAAAAAAAAAAAAAAAAGTTGGAAAAAGGCAACACCGATCTCTGACTTCCAGAGGTGGGAAACTAGGGGATGAACAATATTAAATATACTGTTGGACATTTTTGATGTTAGTTGGTTTGATTCACTTTTATTTTTTGTTTGCTTTTTATAATTTGGCTCAATTTCCTACTAAGTAGGGAGAAAAGGAGATAATTTTTAAATGAAGTTGATGTTGAAGCAAAAGGCAGGAAAAATTTTAATGGCAGTGCCATTGGTTATCCTGGCATCTAGATAATGGTCTGGCATGAGTGAATGACCACTTTTTCTTTCCATTTCAGGAGCCGTAAAATTCAGATCCGAAATATTCCACCCCAGCTTCGATGGGAGGTAAGTGCCCTTGGGGGGGGGGGAATCCTCAAAATGAGGAGGAGGAAGAGCAGCTGCTTTATTGAGAAGACAGATTTCTGGGAAATATATAGAAAGAAAGCACGTGCCATTCAAAAACTGTAGATTTGAATAGGGACAATATTCCCAGCAGCTACTTCATAGGTGGGGAGAAGGATAATTGGAGGTGGGGAAAGAAGGTTTCTCATTATAGAACCTGAAGCAAATTCTGAGCCTCTTCCTCACAATAGGATTCAGTCTTCATCATCAATGTCATCATCTTGTTTACTGTTATTTAATATAGTACCTACTGTGTGCTAGGTACTGTGCTAAGTACTATATACACTTTATCTTCACAACAACCTTGGGAAATAGGCGCCATTATTGTAAAGTAGAGATCTACTTTACAATTAATAAATTAAGGCAAAAAGAGATTACACAAACTACTAAGTGCCTGAGGCTAGATTACATCTCAGCTTTTCCCAACTTTGGCTCAGGGCTCTATCCACTGAACCACCTAACTCCTCCTTAATTACCTTCTGACTCTCCTAGTGGTGAGAGGGTTGCAGATGACCTAGTAAGCTTATGAAGGGAAGATCACACCTGAGAGCATTGAAAGTGGCAGAAAATTGGCCAGGGGAGTAAACTCTCCAGACCTGATCACCACCAAAACTTATCTTTTCATAACCATCACTCTGTATTCCCTTGATTGTAAAGTAAGTAGCTTTCTCTGAGGCAGTGTACACATCATTTGATAGTGTAGGCTTGCTCATTTCTTCCTCATATGCCCTGAAGCTCCCTCTTGGCATTAAATCATAGATTTGGAATTGGAAGTGACTTTAAAAGTCATCTGGTTCAACCAGTATCTAATAAGTGTATTCCCTTAATCTGAATCTCCATTGTTATTGGGAGAGAGAGTCCTGTACTAGCTTGTGGTGCAAATTCAGATGAAAGAAAGATGCCATTTCCTACCTTCACGCAGTTTCCAGTCATAGATTTTGCCAGCAACCATGAAATAGGATTCATATGCCAGAGATATATGTGTTGCTTTTTTGCAAAAGTATTTCCAGCTGGGATGAGTCATACATACAAATATGGCCAGAAAGCTTTGTCAAATCATGTGTCTCCACATTTTTTGGAGGCGATACAGGTCGGAAAACCACCAGTTTTCATCACAGCTTTGCTCTCTAGGGACTAAAACAAGAATGGGATGACTTCTCTCCAACTGGTTAGGCCCGTCACCTAGGCCAGTGGGTAGACTATAATATCCAGATGTTCTTTTTTTGTCCCCCCCCCTTCCTGCTTATTTTTGCCCTCACTGTCAAAAGGTTATGGACTCAGAGGCAGCTGTGGGTAGAGCACTGGAATAGGAAATCAAATTTAGCCTCAAACACTTATTAGTTGTGTGACCCTGAGTACTCACTCATTTACTTCTGACTCAGTATCCTCTTATGTAAAATAAGCATAAAAATAGCACCTTGCAACAGAGTTGTTGTGAGGATCAATAAGATAATAATTGTAGAGGGCTAGAATAGTGTCTGACACATAGTAGCCTCTATATAAATTATTATCATTATCATTATTATTCCCAATCCTCCTCCCATGCCCACTGTAGTTCAAGATTCTCTGAATATTTTTCAGTGCTCTCTGGGATACTTCTTACCCTTAAGTAAGAGCAGGGGCTTTCAGAAATGTAGAGCCTCATGGAGAATGCAAGCATTGTGAGGATAATGACTGTTTAGTTTTTGTCTTTGTATCTCTTACCAGTGCCTGGCACAGTGCTTAGCACAAAGTAGGGTCTTAAATATTTGTTCAGTTAATTGAAATGAAGAATGTAGAAGACTGAGATGGTAAGAACCATGGACCTTTTCTGTGCTTTTACAGGTGTTGGACAGCCTGCTGGCTCAGTATGGCACAGTGGAGAGTTGCGAACAAGGTAAGAGACTGAGACAAAAAAGGACTGTGGGACTTAGAGGGGCTGAGAAATCAGCTGGTCCTTCAGTGCCCACAAGAATATTTGTATCTCACTAAAAAGATCCTTTTGAAAGTTGATGAAAACAGGAACAAGAAACTCAGGTTGAGTGAGAAGTGACTTGGAAACAAGTTTAGGTCCTGCCATGAAGCTTATTAGGAGACCTTGGGAAAGTCATTTCTTTCTGACCTTCATTCTCTAGTATAAAATGAGGGAATTAGATTACAACAGAACTCTTTTGGCAGTCTGCTTTATGAATCTTCTCACAGAGTAAGGCTTTTAAATGCACAAAATAAAATATGAATAGAATTGCAAAGGCAACCAATTATTTTGAAATAGAGTGAAATATTTTTTAATAAGTCCCCCAAGCCCAGGTAAAGTTAACCCTAATTGGATGTCTCTGAAATTCTTTTCCTTTCTTTGGTTTCTACAAAGAGTGTTCTTTTTTTTTTTTTTATTCTATTTTTAATTCACGAAATAAAACAAGTTTTTTGATAACATAGTAGAATAACAAATTTAAAAACATATACAATTATCATGTAAATTTATTTTTCCTTTTTTCCCTGTCCACTCTAGAGATGGCTACCATTAGACATATATATGTACATATGCATATATTTATATATAGATATATATGTACATATATGCAAAATCATAGTATACATGCTTTTATTTATCAGTACTTTCTCCAGATGCAGATAGCTTCTTCCTTCATAAGCACTTTGTAATTAATTTGAGTATTTATAAGAGTAAAAAATGACTTATTCTTTCAAAGTTGTTATTTTATTAAAGAGATTTTTATTTTCAAAACATATGCATAGGTAATTTTCAATCTTGCAAAATCTTGTTCCAATTTTTTCCCTCCCTTTCCCCTTCCTCCTTCTCTCTCCCCTAGAAGGCAAGTAGTCCAATATATGTTAAACATGTGCAATTCTTATGAAGTGTTCGAATGAATATTATGTGAATTTCAGACACGTAAAGCAAAGAAGTGTGGGGTGTTTATTTGCTCTTTGATGTTGCTAAACATGTGGCCAGTTTGGGTCACTATATTTCCATTAAAAAACAAAAACAAAAACAAAAAGTTTTGTACAAAACTGGGGAGCTTTCCAGAGACTGATGACCCAAATATGAGAAATAAATGTAATGAAAGTTGATGGGAGAAAAGAACAACATATACATCTCTGGTATATGCATCCTATTTCAGTGTCCTTGACATAATTTATAACTGGAAACTGCCTGAAAGTAGGAACTGCCATCAGGTGATTTAATTAAAATATAAGCTAGTTTATTATATTCAAATATCTTCACATATGTGAGAGATTACTAGATTGTAAACTCCCTGAGAACAAGGACTGTTATCTTATTTACTTATAGCCACCAAAACCCATTAATCTTTATGGAATTGTGCATTTATGTGGAGAAGGATATCATAGAATCACAGAATTTAAAAGTTGGAAATTATCTCAGTGGCCATCTAGTTCCACCTACATGTGAAAAGTCTCCCCTCTGTAATGTGCCTGAGAAATGGTTTTCTAATCTCTGCCCAAAGATTCCCCCAAAGAGGGGAACTTGCAGGGTTTTAGAACTTCAGTTTTTTCCTCTTTATCAAAAAAGATTAGTCTTGGGATGCCAAAAATTTTTTTTCTTTTCAATTCTATGGTCCTAAGTTAGATATTGTCAAAGAAAGAAGACACTAGAATGGGTACCTTCTTTATAAGTAAGATCCTTAAAGATCTAATTGAAGAGAATAGGCAGTCCTATTAGACCTAAGAGACCTGCCCAGCATAGGTCATACATTCCACTTGCTTGAAAGCAGGGGGTGGACCAGATGCTGTCTGAAGCTCTCTTCCTGCAACTAAGCCTTTATCATAAATACCAGGATGAAACTCACATCATAGAATAATCATGCTGCCCAACATTGTTCACAGCCTGTACTAACAAATCACTTTGGGCTTGACTAGACAAGCAGGGTTAAGCAGGTGACTTGAAGAGCCTGCAATGAGTTTCACTAGGAGAGTTTGAGATTTCTAACTGTAGTTGGCACTGGAGTTGGTCTGCCTGTTTTTGTGGGTAAGAATGGATTATTTACATTTTAAAATAGAATAAAAGGTTTTTTTTTAAGTTAAAAAAACATTTTTTGCATTCTGGGCTGTACAAAAACGGGGAGTAGGCTGGCCAAGGCCTATAGTTTGCCCGCCCTCTATTTGGATACCTCCCAGGAACTCAGGTCTCTTTTTTTAATCAAATGAGTTTCATGTTCCTTTCTACATAGGTGGGGTCATTCAGTATTTCAGGATATGAGATAGAATAAATTTTGAAGATTTGGTTCGAGAGGATTAGATTCTTTCCAAGGTTTTTCCTTAATATTTCCACACCTGATGGATATATCACTTAATCTGCCTACAATGATGAAATTAGAAAGAAAACTGAAAAAGAAAAACTGGGCAGAATGTATTTGTACATATATTTCTTGGAAACGATGGGTTTGGTGGCATTAACAGTTGTAACTTTGGCCAGTTAGCTTTCACTTTGGGAAGCTTTTGTGATATAGTTCTGTCTCTCTTAAAAAGAATTATGGGATTTTTTTAAGCTTTGGGAAGGGAGTGGAGGTGGGGAAAAAGTGACTCCCTAGCTCTGAATCTGGCTTATATTTTCTCCTCTAGTGAACACCGAGAGCGAGACTGCAGTGGTGAATGTTACCTATTCCAACCGGGAGCAGACCAGGCAGTGAGTTAGCTGGGAGATGCACAATACTGAGGGAGGCTTGGAGGTTGGGGATACATTAAAGAGAACCATATTGACTTGTGTATTTTGTGTCTCAGTGGGTTGGTATGTGAGGAGAGTGTTTTGAAAATCTTAAAAGAATTGTACAAATATGTGTAATAATGGTAATATATTATCATATGAATCACTGGCCTCTTGAGAGTGACCCCAGTTTTCTTTGCTTTTTTAGTTTAAGTAATATTTTCCCTCAATTATATGTAAAAACATTTTTAACATTGAGTTCCAAATTCTATCTGTTCTTCCCTCCCCTGCTCTTCCCTAAGCTTAAATAATCTGATATAGATTATACATGTGCAATCATATAAGACATTTCCATATTAGTAATTTTGTGCAAGAAAACTCAAAAAAGAAAGTGAAAAATAGTATGCATGAATCCATTTGCAGAAATCATCAATTTTTTTCTGGGGAGGCAGATAGGATTTTTCATCATGAATCCTTTGGAATGGTTTTGAATCATTGTATTATTGAGAATAGTTAAGTCATTCACAGGTCTTCATACAATATTGTTACTGTGTACAGATTTTTTCTTGGTTCTGCTCATTTCACTTTGCATCAGTTCATGTAAGTTTCTGCAGGTTTTTTCCTGAAATCATCCTGTTTGTTATTTCTTTTAGTATAATATCTTATTTTAATCATATACTACAATTTCCAATTCCTAGCTACCATAAAAAGAACTACTATAAATATTTCATACAAATAGCTTCTTCTCTACTTCAACTCCTTTCCCTTCCTGCTTTTAAGTCTCTTTGGGATATAGACCTAGTAGAGTTATAACTGAATCAAAGAGTTATATACACAGCTTATGCCTTTTAACATAGTTTCAAATTGCTCTCCAGAATGGTTGGATCAGTTCACAACTACATCAACAATGCATTAGTGTCCCAGTTTTCCCACATCCCCTCTAATGTTTATTGTTCTTCTTTTTTTTTTGCCATTAGCCAGCCTGATGGGTGGGAGATTGATTTCAGTTTTCCAGCTGAAGTAGAGATAAAGCAAGGGATTGAAACCTCTCATGGTTAATTGATAGGAATCTGCTTTAAAAACTAACTGGTCTCTGGAATTCAGCCTGGCTGCTAAATAGTCCACCCCAAAGGTTGTTTGCTGGGTCAATGGCTCCATCTGTTGGTTGAAAGAAGGACTTGCCTCCTCTCCTTGGGAAAAGCCAGCATTCCCAGAGGTCACAGGCATTTTACTAAGTAGGGTTGATCTTTTTTTTTATAAAACAATATCTTTTCTTTTAGGAAGCCCAGCATTATAATATCTCTGTAGTAGAATGATTGCTGTCATTAAAGGCATCGCTTCCAGTTCAACTTTGGGGGGATGGAGGAGGGGAGGGGAAGAGGTTTGTCTTTTTTTAAAACTTTAAATCTCTGAAATTTAGAATCTCTAGCAGTGGCTCAGTTGCATTCCTCATATTCAATAGTTTTGCTCTCTCTTTACCATTTCCTTCTTTATATGTCTTGATGGCTTTCTGGCTCACACAAGAGCAAGACAAGGTATTCTTTTCCCCCTTTCTTCATGTTCTTACTAAGAGATACATTGTACATAAGTCTCCCTACCTTGTAACTAAAATAGCTAAACCAGTCTGTAGTATCTTTGCCTTATCCTACAGATTTACCAAATGTTACAAGCTAATTTTTAAAATTTTAATTTTATTTTATAATTATAACTTTTTTTTGACAGTACATATGCCTGGATAATTCTTTACAACATTATCCCTTGCACTCATTTCTGTTCCAGTTTTTCCCCTCCTTCTCTCCATCCATTCCCCTAGATGGCAGGCAGTCTTATACATGTTAAATATGTTACAGTATATCCTAGATACAGTAAATGCGTGTAGAACCTAATTACTTATTACAAGCTATTCTTAAACATTTTCATTATACTTGTCTTAGGAGTCCTTTCTCCTGTTTGACTCTGACCTTCAAAACTCATGGCCCCTAAGAAATCTTCCTTGAAAAATCTTAACTGATCACTCCTTTGCTCCCTGTCCCCCTTCAGTATATGTAATACTTACTCCAAAATAATGCCAAATTGTTAGTTTGTACTGATTAAAATTGCTTAATTAGTGTTCCATCTCAGGTTTATCAAATGGCCTTTCTCTTTTATATTCCCTATTTTTAGTATCTTGTCTCTTTTTGGACTTTGCTAGGGAGGGATGTGGGAACTGTGTTTACTTGTGGCTTGTGTTTACTTTCCAGTAATTACTATGCTACTAATTAGAACTCTGAGCCCTTGTTATCTCAGCTTTTGCTGAGCACATTGTAATAATTTAACAAATTTTTATTGTTTAAGTAAACGATTGGAGATGATCTAGATCTTTTTCAAGTGTAAAATTCTCTTGGTGTTCTCTGAGCATAGCTGAACTCTAATCAGGTTAGTGATTACTGTTAGTACAAAAGTTTTTTTTTTTTTAATTTAATTCTCTTTACTTTCTTTCCCCTGCCAAATCATAATAAGATTACATATATAATTCTCAAAATTAAATATGCCTTCCTTGTTACTAACATGTCTGTTGGTGTTTCCCCCTGCATCAAGATAAAAATTGATTCTGTAAGGGAAATTGGAACTCTCTTCAAGTCTTTACTTAGACTAGGTAACTCCTAAGATTCTGAATTATATTTTTTATTATTAATTTTGGACTAGGAACTCTCCAGGTATGGCATTTCATTAGTACCAAGTACAGTAAAGGGATGGAGCACACACTCTCAATTTTATTTTGAGGTAGATGGATACATGGGTAACTGTCTTTTCCCTATACCCACAGAGCAATCATGAAGTTGAATGGTCACCAGCTGGAGAACCACTCACTAAAGGTCTCCTACATCCCAGATGAGCAGATGGCTCAGGGTCCTGAGAATGGTCGCCGGGGTGGCTTTAATTCCAGAGGTCAGCCCCGCCAGGGCTCACCTGTGGTGGCAGGTGCTCCCTCCAAACAACAGCCAGTTGACATTCCCCTGAGGCTCCTGGTACCCACTCAGTATGTGGGTGCCATCATTGGCAAGGAAGGAGCTACCATCCGTAACATTACTAAACAGACCCAGTCTAAGTGAGTATACATATGATTGGACATTTGGATATGGATATAGAAAGAATAATGACTAAAAATCCTGCATAGTATTGGGGTTAGGGGAGAAAGTAAAAGGGATGGGTATTACAGATCTGATTCCTCATTTCCAAGAAGTTAATTCAGTTACACTGATATATTGCATCTTCCTCTTTGGAGGGCTAGGGTTTTCCAATCCCATTCCTCATTATATAAATCAGATGGGGAGGAAGGAATTTGTTGGGGCTGGTGACAAGCAATGACTGGGTAAGGATATGCACCATCTCCTAAGATATCACTCCCTGTGCTGGTCAGCTTTAAATTTGGCTTTGTACCCATTTAGGGACTTCATTTTCTGGATCAAGTATAAGAACTAGCTCTTAGCTGGGAGAATATAATAATTTCTTACTTTACCTCAGAATTGATGTTCACCGAAAGGAGAATGCTGGAGCAGCCGAGAAGGCCATCAGCGTTCATTCTACTCCAGAAGGGTGCTCTTCTGCTTGCAAGATGATTCTGGAAATCATGCAGAAAGAAGCAAAAGATACCAAGACGTAAGTCTTACTCTTGCTTTTCATTTCCCAAACCAGTGTCCATTAACCCTGATCTATGATGCAGATCATTCCTGTGCACTTGTAGAGTGTCATTTCTAGCTGTTTAATATTCTTTAATTCAGGTACCATAGGCTTCTTCTCCCCCTCCCCCCTCCATGCAGTTAATTGAAAGATACTCCCTTTGTTTCTATGTTATCATGAAGAGTAATGAAAATGCTGACTATTTTAGTATATGTTGGACTTTTGTTTCTGTTGTTGACCAGTTGAACCACTGGGTCCGAGAGGATGTTCAAGTCACTTTTTTGTGTTAATTCCATAGAACAAGTCAGTTGGTCAGCAAATTTTATGAAGCTGTCAGGTACTTTTCTAAGCCTTGGAGATACAAAGAAAAAAGAGTATACAATCTAATAGTGCAAACAGCATGAAAGCAATTACATACAAAGAAAGACAAATATAGGGTAAATTGGAGATAATCAGGAGAACAAAAACATTAGCATTAAAAAGGAGTAGGAAAGACTTCTTGAGGAAAGCAGGATTTTAGTTGAGACCAAGAGGAAGCCAGGCATGGTGGACAGTTAGTGGAAAAGTATGGAGCAAGGAGATTGTCTTGTTCAAAGAACATAAGTCCAGTATAATTACAGAATATATGTAAAGGAATAAAGTGTAAGAAGATTGGAAATGTAGGAATGGCCAGGTCATAAAGGATTTTGAACATGCCAAACAAGATTTTATATTTGTCTTTGAACTAATAGCGAAGTTTGAAAAGGGAGAGAATTTGAGGGGGAAAAGGATGAGTTCAGCTTTGGAACTGTGTTTAAGATGTTGAAGTGTCCACTATGTAGTTTGGAGGTTAGGAGAGAGGTTAAGCATAGAAATAGTATTTAAAACCATGGGAACTGATGAAATCACCAAATAAGGGAGAAGAAGGGCCCAGGGCCCAAGATCCCTCTGGTTAGCAAGCTTTTCCTTGATGAAGACTCAGCAAAGAACACTGAGAAGAGGAGGAGAATCAAGAGAGAATAATGTCACAAAGTTGAGAAGAGAGTATCAAGAAAGAGAAGGATGATCCATGGTGTCAAAGTCTGCAGAGAAATCAAGGAGGATGAGGATTGAAAAAAGACCATAAAAGGCCACTGTCTTTTGCAATTAAGAGATCACTGGTAACTTTGGAGAAAATAGTTGCAGTTGATTGATGGAGGTCTGAAGTTAGACTTAAAAAATTGAGAAATGAGAAAAAAGGAAGTAGAGGTAGTAAATGTACATGACCTCAAGGGTTTAATTACAAAAGGGAGAAGAGATGTGGGATAAATAGCTAGTCGGGATGGTATGTTTTTTTTGAGGTTGGGGATATGGACATGCTGTTAGGCAGTAGGAATAAGTGAGATGATGAGTAAATGAGGAATGAGAAAGGCATCAATCTATTGGAGAAGACAGGCTGGAATGGTTTCCTTTGGCGAGGAGAAAGGTCATCTAATGACATGGGGTGAAGGAAGAGATAGTGGGGGAAGGCATTTGGACATGAGATATGAGAAGAGGGAGATCTCTTTTTTTCCCTCCAATTAATTAGGAGGCAAAGTTCTTAGCTGAGAGGATGGTAAGAAAGGTAAGTATGAGAAGTTTGAAGAAGAATAGAAAGGTTTTGAGAGAATCACTGTGGTGAGTGGAATAATGAATCAAATAGGGAGGTTTGAAAGGATTGCCTTTCTGTAATGAAGGCCTGCTGAGGTTATATAGGGACCCATTCACCACATAGTTTTTCCAATAGAAGTAGAACAACACTGATGGGAGACAGAGGACCTGGGTTCAGATTCTGTCTCCAACCTTTATTGTACTTGTGTTGTATGAGCTTGATGAAATTAATTACTTCATCTTCCTCAGTCTTAACTTTCTTATGCAAAATGCAAGGGTTGAATTCAATGTCAGGTTGAAAGCATCTAGTTCTACATCATTATTATTAGTCATGTTTGCCAATCACCATGTTTTCATGTAGTCATTTGTAGTTTATAATTCTTCTTGAAGATTGTTCATATCTTTTGATGACTTGTCTTTTGGAGAATGAAATATTTGTATCAAATCCCAGTATATTCTGAATATCAGATTTGACAGTTATTTCTCAATGAAGTCAATATTTTTTCTCTTTTATTTCTGATTCTTTTATTTGTGCAAGGCTTTTAAATTTTGTATTGCCAAAATAGCCTTTTATCTTATCGTCTTTGTTATCCTTTTATTTTCAGCTGCCCTAAATTCAATTCTTTCTCTCTACTAATGCTTTTTTATACAAGGTTATTCAATTAAGTAGACATTTAGTGTATCCTTTATGCAAAATGCTGTGCATACCAAGTCATAAATGAATCAGTACTGAACTCAAGAAATATAATATTCTCAGACTCATGCTAATTGTGTGACCCTGGAAAACTCCTGTAACTTTTCTGAGCCTCAGTTTCTTCTTTTATAAAATAAGAATTGTAAGCAGTTAGATAACAATCTTGTCGAATCAAATGATGTAACATATATAAAGCATTTTGCCAATGGTCAGTTGTGATATAAATGCGAGTTGTTAATGTTCTAATTGAGGATAAAAAGAGATTGAAACATAGAGCTCTAGAAAGATTTGAGGAGGAAAAAAATACTTTCACTTGGAAGATATTAGTGACGGGAGAAGGAAACTGTGTTCCCTTTTGATCTGTGATTCCTTTTTGAGTCTCTCCCCTTCTACTAGGTAAGTTATCTTTTGGGGATGCCAGACCCTTTGATTTAATTAGAAATCCTGGTCAAAAAGCATCCCCTTGAAGTGTTGTTAATTCCAATAGGAGATCTGGGCCAGATACTGACAAGCATCTAGGCTTGGAACCTTGGCTTCCTGAAGTCTCAAGACTCCTTTTAAAGGGCATTTTCTAAAATCAGTCTTTGCAGAATGCCCAAGCAGCTTGCTCAGCTGCTGGAACCCTGCCCACTGAGAAGACATTCTCTTCTCTGTGCCAGACTCCATTTCCCTAATAGGACTTTGCCACTATGGAAGTCAGTCTTTTAGCAAAAATGGCTTCCTATCCAACAATAAACTTTCATTTTTGCCAATTAATAATCCGGGAATTTCATGAATTCTTTCATGAAGAACCTTTGCGCTGACCATAAGGTAATTTTAACAACTCTCTGACTGCTGCTAACCTCATCATTAGGAGAGAGTCTATGGGAAAGATTGTTTGTGAATTGAGCCTTGAAGATGTGAGCAAATAAATAGTTTGGCGATCATGACCTAGTCTCACTGTTGGGTTATGTGGGACTCATATCATTGAACTAGTAGTTAAAATCACCTATGTGCTGTTCCTTCATCCCCCATTAGAATATGAGCAAACATTGCTTTATTTTTCAATTTGTATCTCCAGCATTTTGCACATTTTGTTGTTTAGTCATTTTGATTTTGTCTGACTCTCCATGCGCCTATTTTAGTAAATTGTAAAGTAAATGGGAAAATATTTGAGGTTTTCTTGGTAAAATGCTACAGTAGTTTGCCATTTCCTTCTCCAACTTTTATTCATTTACATATATATGTACATATATATATAGATAGCTAGATAGATAAGGAAGTTGGGGTTAAGTGACTTGGGTCATTTGGAGTCACACAATCAGTGCCTGAGGCCAGATTTGAATTCAGGAATTCTATCTTTCCTCCAAGATGGGCACTCCATCTACTATGCCACCTAGCAGCATATAATAAATGTTAATGCCTTTTCATTCATTATTCATTCTTTTTTCTCTCAAGAGCTGATGAGGTTCCCTTGAAGATTCTGGCTCACAATAATTTTGTGGGACGTCTAATTGGCAAAGAAGGACGAAACCTGAAAAAAGTGGAACAGGATACAGAGACCAAAATCACCATTTCTTCGTAAGACTTTTTCATTGCTTTTAACATAAATAGAGAAATAAAAGGGTTGTATTAGTCATAGCCCTTGAGGATGTATCTCCCTCAGTTCTTTGTACATAGTTTTCTGGTTATAGATAGTATTTGTTCATTTTAGGGGGAGAGCTTATATTTGTGTATCTAATAGCTGAAGTTTTTCCAATGTAACTACTGTGTTTAGAGTTAGTTGTGGGACTTGGGAACACATTCTTTAAAGCAGAGCTTCTTTTTTAAAAAGTTTATTGTACTAAATATGAAATAAGAAAAAAAGAATAAAAAAAAGACAGAAAAGAAAAATAAAAAACAAACAAAACAAAATTGAACATTATCATGTGCCCAGCAGACCTAAAGCAGGGCTTCTTAAACTTTTTCCACTTGTCACCCCTTTTCACCTGAGAAATTTTTATATGACCAGATGCATATAAGGTGTATAAAATAGGTATTCAAATCAATGCTGATAATAAATCATCATTTAACAACCCCTGTATTCAATTAGGAGACCCCAAGTGAGGTTTTGAACTACAGTTTAAGAAGCTGGGATGTAAAAGACAATCAGAATGTTGAAGAAATTAAAAACCAAGCAGTATTAGTCAAAAGAGGGGAAGTATGTTGTGTTGACCTTGAGAGATAGGACAAGCTGTTTGCCTTAAGAGTTATAATGTATAATACTACTTTTTTTTTTAATTTTGGAGCTTATGTATGAGAAATACTTTTTAAAGTTTTATTTTCTTGACTTCTCTCCTCAGGTTGCAGGATTTGACCCTTTACAATCCTGAAAGGACCATTACAGTTAAGGGCTCTATTGAGAACTGCTGTAAAGCTGAGCAGGAGATTATGAAGAAAGTTCGGGAGGCCTATGAGAATGATGTTGCAGCCATGAGTGTGAGTAGTTAGAGGAATAAAATGAATATGTTGTAAATCCACCCCCTTCCCTATTCCCCTTCCAGTTTTTTGCCCATCTATAACTCTTGTGTGAGGGATAGAGAGAAATCAGTTCTCTGGTAAAATCTTTTCCAACTTTTTAAATCATTGGAAGCTGGGGGATGAGCTTGCAGGTTGTGTGATGGGTTAAATAAAGTTTTTGAACTTAGGAGAGAGGTATCCTGTAAATTCTGGTAATAAACTCCTTGAAAAGCAGTATACTATAGTTGGGTAAAGGGTTAGTCTTAGAGTCAAAAGATCCAGGATATGTTCCATGGGCAATCCTTAGAACTCTTCAAAGGGAAACCTTTTTCCCTACAAGAAGAAAAAAAAAAGGGAACAAAACCAGACATTACACATATACGCATGTATATATGCACAGACACACAGATCTACATATGTGTATAGTTACATGTGTATGTATATGTGCATGCACACAACATATTCCCTTGGATTCTGAATTTGAAGTGCTTGGAGAGTTAATTATATGAAGTTTAAAGAGGTAGTATGACATAGTGGGTAATACTGACCTTGAAACCAAGTAGACCTGGGCAAAAAATACCCTCCAGCACAGACTAGCTATGAGTTGCAGAATCTCCTGATCTGTTCCTCTGCTGGAAATTTTAGATGTTAATGAAATAACCCAATCCCCACTTTTTCTTTCTTGTGATTTCTCATTTATGTTCTTTCTGATGAGTTTGCTTATGGTCAAAACCCAGCACCCATGAAAATAAGTGTAATTGCCTTAAGGGTCAGTTGGTCTCAGAAATGGGAAAATTCTGTTGCCTAGTCAGAGCCATTTCCCAGACATGCAGCAGTTAGTTACAAAGCAGTGACGAAGGGGTGTGTGAATGTGCCTGGCCTTGTATTGCCCATAGTTATTTTTGGAATTGTGTTGCATTTATGTTTTATTAGGAGGAAATTTTTTCAATGTCTTTAAGTATTTTATAGAGTACTATAAGTGAGTAGAGCATAGATCTGGAGATCAAAGGAACCTCATTTTACAGATGAGGAAATGGAAACCTAGGGAAGTTGCAAAAGATGTAAGCAGCAGAGCTGAGATTCAAATTCACCCCTTTGACTCAATGGCTCTGTGTTTATATTTGTCTATGTGGTCTGGTTAGACTGTGGGTATTTATAAAAGGGATGAATGTTTTTATAATTTGATATGTGTAAGAAAAAATATCTAGGCAGATTTATGAAAGTGTGGACATCCTTTAGTAATCATAATACGGTCTCTTTTGGAAATCTGCCAGAAAGTGGCCAGGCTTATTTGGGTATAGGGGAGAAAAGGACCAGTTAAACTACTACTGACATACAAAAGGAACTGTGTTAATTGCTTCTTTTTCACCATTTCTTCTTCAGCTACAATCTCATTTGATCCCTGGCCTCAACTTGGCTGCTGTGGGCCTCTTCCCAGCCTCATCCAGTGCTGTTCCTCCACCTCCAAGCAGTGTCTCAGGAGCTGCCCCCTATAGCTCCTTCATGGTAGGTAGAAGAAGTATTTTCAAGGGACCCTTCTTCGAAGGTCTTAAAGGGCTAAATCTTTCTTTATGGACACTCAACCTGGGAATTTTCCAAGTAGTGTTTGGGGGGGTGGGCCAGCACTCTGCTATAGTAGGAACCCTTTTATATGGCAGCATTCTCCATAATCTTTATCTATACTTTTCTAATGTCAGTCTAATGTCTGGAATTTCCTATCTTCACTGGCCATGTTGAAGGCATAAGGAAACTGATGCCTCCTGGCCAGTCCAGTTAGTTACTAGGAATGGGGATGCTGGAGGAAGAAGAGGAGTTGGGGCGGGGTGTGTGGGGGAGGGATATATATATATATCTTTTCCCAGCCTGGTTTGGTGACGGAGTGACTTTAGAGCATTAGCAGGTCCTCTAGGTTCTGTCTCTTGTCTTACTTAACAGCAGGCCCCAGAGCAGGAGATGGTGCAGGTATTCATCCCTGCTCAGGCAGTGGGTGCCATCATTGGCAAGAAGGGGCAGCACATTAAACAGCTCTCAAGGTTTGCCAGCGCCTCCATCAAGGTGAGTTGCTCATTTTTTTCTATTTTGGGGCAGGAGTTCATCCCATTTCACTTTAACCCTCCTTTAGGTACTTCCAATTTTGGGAATTTCTATTCATTTATACTCAGTCCCTTCTTGAGGCAAATAGAGCCTCTTGCTTGTACTCTGAACTTAAAAATTTTTTCACCTGTGTTTTGAGGGCCATATTGGAGAAATGGATTCCTTTAACAAAGGAGCATCAGTTTGGTCAGAAACATTTAATACATTATAGAAGAATCAAAGGGTCATCAAGTCCCAATTAGTATCGTAATAGGAATCATTATGATATAGCCCATAAAGACCTCTCATTGCTTAATGGGGGAAGAGAAATCAGTGTTCACCTCATTCATACTTTTGCTTGTAGACAAAATCCTATCTGACTAGCTCTTGGAAGCTTTAGGGTGAGAATGGATAGCATCCTAATTGGGACAATCTCCTTCTATCAAGATTTGAAATCGCATTGATATAAGCTTTTCAATAGTTATGCCAGAAAGGCTAGTTTGTCTCTCTCTATAATAGATTTGCTAATGGAAATAATAATTTGGCGATTGATAAAGTTAGCTTTTTTTAAGTTTATCCTTTCCCTTTAAGGAGGATAAGGGTATTTTTAGTTGTTTCTTTGACTTGTCTGTTTGGGTTTTCAGATTGCTCCCCCAGAAACCCCGGATTCTAAAGTTCGGATGGTCATCATCACTGGACCCCCGGAGGCTCAATTTAAGGTATTTTCATTTCAGTTTTTGTGGAAGAAACGAGTTTGGGGTTGTTCAGGAGGGAGTCTGTATTGTTTTTAGTTCTCAATTTATCTGCCAATTACTTGCCAAATTGTTAGGCTTTATCTATCAGGCCACAGGGTAACAAGGTTTGCTGCTTTATTTTTTCTTGTCATCTTCAAAATCATTATATTCTAATCTCCCTTTCTCTAATCTCTTACAGCCAAAATAGGAATCTCTTCCTCCTTATCATTGGATTTTGTTCTCACCTCTCCCTTCTCTTTTTGGCTTCCAGGGAAAGTAGGAATTAGCCTACCCTTAAGTGTTAGAGCAGAACAGGCTGGATTGAGAGTTGAGCAGCTTTCCAGGTCCTCCTGAATCAAGTCTTCATCAAATTGCTTGTGATTTGGTTTGAGAGGGTCACTGTTTATATTCTTGATTCATTCCCAAATGTAATAGAACTCATTCTTCAATTTTCCTATCTTCTTTCTTGTTCTTCTGTGGTAGTATAGATCATGGGAAAATTGTAGGGCATCTCTAGCCAACAGAGTGAGAATAAAGAGAAACAGATTTCCCAGGTCATGTTCCTTACTCTGTCTCACTCAACCTAAATGATTTCTACCAAACCCATTATAGTTGGGTAGGTGGTTACCCTGGTCTAGGAAGAGGCTAGAGAGTATAGAGACAGTTACAGCTAACTTGTCCATTTAGTTGTTCCCTCTCCCACTTTTTTCCTTGGGGATAAGAAATTCAGCACTTTAGATCCTTCGTTTTTGCCCAAGGAGGACTTTAGCTTGACCTTTACTTATTTTCCTAGGCTCAAGGAAGAATCTATGGAAAGCTCAAGGAGGAGAACTTTTTTGGTCCTAAGGAAGAGGTAAAACTGGAAACCCACATCAGGGTGCCTGCATCAGCAGCTGGCAGAGTCATCGGCAAAGGTGGCAAAACTGTGAGTTATAGAAAGTGGAGGTTGTGGGGGGAGTCAGAGGTGATGGGGAGTTTCTAATCTCATCACCCAATTGCATGACAAAGTGGAAAGAATGAGGGACTGGACTTGGAGTCAGAATACTTGAATTAAAATGTAGACTACTATGAGCCACTTAACTGTCTCTCAGTTTCTTTACCTATAAAATGGGGAGTGGAAAGAACTAAGTGATAACTATGTGGACTTAATCTCTGTTTCTCACACTCCACAATTCAGATCCTAAGTTTCACTGAACAGACATTTGACTTCCTTGCTCAGCCATCTGACTCTGATGAATATATGTCTCAGCCCCATTTGATCTCCTCTCTCCTGCTTCTTACCTTTTGACTCTGCTCTCTCTTTATTCTTTAATTCTGATAGGGCTTCATTCTTGCCTCTAACTTGTAGCGCTCTTATTCCACTAAATAATCTGCCCTTGCCTTCCCAACCGTCCCCCCCCCTTTTTTTTTATCTAGGTCAATGAGCTGCAGAACTTGACAGCAGCTGAAGTTGTGGTGCCCAGAGATCAGACTCCTGATGAAAATGAGCAAGTCATTGTCAAGATCATTGGACACTTCTATGCTAGCCAGGTAAGAAGTTTGGGAGGGAGTCACTTTACTCAGTTTTCCTTAGTTTTTTATCTGTAAAATGAGTTGGAGAAAGAAATAGCAAATCCTTCCTGCATCTTTTCTAAGAAAATCCTCAAAAGGGGGTTGTGAAGAGTTAAGCACAATTGAAATGACTCAACAACAGAAACAAAAAAATTAATTTTAATAACCATTTTTTATTTTCTTTTTCCCCTTTATTAATTGTTTTATTTTTCTGGTTATACATGTATATTAATTTTTAAAATACATGTTTATTTATGAATCATGTTGGGAAAGAAAAATCAGAACAAAAGGGAAAAGCCATGGGAGAAAAATTAAAAAACAGAAAAAAGAATGAACATAGCATGTGTTGATTTACATTCAATCTCCATAGTTCTTTTTCTGGATACAGATGGTATTTTCTACCCAAAGTTTATTGGCATTGCCTTGGATTTAATAACCCTTTCAAGTTTGAAAAGTGTTTCACATGTTTGCTCATTTGAATCCCATAGTGACCCTGAGTGTTATTGGTTAAAAAACAAACCAAAAAAAAGTCTGAGGCTGCATTTGAACTCATCTTCCTGATTCCAGGCCATCCAGTGTTCTATCCACTGGGCTACCTACCTGCCCACCACTAGCATTTAGGAGGATCAGAAATACTTGTCATAGAGGAGAGATTTTAACTAGCACTTGAAGGAAGGCAGGAAGTAGAGGTGATGTATTCTAGGTATGGGGAAGTCGAGGGAAATGGTGGGCTTTGGAGATGGAGAGTTTTAATTAAGTTAAAACATGTCAGTTAAGATGTCAGGTTAATTTGACAGTGAAATGGGGGAAACTTAAGATTGAGAAGCCAATTAATAGCTACTGAGTAGCCTGGATGTGGGGGCAGCTCGGTGGGCAGCACAGGGGACATATATCAGTTCTTGAGCCAGAAGAACCTGCTTTAATATCCAGCCTCAGATGCTTTTGAGCTTCTCGAACTCTGCTTTGTTCTTAAATCACGATGCTGCCTTTGATGTGGGCACGCCATACTGGGTAGTTCTGTGCCAGTGTCTCCCATGTCTCCCATTCAATTCCAGAGTTCTTCAGAGAGACGTTGAGAGTGTCCTTGTATTGCTTCTTCTGCCCCCTGCATGAGTTCTCTCAAAAATAGTTTTTGAGGAAAATGTACATTTGTTATTTACTAGTTCAGACTTTTACTAGTTGTGTGAGCTATCTGCGTGATCCTGGACAAGTCACTTAACCTTAGTTACCTCCCTCAACACCTTCAAAAAAGAAATAACCTAAGTGTGAAGAGGGGAGGGCTGGTACAAGTGTGGTAACAGCTTCAGGAGAGAAGGGGCTCTGGCGTATATGAGATATGGGCACAAAAGTAAAATACCTTGGCAACATTATATGGATGGGAGAGGAGGATAGGTGTGACACACATTGCTTGTAATCCTGGATGATGTGGAGGCTGGTGGTGTCCTTGGCAATAATGGAGAAATTCAGAAGTGAGAAAGGGGAGAGATGGGTATGGAAAGCTAATGAGTTCAGTTTTGGATTTGTTGAGTTTAAAATGTCTATAAGACATTCAGTTTGAAGTGTCTATTGGGAAACTGGAGATGAGAATCTACAGGGTAGGAGATAGGTGTGAGATAAACTGATCTGAGAATAATCATCATAGAGATAAATGACTGAATCCATGGAGATCACCAAGTGGGAAAAGAGAGCCCAAGTCAGAGCCCTTGGAATCACCTGCTTTTAGGGCCTGACATGGAGGGAAGGTATCCAGCAAAGGACTGAACAAGATAAGTAGGCCAGGTAGAAGGAGAACCAGAAAGGAGTAGTGTTGATGGATCCTAGAGAGAAGAGGGTGATTTGAGTGTCAATAAATAAACTGATGGCACCATCTAACAATATATAATATCATCCCTGCCTATAAGTTCCTTAAGTATTTGGTTTTATAAAATGAGTTTGTACCTTCTCTTGAATTCAAGAGGTTTGAAATGCTAGCGAATGAGCTGACAGACTTGGAGACTGGGGATGGTTCATTCCCTTCTTCCAGCTGTGATTTTCTTTGTTATGGTTAAATGACTTACTGAGGGTCCCACACCTAGTAAGTATTGAGTGTATAAGGCCAGATTTGAATTCGAGTCCTCCTGACTCTAAGGCTGGTGCTTGATCCACTGCCCCATCAGTTGTGGTTGTCTTCAGAAGCTTGTGTGTCTGAGTCTGAGCTCCCGACACCCCTCTAACACTGTCTCATTTTTATTCTTTTTTTCCTCTGGACAGATGGCCCAGCGCAAGATCCGAGACATCCTTGCTCAGGTGAAGCAACAGCACCAGAAGGGACAGAATAACCAGACCCAGCCACGGAGGAAATGATCTGCCTCCTACTCTCTTGGCCCAGGACAGAAAAAGTAGAAATTAAAAGAGAGCAGCAAGCTTAAGAATGAGTGGGAATCAGGGAGGATTGAATCAGAATTTTCCACCCTTTAAAACATGTTTCAATAAGGAAGGCTGATTATTCTAAAAGATCAAACCAATTGGCTCAAACCTATTGTTTGCCCTTCCCCTGGGCATTCCTCTTCCAAATTTATAGCTCAGTGACAATTGCTTTTAAATGTGGATTACATTCAAGCTCTTGTTCTCCTACATCAGGGAAAGAAATATAAATATCCCTTTTTGAATATCCCAAATATGAATGCCCCATATTGAGGAGGGGGAACCTCTTGGAAAGGTCATTTGCTTTTGAAAACAATAACCCCAAACCTTACCTCTCATTTGACAAAAGTATTCTGATCCTCATTCCTCAGTGGACTATGTTTAGTCAGGTTGGTTTCATCTTTCTTGTAATGGGAAAAAGGAACCCTTGATGGATATTGTCCATAGCCCTAGGTATCTCACTATTGCTCTAAAGGGAGAGTCCATTATCCCAGGGAATAGAATATAACCATTCTTACCCTTTAAACTCAAAAGAATGGGGAAAAACACTTTGAATTACAATGATCCACATTTAAAAGAGTCATTTGGGCTTGATCTGAAGCAGGTAATTCTGGGGAGAAATCTTTTCCAACCCTTATTAGGGTTTTCCCTCATGAAACTCCCTGTCTACTACATGGATCCACATATGTGGTGCTGTGTCCATGATAGGGGTCAAGCTGCCATCCCTGATTCCCATCACTCTTAGGCTGATTTTATATTTTTAAAAGTCTGTTTTAATAATTGGATGTGAGAATCAAGAAGGGGAATGTTCCCCTTGGCAAAGCCTCAGCTCCATTGAGGACCTGGGTAATCCTGTGGTGCTTCCCACTCCTAGCCCTTGTGGTTGGGATGAGATGATATCAAGTCTCTCCTCTGGTATCAGGGGAGCAAACAAAGCTTTGGGGAGCACTGACTGGTCTTGGGAAAGCTCATGGAAAATGAGGAGATGTGTAGTCCCTCTTCTTCCCTCTCTGAGGATGGGACTTTGACTTCTATTTACCCTGAGCTCCATAGAAATGTTAAGTCCATTAACTAGCAAGTGTTCCTCAACAATCAGCCCATCAGAAAGGGAGGCTGCTGTTCCTATTTTCTCCTGATGGATTATTTGTGTGATTGTAAGCTTATGCCTTCCCTGGCTGCTGTTGGCCCAAAGAAAAGGTGCTAAAAAAACAATAATAATAGTCTAATACCTTGGGAACCAAAGGGTGAATCAAAGATAAATTCACTTTCCCAGGTTTAACAGACATGGGTTTGGAAACACTGACAAGGCCAAAGGAAGGCAGCAGCTGTCAGTTTCATTTAGACCCATCATTATGTGGTGGAGGAAATGACCAACTTGGGTACCATCTAATTAGCTGATTGTTGCTGGACACCAAGCTGGGTGATGAACTTTATGACACCCTGGAAAATGCTGTCGTGTGTGTTGGGAAGAGAGGAAGGTCTGTGCATATGTGGGAAAGCCACATGCATGAAATTACCTTCCTTCCCACCTTGCAACAAAACCCAAGATGTGGGTGGAGTCAGGTGATGCTGTGTGTGATAGTAAAACTACCTCAAGGTATGAAGTTACCTCAGCAATTGTCCCCAACCCCCCCCCCTTTTTTTTTTCTTTTTTTCTTTTTGTTCCCTTTTTCCCTTTTTTTTTTCTTATTTTGGCTTGCTGATATTTTATATAAGAGAGAAAAACAAAAAAGCAAAAGAAGCTGATAGTCTTGAATATTTTATTTTTTTAATGAAAAAAAAAAGAAGAAAGTTACGTTTCATAAATTTCTTATACATGAGCCAGTCACCAGATAGGAACTCTGTATGGAGAACAGGCCTAGTGGGAGAAAGACTGCTGGAATTTTCCTGGGGCAGAGCTAGGGAAAATATTGAAAGTAGTGTGGGATTAAATTGCTCCACTTCTATTTTGACTTTGAGTCCAAAAATTGTTTGCCCCAGCTGGAGAAACTTTGCCTATCTGGCTCTTTGCCCAAATTCTGGGAAATAAAATGAAATGTGCTATAGAAGGTCTACAGTGACCCTCATCAAAATCAGCACGTCTAGTAGCCCACCACTTTTGCCCCCCTCCCCCCACTCTTCATTTTCCTTGGTCAAAGACTCTTCCAGCTGGTTTTCCCCCACTTGTGGCACTGTTGAAATATTTTGCAAATATTGCCTCTGTTTTATTGAGGAAAAAAAAAAAATCAAAAGTGGAACAAACCAACCCTCTAAAAATTCCCCCAGTTTATCTGTGTCTAAAATTTGGGAGCCAAGACTTTATGCACAGAAGAAAAACAAAACATAGGGTTGACCCATCTGCCCCAAAGAGAGGCCTACCTGGTTTTTCATTATAGTTGCATTGTCTTTGTTCTTTTTGACCCAATTCCATCTTTGCTGCTCCTTTCACTTTCGACCTGTAGGGACAAACAGAAACCATTGCCTGTTCCCAGAGTCCCTCGCCTCCTTTTCATTGGAATGGTCAGATTTTAAACATGGAACCTGGCTTGGAGCATTTTTGGTCTTTAGGTTGGCAATTTTTGAAACTTAGCCATTACGAATTTACCCCACCTTATCAGGCCTCTTTCCAAGCTTCCACATCCATCTCTTCCTAAGAGATGAAACAAACAGCATTTTGAGACAGATAAGGCCAGTGTAATTTAGCTCCCTGCCTATCCTAATAGCAAAAAGGGTCTCCCAATTTCTTTCAACCTCTGGCTCTACATACTTCCTCCTAATTGAAGCAGAAAACAGTTTATTCAGACATCGGCAGTTGATAATTTAAAGCCAATTTCCAGCAGCAAGCATGTTTTGATACCTGGTTCAGACTGTTTTATCAGAGAAAAAAATACCCCACAGTATATCTGACATCTTATTGTTGCAGCGTTCATTTTCCTTGGGATCCTATTCCCCTCACCTCCTCACCTCCGTCTCCCTTTTTTGCCAATCTTGGTGTCTTAGGGAGAGCAGAATGGGGACTTTGACTATAATACACTACTCACTTGAACTGAGTGAGACATACATTCAAAGGTAGCCTTAGTTTGCCTAGCAGGGAAATGGGGGGCGGGAGAAACTCCCGGGGAATATGAACTTTTGGTTATAGCAGAAGGTTTGCAAAGGGATCAGAGGCTCTGCTTTGGTGGGGTCTTCTTATTCCCATTGGCTAATTGTAGTTAGGGCTGTTCTTTTGCCCGCTCCCCATGGTGCCTTCACTTCCCTGTTGGTGAAGAAGAGAAAACAAACTGGCTAAAAGCACTTGGGAGACTTGGATGAAATGACTTGATAAAGGCGACTTTTTAAAAAGCCACTTCTGTGCTGAGATAGATACATATGTATTCTATATATTTTTAAGAAAGGACCATCTCTTCTCTTAGGATATTGTTTTTAATTCTTTGAATCCCATTGAAAAACAGAATGGTTTGATCCACTGACTTACTTTGAAGCTGCATCTGCCAATCCCATCCTTCCCATCTCTCACGAATCCCACCCATAGACCGATTTCCAAGGGTTCAACCCAAAGGTCTAAGGCTGGGTCCTTTTTTGGCTTGTGTATTCAACCCCTGTGAGATGCTCATCCTACCACCTCACAACTTCCTTATCCCATCAAAAAAAAAGAAAAAATAATCTTATTACTTCCCCTTCCCTGAACTCTCCACATATCAGGGAAACAGGAGCTTTTTCTTTGCTCCACTACCAAGCAGAACTGGTTCTGTGTGGCCATTTTCCTCTGTGCCAAAGACTGACAGAGAGAGTGACCATTTCTGGAAGAACGCATGAACTATTCCCCAGACCTATTCTCAGATCCCTTGGTATGCCTGTTGGAGAAGGGCTCTGGAAGAAGTAGGGTCTGGGATTGTGGATTGCTGAAAGATGAAGCAAAAGTTCCGTGGGGGACATGCTAGAGGAGCTTTTGCCACAAGTAGAGAGTTCAAAAGGGGGTCTACCTTAATGACTACCCCCCTCCTTATGGTCATTTGGCTCCTGGTTGCACTTTTGGGAATGACAGGGAGTTGAGGGCTCTGAAGATCTGAGCATTCCTGCCCAGCCACTTTGCTTCTTGCTTCACTGAAAAGCAAAGTGGAGGCAGTGTTGGTTAAGGGAAGAAGCTGAGGTTTGTAGGGGAGGGAAAAAAAATCTTGAGCACGAGAAACCTGGTTCCATTCCCTACTCTCCCATCAACTTCTTTCTCCTCATTCCCCCTCCTTCCCAGCCAACATAGCCCTCTGCCAAATGGGGGAACAGAAATGCTATTTAACTACCTCACCGAGCCTGATAGAAGAGTTGGGGGGAGGCTGTGAGAGAAGAGCCCAGAGCTCTCCCCTGATATCTTTGGGAATTAGCAACAGCTTCTCAGACTTCTACCTGACTTTCTACTCAGGTGGAAGCAGGAGAAGCCCTCACTTTCTCCCCCTCCATCTCCAGTGTTTTTCTGAGCTTTCTGATTCCCTTTCCCTCTTGCTCAGTTCACTCTGGGGTAAATATTCAAATGATAACAATTTAGTGTATTTCTAAGTACGAACTCAGGGGACAGGAAGCCTTTTTACCCAACAAGGCATCAGTAAATAACAAAAAGGTAGAAGAACCATCCCTCTGTTTGTAGGGGATAGACACAAGCCATTTTCCTCCCAGACACATCCATCCTTTAGATGCAGAATAATTATCCTGAACACAGACTAGGAATGACACCAGTTGAAGACTTCAGTTTCTTTCCTTCAGATACATAAGGCTTCTCATTTGGGTGCCCAGGAACAGGAAGGACGCCTCAAGACTGAAGATGGATTTGGAAGAGTGAGGGGAGTTTTGGAAGGGATGATGGCAAGAAACCAGATCCTTATCCCATTCCTCCCCACCTCTCCTCTGGCTTTTATTTAGCACCATCCCTGGGGCAAGATTTATTGGCAGCGCTATCCTGTAGGGCTGCCATGAGAGTATTGTTCCCAGAAGGATGAGACAAAGAAAAGAAACAAGACAGAATGTTTTTCTTAAGGAATAAGCAGGAAGCTCCTTATGAGCATGTAACCACAGGTGAGACTAGGAGTAAAAATGGACTAACTACCTCAATCCTTACAATAAGATTGGAAGGAAGAGCAGGGACTACGGATGAACGGGTGAACGGATCCACCCTCCCAGCTGCCTAGAGAACACCAGATGAGGCCCCAGCTCCATGTGATAACTTGGTAGGGTGGGAGTAGGGATTGGCAGGGCCACAGGAGCCCCTACTCACCCCCAGGAGATCTGGAGGCTGGACCAAGGGCACCACCATCACTACCACCACCTTCCTTGCTCTGGAGCCCCACCTTACTCTCACCTCCAGTTCTTCAACCTGTCTCCCATCTTGCTTTAAAAGAGGGATTGGCAGAGGGAGAGAAGCTTTGGTGGGGCTGAGATTGGGGCTTGACCTCTCACCTACCATTCACTCGGCCCAAAAGGTGGAAAGAGGGGAAGAGAGATTTCTTTGAAATTCCCTCAATCCCCCTGCCCTCAAATAACCCCTTTCTTAAGGGATCATTTTGCTCTGTGGGGAGAGGAGGTGGTGCAGGAACCCCCACCTGGGAGCTGAAGGGAACCCCTCCCCCTATCAGGCTCTCCTCGTCCTGAGGGAACTCCCTTTGGACAAATTCCCCTCCCCCCACACCCTCCAGTGGCCCTCCTAGAAAACCCATTTTGATTTAAAAAAAATCTACCTCTTAGCAAAACAATAGAAAAATTAGATAGTGGCAATTCCACAGACTGTAGGTTGGGGTGGGGGGAGGGATGGGGGAAAGATTTCTTTTTTCCAAAGAGAGAAAAAAATATTACCTTAAAAATACTTTCCAAAAATATAAAAACCAAAAAAAAAAAAAAAGAAAAAAGAAAAAAAAAGACATTTTCCAATATTCAATAGACTGTCTACATTCCCCCAGTAATTTTTTCCCCTCCCTTAAATACATTGCAATCTTCTGCAACTTTCCCCTCCCAGCCCCCACTCTGAAGATATTCGATTTCTGGGTACAGCATTCCCCAACTATCTACAGTGGATCCCACCCCTATCCTGTTGGCGGGCCTTGCTTGGGCTCTTTTCACTTCTCTCTCCCCAACACACCTGAGAATCAGGTCACCCCATAAAAGCCATTGCTTTGGAGGGCTCCACGCCTTACCCACCATTGCGCCTGTAAGGGGGGAGGAACTTTTTTTAATGTAATATTTTTTGTGTAGTAAAACTTTTCTTCGCAACTTCATGTATAGCAATGTAAACTAACTCTGGCAGGTAATACCTAAAAGAAATACCTGAATCCCCACTGGATTCTTCCACTTCATTTATGAAAAAATACACAATTCCTACAACCACCACTGATAACACCCTGGCCTTGGCAGAATATCACAGGCCGTGAACCATCCCTTCCCACCCCTACCCTCATAAATGCTCCATGTCATTGCTCCCTCCTCATTGGAGAAAAGGATTTTTAAGGGGTTGGGGGTGGAGTGGGGCTTGTAGTTTTGAATGTGTCTCAACTTAAGTGCTACCCTCTTTCTATGTGATTGTATTGCCTTGGGAAGTTGTACTTGACTGTAAATGACCTTTCTTTCTGATTGTACCCTCCCTATATCCTCTGCTTTAACCCTGTCCTTTACTCTGTCCTCTGGGGAGGCGGGGCAGCTGGTTCAGACTTTTGGAGTTTGTTCTTTTGATTTATGTGGGCTCCAGTTTTCTTTCCAGTGAAGGTTGTTTTAGCCACAAACCGCTTTACTCCACTGTTTCCATTTTAAAATAAAAAGAAACTTATACTGACAAACCACTGTCTATTTAGCATTCTGTTGGTTACTGACATCAGGTGAAAGGAGAGAGCAGGGTAAGTCTCATCATTTGATGGTCGGAATTCCAGATGTTCATTGGTTTTTTTTTTTAATTATCCAGATTCAGACACCTCTTTTTTTTTTTTTTTAATTGAAGCTTTTTATTTTCAAAACATACGCAAGGATGATTTTTTTCAACATTGACCCTTGCAAAACCTTGTGTTCCAGTTTCCCTCCCTTTCCCCCATTCCCTTCTCTAGATGGTAAGTAATCCAAGATATGTTAAATACCGTAACAAATATATGTAAATCCAACATAGGCATACATAGTTATACAATTATCTTGTTGCGTGAGAAAAAATCAGATCAACAAGGAAAAAAATGAGAAAGAAAATAAAGTTCAAGCAAACAACAATGAAAGGAGTGAAAATGCTATGTTGTCCACACTCAGTTCCCACATTCTCTCTCTGGATGTAGATGGCTCTCATCATCACAAGATCATCGGAACTGCAGGCATCTCTTTTACAGGTGAAGGGACAGATGAATGAATGACCAAACCAAATAAAACCAAAGGTAAAATAATCCAAAAGTGAACTTCTACTGCACACAATATTTTAGTTCCTGAAGAGTTCTCTGCGAATCAGTTATTGTGTGACCCTAAAGCACAACGGAGTGATTCTTTTAAAAAATTTTGTTTTATCGATTCCTTTTGATTACTTTAGTCATTTCTAAATCCTTCCCCTCCCCTTGTGAGTCTTCCCTTATAATAACAACCTAGTTGATCAAAACCAATTGCGTCTTCACCTCTTCTAGGGATCAAAATTGGTCATTACAATCCCAACATTAAAATAGTGACCCTTGTTTAATAATATTTTTCTGCTCTTCTCTATCTCCACATACACAGATCATTGAAACTTCATTAGGAGTCTCCAAGTTTGGAAGATCTTTCTCCTCTTCTTCCATTTCAATAAGTATCTAGTTGACAAATTCTGGAATTTTGCATCTTAATTTTTCTTAAAGCAGATCTCATTTCCTCACTGCTTAATTTGATTCGTTTAGGATTAGGATAGGATAAGTAGGTGATATAGAGAGTGCTTTAAGGTTTGCAAATTCTCCACATATACTGTCTCATTTGGTTCTCCCTTGTGAGATAGCTTTAGAAACTGATGGCTGTTTTGTTGACTATAGTAAGGAAGTGCGGGGTATCATTGGGGAGATTATAATCTGACTGATAAGTGATTTCCACTTATCCCAGTCCCAGAATCAGAAAGCCATCTCTTCCTATGTATAAATCTGACCTCAGATATTTCCTAGATGTGTAACCGTAGGCAAGTCCTGTAACCTAGCTTACCTCAGTTTCCTCATCTGTAAAATGAGCTGGAGAAGGAAATGGCAAACTACTTCAGTATTTTTGCTGATCACAATTGAGATCACAACTAAACAATAACTAACAACAATCATCAACCACCACCAATAAATGTCCCTTTTAGTTCTAAATCCATAAACATGAATCAGCTCTGTCTTCTGCCTTTACCAATCTTGTTCCATACTGAAGCTGGGGGTTCCTCGAGGGCAAGACTATGGCTCCTCACCTTCAGTCTCTCTGGGTGTCCAGCTTAGAACTCTTCCCACCAATCTGTGATGGTGACTGATAAATTAACTTGACTGTGATCTGCAAGTACTTTGTATAAGCACCTTGAATCAAGCCATCTTCATCCACAAATAATTCTAAATGGACTTTCTGTTATTCCTCCTTCACTGTAGGATAGTACAAGTGAAGTCAGGTCACTATGCATTTCTTAAATTTTTCCTATGTGCCACAAACTGCTAAGTGCTAGAGATTCCTATTAAGGCAAATACAGTCCCTGAGGTCAAGGAACTTGCCTTCTACTAAGGGAAACAACATGCAAACAATTAGGTACATGCAAAATATATACAAGGTAGTTTTTTCTTTATTCTTTCCTAGCTTCTTTTATTGAGATGTAGTGGAGAAGGGAACACTCACAAAACAAGGATGAGGAAGGGCAAGATCTATCAGGTGTCCTATCACCTGGGGATCTCAGTCCCTGTAGGGCGCATCCTGGACAATGTAGATAGGTCTAGTCTGACCTTATCTGAAGCATAAACCTGACCCCATAGGACACGGCCTATGTGAGCAATTCCAGATGTTTCTCTTTTGAAAGTATTCAAATTCTACCTTCTTATTTTTGCCACCTAGTCTTTCTCAATGTGGACATCTTCAGAGATGCTCCCTGGCTAGTTCACATTTTTCTATTCATATTCTTTAGGAAACAGTTTGTAAGTGGTCCTCAAGAAAAATCAACTCAATAAAACATTCACCTCCTGAATGTGGGAAGAAAACACTCCTTGAGAATTGAGTCCAGTTGGATGAAGCGATTGGGACTAGAGCAGGATTATCCCAGTAGAGATAGGGAGATTCCAAGAATGGAGATGAACTGTGAGATCTAGGACTTCACTTTCCATAATGACCACCCATCTCCTAAAATGATTTATTCCTTTGTCCCTTCCCCAACTCCCTTCCTGCTCCAATGGGTACATTGAGATTTCAGAAGGAAAGATTCCTCAAATCTTACCTAAGAAGAGAAGCTTAAATGAGAATAATTCTGGAGGTAACTTTTCAAGTATAGAAGAGAAAAGATCAGCTTGTTTTTCACACCAAGAAAGGTATGAGGAATGCCTGATCCTGAGCAAAATAAGCAAAGAATGATGACCAAAAGGAAGTGAAATAGTGTGGTCCAGTGGATAGTGTCACATCTGGAGACAGAACTCAGTTTCAAATCCTGTGCAGGTCAAATTCTGAGCAGGTCATTTAATCTTACTGAGTCTTCGTTTTCTCCCTAATCAGTGAAGTGATTCCTAGTGAACATCCCTTCTCAAAGTTCCAAAGGAACAATCTCTCCCTTAGCTCATTTAGAAACACTAAGATAGTGTTTCATGAGAACAAAAGAAGGGATCCGGTAGAGTAAGAGAGATTGAGTCTGGGCTTCAAGAGATACTTTTTCCACCTTGGGAAACCCAAGCTAGAGAGGGAAAGTGATTTGCTAATACACAGTGAGGCTGCAGAGCTCAGCTACCATCCAAGACTCCTGTCTCTAAATCCGTGCTTCTTTCACTTTAAAGACTCTATAAGGAATTTTCGTTTCCTTGGAAACTCCTTAGTGTACTTCCCGCTATATCTGTTTACTGCTTCCAGATTCCATTCTGAGAGTTCTAAAACAGGCAAGACCCATAATTATTCTGGTGAGCAGTCATTGTCCTCCAGCTGCCTTTTACTCGTTTTCCTGTTCTAGCAATAATCCCGGAACAAACACTTTGACAACAATAAAGATGTAGTCACCCTCCCCCCCTTTAATTTCGGCTTGTCTTTTGCTGTCTGTACACACACAAACATATAAAGCTTTTTATATTATAGATAATTAGTAGACTTTTCTTTAGTAGGATTTCTTTGCTTTGCATTATTTATGTGGGTATTTCCATGTTTCTGTTTTTCATATTGTTTTTAATGATGTAATCCTGTTGATACACCCTGTTTTATTCAGCCGTTTTCCAACAGTTGGATGCTTAAAGGGCATGCTCAGTCCTGCCTGGGAGTTTCTCCTCCCTCTAGTTTCCTAGAAAAAGGTGTGAAGTTCCTAGATAGGTTTAAAGCCCTCATTGTCCTCTCTGCTGAGACTTTGTTCTGGCAGCCTAATTCCTGGTTGTTACACTTGAACTACACCCTTAGTGTTTAGAGCAAAGATTGGAAAGAAAGGAAGGGAAACAGAAAAATGAAAAAGAATGAGGTGATGTGTATGTGCTTGAACATACCATGCACCCAGATTCCTGGGGAGGGATCTTTTCATTTATATAACCCCTTACTGGAAGAACAGGGAGAGTTGGCAGAGTCCCAGGGCATATGCTCAAAAAAGAGGTAGTTGGAACTTTTCAACATTTCTTTTAGACTACTCAGTGGATATCTTTCCTTATCAGTCATCAATCATTCTTGACATAGCCATATCAGAACTCAAAATATGTTTGCTACAAAGTGGTAATTATCAAAACTATGTTGCATGGGATAAAAAATTTCAAAAAAAATAAAACAGAATTAAAAGAAAAGCTATATAGTGAATTGATATTTGGGGAAAAAAAACCCAACAAGATTTCAATACTCCAAGGAAATAAAGTCAATTTAAAAAAAAAAACCTTGTGAAAATTGAATAACTGATAAAGAAGTTATTAGAACCAAACTTTTTAAAATTAAAAAAGCATTCATTTGTTCTTCATTCTCTGATGAAAAGAAAAAAGAAAAATCAAAATCTTATAACAAATAATAATATTTATATAAATAATACAATTATTATATATAAAATTAATAATGTAGATAATAATAACAAAGTTAATGCAAAATAATTTCTTATTAAAGCTTTTTATTTTCAAAACACATGCATAGGTAATTTTTCAACATTAACCCTTGCAAAATCTTTGTTCCAATTCTCCCGCCCCTTTCCTCCATCCAGATGGCAAATAATCCAGTATATGTTAAACATGGTAGAAATATATGCTAAATCCAATATATGCATACATATTTATACAATTATTTTTGCTGCACAAGAAAAATCAAATCAAACAGGAAAAAAATGAGAAAAAATAAAATGCAAGCAAACAATAGCAAAAAGAGTGAAAATGCTATGTTTTAAACCACACTCAATTCCTACACTCCTCTCTCTGGGTGTAGATGGCTCTTTATCACAAGATTGTTGGAATTGGTTTGAATCATCATCTCATTGTTGAAGACACCCTCGTCCATCAGAATTGATCATTGTATAATCTTGTTGGTGCCTTGTACATTGATCTCCTGGTTCAAAGTAAAATGATTTCAAACATTGACCATGTCCAAAAATAGATGTCTCATTCTACATTCTGAACCTGTCACCTATTACTCTAAGGAGATAATAAATTCATACTTTATAGCATAGGTACTGAGTAGGGATAGGCCTAGTTTATATACTATATAAGAATAGAGACTAGATCTATGATTTCACTGACATAAGGAACTCTTTGGTAAGGAAACCCACACATGGTTTATCACTCTCTGTTGAATAGTATAGCTGAAAAGAGTGATTGAAATTTTCTATGGAGAACAATTTTTAATTTAGTACAACTGTTCTATACAATTATCACCAATTTTAAAATCATGAACAAGAAAGCAATTGAAATTTATTGTTTCTTTCAAAAGGTTGGATCCCATTAGACACAGTACAGTTCTAGACAAAATAAATAGGCAACAAAAATCTGTGTAAGCCAAAGTAGTGACCAACAAATCTAGTTTATATATATATATGTGTGTTCTATTATTTGAGCACTAATATTTGAGCAAGAGTTTTATTAAATTGGTCTACAACCTGCTAACTTACACAAGAAACCCACTTAATATAATTAAATGTTTTGCAAGTTTTAACTCTACTTTGAAACTGTCTGAATTTCAGTTGAAACAGAAATTTTAACTGTATTTGATCATGAAAATTTCTTTTTACTTTTGAAGATTCATAAAAATAACTGAACTCTATATTATAGAGTACATAAATTGCACTTGCATAATTTGTTGTTTTTAAAGTTACTGATGTTATTTTTTTGTTTAATCTGAGAGCAATTTGTATCAAATATTTTTAAATAATAGTTTTCTATTTTTCCATATATATGCAAAGATAGTTTTCAACATTCACCTTCCAAAAACTATGTGTTCCAAAATTTTCTCCCTCTATCTCCCCCAAATAGCAATCCAAGATAGATTAAACATGTTTCAAATATTTTTTGGAATACAGAATACTAAATTAGTGGATTTAATATAGCTCAATGTCTACATATACCAATTATATATCTTGAGACATCTAAAAAAATAATAGATCAAACTGTCAAAAAGAAATAATTATTAGTATGGACAAACTGATCTATTTTCAGGGTCTTTTTTTAACATCTTGAATTTCTGGCAATAAAAATAGCTTTTTCATTATTAAAGATTTGAGATGCAAATCAATGAAACATAAGAACCATCATTTCACAATTGTTCTAATTAGTTCACTTCATTTTTCAAATGTTATTTTTTTCTTTAGCAGCAAATATTTGAATAAAAGCTTAAGACATATGTAGATTAATATTTCAAAGGGAAATAATCTAGTAAACTTTCCTGTTAATTCTTTGCTTTAACCAAGAAAATCCATAAGAATTCATATTTATACAATTATCTTGCTGCACAGGATAATTTTTTGTAATGGTATATGAAAACAACACTTTTCTTATTTTTTATTTTTCAAAATACATGTAAAATTAGTTTTCAACATTCATCCTTGCAAAACCTTGTGTTCCAAATTTTCTCCTTCCCTTTTTACCCCCTCTCCTAGACAGTCAATAAACCAATACAGGTTAAACATGTGCAATTCTTCCAAACATATTTCCACATTTATCATGCTGCACAAGAAAAATCAGATCAAAAAGGGAAAAATTAGAAAGAGAAAAAACCAAGCACACAAACAACAAAAACAAAAAAAGATGAAAATACTATGTTGTGATCCACATCTAATCCCCATAGTTCTCTCTGGATGCATCACAAGTCTATTGGAATTGGTCTGATTCACCTCATTGCTGAAGAATCAAATCTATCAGTCATCATCACATAATCTCGTTGCTGTATACAAAATTCTCTTGGTTCTTCTCATTTCACTTAGCATCAGTTCAGAAAACAATACTTTTCTTGTGTAACACTCTTACATACAATCAGCCATTTTTCTGTATAAGCACAACATAGACTGACATTATAAAGTTGGAAAATATTGTAAGCTACAGATATAAAACTCAGTACAAATCGAGTTGGTCAGGGAAAACATGTTTAAAACATTATTAGATACAAGTACAATTTTTTATGAACACTTGCATGATATCCAACCATTTTTCTTAAATAACAAAAATGTTCATTATAGAAATGTTCTCATATAAGGATACATTTCCCTACCCCATCCACTCTCAAATTATATAGAAAGAAGCTTGAGCAATCATTTACCAAATGTGCTTTCTATTGTATGGAATAGAAAGAACTCCTGTAGATCAATAAGTGACATAAAAGAATGGCATTTACAGCAGCCAGAGTCTTTCTATCAAGATATAGAGCTGCAAGGGTTAATAATCAAGTTTCATATTGTTTCCTGTAGGCAAGTTCTTTACAGAAATCTGACACCAATTAAATTCTGACGTTTTCCAACTACTGGATGAACAAGATGCTGAAAACCACTGCTGCTACATAGAATCTTTTATTCACCGATTCTGGCACACTTAAAAAAATTATCCACAGGCCAGTTTTGTCCAAGAAACTAGGATCCAAGGAACGGATATATGGACAGGTACATATAAGCATCAAGAATACTGTCAGTAGGTTCTGAAAGTTGAAAATGGCAGACTTAGTAAGACCTCTGATAGTCTCAACCACATCACCCTTCTGGGGCAATGGGTAAACACATTGTAAGGATCTTGTTGATGGGTATTTCCTTTGTTTTTATTTGTATTTGGATCCCTTAACACAGTGCCTGACATATGGTAGGTACTTAAGAAATGCTGATAGATTGATTGCTCCAATTTGATTTGAAACCAGACCTTAACCAGATAAATTTGACTGAGGCACTGAAATAGGATATGGTAACATTTCAAATGGATCAAGGAACGATCAATGAATATGAAGAAAAATAGAAAAAACTAGGAATGAAATAATTTTATCTCAATTGATAAAGGAGAAAAAATTGTATTTATTGAGCAATGGAAGAAATGGTTGAATCCAAAATCTGTTGTTCAGGTGTATCCAACTCTTTGTGGCAAGATAATGGAGTTTTCTTGGCAAAGGTAGTGGAGTGGTTTGCCATTTCCTTCTCCAGTGTTTCCTCATTTTATGGATGAGGAACTGAGGCAAATGGGAGTTAAGTGACTTGTCCAGGGTCACACAGCTAGTGTCTGAGGTTGCATTTGAACTCAGATCTTCCTTACTTTAGTCTGGGTGCTTTATTTACTGCCCTACTTGGCTTCCCCACAGTCAAAATAATTGGATTTAAATATGTAAAAAAACCTGAGAAGTCATATAAATTGGTCATTATAAACAGAGAAGAGGTCAGGAGACATAGTGAGATTTTATTATTTTGCATCAACAGACATATCCCTATGTTGCATATTAATATATATGTCCTCTCCTTTAGAAAATAAAGTGGTTTGAAATTTATTATTTTATATATTACACACACACACATTCTCCCATTGTTTTGTTTGTTTATTGATTTAAGCTGAGATTTTCATTCTTCTTCTCTCCTCCTACCTCTCAAAAAAAAAAAAAAAGAATAAATGATTTACATTTCTCCAAGATGCTCTGAACCTTCCCCATCTGGGAGTTGTTCCCAAGTCTGTGCTTCAGTCCTAATCCTGTCCAGCTTCTGAATCTCCTCAAGCCAACATCCCTTGGCATCATCTTCAGGCTCAGCTGGCATGAGTCCCACTCCTCAAATCATTTTTAATATTAAACATCACAGACCAAGGTCTTTCTCTTATCTGAGTGTGACTCTCCTTCCATCCCAGTCATCTCATGGAATGCTTTGAATTTCATACCAGGTAAAGGGAGGAGGCAAGAAAGCTCCAGGGTGAACATCCCAGTCATGAGATAAAGATGAAGTTATATTTGATTCCAGTAGGGAGTGAGTAAAGTTTATTGAGTAGGAAAAAAACAATAACATCCTTCTATTTGTACTCTAGGAAAACCCTTTGGCAGCTGTGTGGAAAATAGATTGGAGAGGGAGAGGCTTGAAGCAGGGAGACCAATTATGGTAATAGCCCAGCTGAGGGGACCATGAGGATCTGGGTTAAAGTTCTGTGTGAGACTGTGTGAGAAGAGAAGGGGACAGACATGGAGATGTGGACATAGGAATGACCAAATTTGGCAACTGATGTAGGGTGAGAGAAAATGAAGACTACAAGTAACAATGAAGCTGTGAACTTGTACAGTTGTCAAGATGAGGTGCCTTCTTCATCAGTGACAGGTAAGTCTGGAAAAGGAATGGCTTTAGAAGGAAAAATAATATGATGAGATACAACCCATCCATGCTTGTTCCACCTATGAGACCTGTCCCACCCAAAGTGGAGAAAAGGACACTGGGCTCATCACAGTCCAAGAGCTCAGAGACTACCTTCTGAGGGTCACCTACTGTTGTCACTAGGTGATTTAGTGCTTTGGAGCAGGAGAGAATTTTCCCCGGGGTACCTGCATAGGTATTAGTCTGGGTGCCCAAGTAATAGTTATAACTGCCAGGGAGGGCCAACAATGGACACCAGATAAATTGGAAGTTTTCAAAATAGAGGGAAAAGGCAAAGTGAGGGAATAATAGAGCTTAAGGGAAGAGCTTAAGGGTTGTTTTAGAGTCAAGTCTCATGATTATCTCTTTGTGGGAAGGCAAGATGAGATTTTTCATCCTCAGATTGGTTAATCATGAGCTCCTTTAGTCCCACAGTTTTCTTGTACTTGATGGTCTTACTACTAGTCAAAGCTCTCTCTCTCTCTCTCTCTCTCTCTCTCTCTCTCTCTCTCTCTCTCTCTCTCTCTCTCTCTCTCTCTCTCTCTCTCTCTCTCTCTCTCTCTCTCTCTCTCTCTTCTCTCTCTCTCTCTCTTTCACTCTCCTTCCCTCTCTTCCTTTCCCTCCCTTTTTCCTTCTTTCCCTTCCTTCCTCCCTTTCTCTTTCTTTCCCTACCTTTTCCCCTCCCTCCCTTCCTCCTTCCCTCTATCTTTTTCTCCCTCTCTCCTTCTGTTCCTCCCTCCCCCTTCCTCTCTTTCTCTCTCTCTGATTCTCTTTGTGTGTCTGCCTCTTGATCTCTTTTTGTTTCTCCTTTCTGCTTTCTTTCTTTCTTATTTGTTTTTTCTGTTTATTTGGTCTCCATTTCTTTTGGAAATACAGCTCTTTTTTGGTAGGTTATCTATCAATTCCTGGTCCAGGACTGATATAACTACAGGCAACTTCCCAAACCACTGTTCTAGGTCCTTGTTCCCAGCTTCTCACATCAAAAGCTCCCACTGTCATTCAATGGGCTAATCAACAAGCATTTATTAAGTCTCTGCTATGAGTGAAGCAATTAGATGGTGTTCTCAATATTATTTAATTTTCCAAAATACATGTTAATATAGGTTTCAGCATTCATTTTTGTAAGACTTTGTTACACATTTTTCTGCATCCCTCCCTTACCTTCCCCCCTCCCCAAGACAGCAATCTGATATATGTACAATCCTTTTTAAAAATTTCATATTTGTCATGTTGTGCAAGAAAAATCAGACAAAAAGAAAAAAACACACATGAAACAAAAAAGCAAATAACAAACTAGGATGAAAATACTATGCTTAAATCTATATTCTGTTTCCATGGTTTTCTTTCTAGATGTGGATGGTATTTTCCATCCCAAGTCTATTGGAATTGTCTTGAATCACCACATTGCTGAGAAGAGCCAACTCCATCAGTTGGTCATTGCATAATCTTGCTGTTACTGTGTACAATATTCTCCTGATTCTATTCACTTTACTCAACATCAGTTTATTTAAGTCTTTCCAGGCTTTTCAAAAAAATTATTTTTTTGTAGAACAATAGGAATATTAGTTCTTTGTGGTAAGAGAATATTATATTTTTGTCTTTGTATGCCCAGTATCTAATAATAATTACTATTTATATAGTAGTTATGTTTGCAAAGCACTATGCATATGTCTTCCCATTTGATTCTTATAGCAACTCTATGAGAATATGTGACATTATTATTTTCACATTTATGGTGGAATATGGTGACTTGCCCAAGGTTTCTCAGCTGGTAATTGTCTAAGGCATGCATGGTGCAATGGATAGAATATCAGACTTGAATTCAGAAAGAGTCATCTTCCTGGGTTCAAATATGGTCTCAGAATTAGCTAGCCATGTGATGCTAGGTAAGTCACTCAACCCTGTTTTCCTCAATTTTCCCATTTGTAAAATAAACTGGAAAAGGAAATGGCAAAACACTTTAGTATTTTTTCCAGGAAAACCCTAAATAGTGTCACAGCCAGATGCAACTGAAAAACAACTAAACAAAAAAAAAAATTTCTATTTCCATGCACAAAGTTTTTTTTTAAAATCTTTTTCCCCAAGGAACTCACAGTCTGATGGTAGAAACAAAATGTAAGCAACTATGTACAAACAAGACATATGAATTAAGGATAAGTACTTGTCTTAAGGCATGGCACAGTGCTTAGAGTGCCAGGTCTGGAGTCAGGAAGACTCTTTGTCCTCAACTCAGATCTTGTTTCAGACTCTTAAGTAATGTTTGCCTTAGTTTCTTCATCTATAAAATGATCTGGAGAAGGAAATGGTAACCACTCCAGTATTTTTGTCAAGAAAACCCCAAGTGGGGTCACAAAAGAGTTGACACAACTGAAAAAGAAAAGCAACTGAACAAGGGAAGGCAAACAGTTTAAGAAAGATTGGGAAAGACTTGCAAAAGGTGGGATTTTAGCTAAGACTTGAAGGAAGACAGGAGCTGGAAAAGACCTGGAAAAGATAAAATGAGATAGAGGAAGGATTCAAAACAAGGTCCTCTGACTTTAAAATCAATATTCTAAACAATGTAGCATATGGAGTTCTTGCCTTCAAGAAACTTAAGTTCTGGACTTGAGTAGGATATCCTGTAAGTTGTTCAGTTGTTCAACTGTCTGTAGATAGCATACCACAGACCCTTATATTCTGTAGCACCTTCCAAATCCTTTCCAAGCTCATCTTTGTTGCTTCCATGACATTATATATCGGTCTTATCCTCTATCATCCTCTTCTGCCTTTGCCTTCAGTCTTTCCTAATATTAGAGTCTTTACATTCATGTATCAAACTTGTTCAGCCATTTCCTAATTTGCCATCCCCTAAATTTCCAAATCCTTGCCACTACAAAAAGAGCTGCTATAAACATTTTTGTATGAATTTCCTTTTCCTCTGATCTCTTTGAGATAAAGACCTAGTAGTGGTGTTGCTAGATCAAAGGGTATGCATAATTTGATTGCCCATTGGATATTATTACAAATTGTTCTCCAGAATGATTGAATCAGTTCACAACTCCACAAATAGTGTATTAGCATCCCAATTTTTCCACATTTTACAGTTATCATTTTCCTTTTCTGTCATTGTAGCCAATCTGATAGGTGTGAAGAGGCACGTCAGAGTTGTTTTAATTTGCATTTCTCTAATCAATAGTGATTTGAAGCATTTTTCTTTTTCTTTTTATATTTTTCTTCCCCTCCAGTTACATTTAAAACAATTTTTTACATTTGTTTTTAAAACTTTGAGTTCCAGATTCTCTGCCTTTTCCCTATTCCCAGTCTCCATTAAGAAAGCACAGGTGAAGTGATATAAAACATTTCCATAAAAGTCATTCTGTGAAAAAAACATTTCTCCCCATTAAAAAAAAAAAGCTTAAGGAAAAAACAAAGAGAAAGAGTATGCTTCAATCTATATTCAGATATAATCAGTTCTATCTCTAGGTATGGATAGCATTTTTTATCATAAATCCTTCAGAGTAGTCATGGATCATTGTATTGCTGAGAATAACAAAGTCATTCCCAGCTGATCATTCCAGAACATTGCTATTACTTTGTATACAATACACTTCACTTTGCTTGAATTCACAGAGGACTTTCCAAGTTTTCCTGAGAGCATTTTGCTCATTATTTCCCACAGAACAATAATACTCCATTATTATTCCATACCACAATTTATTCAGCCATTCCCCAGTTGATGGGCATTCCTCAGTTTCCAATTTTTTTTTGCCCTGTGAAGAGTATTTTTTCACATGACTATATATAACTGATTTTTTTTTCATTTGAAAACTGTCTGTCCATATCCTTTGATCATTTATCAATTGAGGAATTTCTCAATTGAGGAATGACTTGTAGTCTTATAAATTTGACAGTTATTTATTTGAGAAATTAGACCTCTATTGTAGACTTATGATGTAAAAATTCTTTCCTAGCTTTTTGTTTTCCTTCTAATCTTGGTTGCATTGGTTTTCTTTGTGCAAACCCTTTTTAACTTAATATAATCAAAATCATCCAGTTTACTTTCATAATGCTTCCTATCTCGTTTGGTTAAAAATTATTCCTTTCTCCATAGATCTGACAAATAAATTATTCTGTGCTCTACTAATTTGTTCATGGTATCATAATCTTTATATCGAAATATATGTAAATCTTTTTATATATCTAAATAATATACTCATTTTGATCTGCATATACTATGTAAGATGTTGTTCTATACCTAGTTTCTAATAGAAGACAAAGAAAATGATGTGACCTAGGCAAGTTATTATTTAACCCCAATTACCTTGCTAAAATACATATATAAATGCTGGTGATGTATCTAGGTTTATTTTGTGTCCTGTAACTTTGCTAAAGTTGTTAATTATTTCAAGTAGTTTTTTTAGTTGATTTTATAGGATTTTCTAAGTATATCACTATATCATCTATATAGAGTGATAGTTTTGTTTTCTCGCTGTCTATTTGATTTCCATTATTTTCTTCTATTGTTGTTATAGCAAACATTTCTAGTATAATAATGAATAATAGAAGTGATAATAGGCATCCTTGATTCACCCCTGATCTTATTGGGAACATTTCTAGCTTATCCCCATTACAGATAATTTTTGCTGATGGTTTTAGTTTGATATTTTAGGGAAAGTCCTATTTATTCATATTGTATGGATAAGGGAGGAAAGTATGTGTCCAACATTTCTTCTCTAGACCTGGTAATTTAAGAGGAAGGGTATTGTGGGGAGGGAATGTTACCTGGCTCCCAATTACTTCAGACTGCAAGAGCTGACAGTCTCTGGCACTTAGGATCTCTTTTCAGTCTGGTCTCCCATGGCTTTCCTGCCACAAATCCCTTTACTTTTAATATCCTGAAAAGTGAACAATAGGAAGTTTCTCTAGCCTGAAGAATCCATAAGTCTGATAAGTTGATGACTTTGTTTAGCTCCATGGAAGGTAGAAAAAACTAGTTCACTCCTAACAGTTCTTCATTCTATCCCTGTCATAACTGCAGGAAGTCCTTCTCAAAGCCAGTGAAAGCAGAAATAGGGGACTCTAGAAACTTGTGTGCACTCATCAGTCTTGCCACCTCTCAATATTTTTTTAATTATTAAAGCTTTTTGTTTTCAAAATAAATGCACAGATAATTTTTCAACATTGTTCCTTGCATAGCCTTGCATTCCAAATTTTCCCCTCTTTTCCCCACTCCCTCCTCTAGATAGCAAGTGATCCAATATGTGTTATACTCTTAAAATATATGTTAAATCCAATATATGCAAACACATTTGTACAATTCTCTTGCTGCACAAGAAAAATGAGATCAAAAAGGAAAGAAAATGAATAAGAAAACAAAATGCAAATAAACAACAACAAGAACATTATGTTGTTTTCCACATTCAGTTCCCACAGTTCTCTCTCTGGGTGTAGATGGCTCTCATCATCCCAAGATCATTGGAACTGGCCTGAATCATCTCATTGTTGGAAAGAGTCATGTCCATCAGAATTGATCTTTGTAGAATATTGATGTTGCCGTGTACAGTGACCTCCTGCTGGTTCTGCTCATTTCAGTAAGCATCAATCCAGGCCTTTCTGAAACCATCCTGCTGGTCGTTTCTTACAGAACAATAATATTCTATAATATTCATGTACCACAATTTATTCAGTCATTCCCCCTCTGATGGGCATCCACTCAGTTTCCAGTTTCTAGCCACTACAAAAAGAGCTGCCACAAACATTTTGGCACATACATGTCCCTTTCCCCTCTTTAGTATTTCTTTGGGATATAAGCCCAGTAGTAGCACTGCTGGGTCAAAGGGTATGCACAGTTTGATAACTTTTGGGGCATAATTCCAGATTGTTCTCCAGAATGGCCGGATTCTTTCACAACTCCACCAACAATGTATCAGTTTTCCCACATCCCCTCCAACATTTGTCACTATCTTTTTCTGTCATTATCTATTATATATAATATATTACATATGATTTCACTACCATTTTCTGTAACCAATTGAAGTACCTCTCAATGTTTTAAACAATCTTATTTTCCCCATTGCAGGAATTCTTAACCAATTTTTGTGTATTATGGACTGCTTTGGCAACATGATGAAGCCTATGGACCCTTGTTAGGATTACTAGGTGAGAACTCAGCTTGTCTGGACAGTGACAAGGTGAGAATTCAGGTTGTCTGGACAATTACAAGGTGAGAACTCAGGATGACTTGATAGAAGGAGCAAACTCATTGGCTGAAGTGGTTCTTCCCAGAAGCCCTTGCATTATCCCACGCCCATTCTCTGGGAGGATAAAAGACAACATTGGGCCTGGAGAGCAGATTGGACTGGAGAAGGACAAGAGTTAAAGAGGAGAAGACTCTGCACTACATCTGGCTTGACGCAGCTCTCTGCAGGAAGGGAAGTCGGCTCTCTGCAGGAAGGGAAGTCACTTCTCTGGACAAGAGTTAACAGCAACTGCCTGGAGACAACGGTTCACTACAGGAAGAAGAATCTGTCTGAGAGATTTGAGTAGACACAGCAGAGAGCTGTGTCAAGCCAGATGTAGTGTAGAGTCTTTTCCTCTTTAACTCTTGTCCTTCTCCAGTCCAATCTGCTCTCCAGGCCCAATGTTGTCTTTTATCCTCCCAGAGAATGGGCGTGGGATAATGCAAGGGCTTCTGGGAAGAACCACTTCAGCCAATGAGCTTGCTCCTTCTATCAAGTCATCCTGAGTTCTCACCTTGTAATTGTCCAGACAACCTGAATTCTCACCTTGTCACTGTCCAGACAACCTGAGTTCTCACCTAGTAATCCTAACAGACCCTGACACATTATTGTTCATATTCATAATGGAAGGAAGGGCTAAAATCCCAGTTAGAGGTTAGTGAAAAGAAAGACATTCCCCCCCCCATCCAAATTCATGGCCCCTGCAGTAAGAGCCCCGCTCCTGCTGTTGTTTCCGTCCTGCCCTTACCCCTCCTTCTGACAGAGACTCTAAATACAAGTAACTTCAGCACCAATGGGGAAGAGAAAGAGCACTAACAATAGTAGGGAACAGCACAGGCCTTACATAGGAGATAGTTGGTGAATGTATCCCTAAGAACTGGGGATACCAGAGAGGAAGAAGAAGGGCTGGGCAAAGGATAGAGATGCACTACTGGGGAGAAGAGTAAGAGCAGTTTGGATGGGACATGGAATGCATGGGGGAAGGGAGAGAGGAAGCACTTATTTGGTACCTGCTGTGCAGGCATTATACTAAATGCTTGAGCTATCTCATTTGATTACCGCAAGCATTCTGGGAAGTGGGTGTAGTATAATTTTTATTTTACAGTTGAGTAAACTGAGGTAGAGGTTAAATGACTTGCGCAGGATCGCACAGTCAGGAAGTTCCAGAGGCCAGATGTGAATTCAGTTTGGAAAATGTCTGGAAACATCTGTTTTGAAAGTCACCAACATCAAGAGGTTTGATCCTGGAGGTGATAGGGCGCCACTGAGAGGAGGTGATGTGATAGGGCGCCACTGTGAGGAGGTGATGTGATAGGGCGCCACTGTGAGGAGCTGACGAGGTCAGTAGTGCTTGAACAATATTAATTTGGTGTCTGTCTGTGGTGATGGATTGGAAAGAGACCGTCCATCCCCGAAGGTTGTAGCGGCGGCCATGAGTGGGTGGATGAGAGAAATATTAGAGTAGAATCGCCAATAGATAGAGAATGAATTTGCAGAGCATGGGGCTTCTTAGTCGGGGGATAGATTTCAGGGGTCTCTGAACTGCAGTGGAAAAAGGATGGCAATTTTGTTTTCTTCTGTCTCTGGTGGAAACTCTGGAGGGCCCGGGTTCTGAAGCCTGACCCTGTGCGGGCGCCCGCGGGGGGGGGGGGGGGGGTAGGGAGGGAAGGGGGAAGCATCACTTTTTGGCAGACGAAAACCAGCAGTTTCAGAAGCTTCGGGTTGATTGAGAGCGGTCAGTGCGGAACCCTTGGGCGCTCTTTTCGGAACTTTGAGCTAGGAACTCCAGGCCGAATTCGAACGTTCCCCAAACTTCCAAAGGCTCCCCTGGTTCAGGGCGCCAGATGGGAGTCAGGAGGCTGGGGCAGCGGAAAGCGCTTTTTTTTTGGCGGGTTCGGGCGCCTATCTCTCCCAGAAACACCTGCGGGTGGATGGGAGGGGTCACACCTCCGCGAGCCGGGTCAATCGCGCTGTCAGTGGAAATTTGTCCTGGGGGCGGCTCGGAAAGGCGCCGGCCCAGCCGCGTTTTCTTTTTTGCCGGGGTCCCCAATCGGTGACTTAGGGGAGGGGACGAGAAAGAATGGGTTACGTTCTCGTTTGAAGCTCTCCTACTACACCCCGACCAACGTTCCTTTTCCCGTATGGGAGGAGAATCGACAACAAGAGAACCCCTGGCGCCCTCTTGCGTATCCCTTTTCACCCAAGGTTTAGGATAAAGGCTCTCCCTGCTTTCTCCGCATCTTCACTCCCACAAGCCGATTGTAGCCTTTGGCAAGTGATTTCCTGTCACAGATCAAAGATTCCCATGTGACAACATTTAAAAGCACAATCCCCTAGTGAGAAAGCCTAGAAGCAGCCTGGTGCAGCGGAGGGCTCTTGCGCTCGGCGCAGTGGGGTCGTACCTCTGCAGTCTACTGGCTTACCCTGCCATAATCGGGGTGATGAGGTCCTGAAATGGGACCGAGAGACTCAAGATTTGACAATTAGGAGAAGGTACTGTTTAGGCCCATGATCCCACCCTGGGGGAGGTCATCCAGCCAGAAATCCAAGTTTTGTCAACTCGAGATCCACCTCGGAGTCTCCCGTAGTCTCACCTGGCCATGCCCCCTCAGAAACCCTAATCATGTCCCCAAGTTAAATTTTCCCCACAAAATCTCCTAAAGGGCGGTCCCACGGCTGCTGCTTTTCCTTTGGATCAGTCCTTCACAGCACTCTGCCGGGGGCGTTATTCTCCTCATCCTTCCCACAAGCCCCACAGTGTCTTCTCTTCTCCACTCTGCTTCTGAATCCTGCTTCTCCTTCTAGCTAATTTACACTTCTAGGGTGCTAAGCCCCTCTCAGGGTTAGCCTGCCAGCTAAGGGCGTGCCCCAACCTCATGGGGGAGGGCTCCCTTTCTCCTGGGCCATCTAGAGTTCCACTGAGACACTTGTCTTTCACATGCTCTCTCCCACTCTAGTTTAGATTTACCATTCCCGGTGTCTACTGTGTCCCTTCATTTTGTCTGTAACCTCTTCCCTAAATAAACCAGGCTTTTGTTAAAAAAAAAAAAAAAAAAAAAAAAAAAAAAGGCCATTTTGAATTCTTCACATGATCGACCCCCAACTTTTGCTGCCTATCATCATCTAGGTCAGTGGTCCTCAAACTTTTTAAATAAGGGCCAGTTCCCGGTCCCTCAGACTGTGGGAGGGCCGGACTATAGTAAAAACAAAATCTCACACTCTGTCTCCGCCCCTCAGCCCATTTGCCATAACGGGCACACCCCATAAATGTCCTCAGAGGCCAGGGCCATAGTTTGAGAACCCCTGCTCTAGTGTCTACATCATCCATATCACTAACTGAAGGAGTCAAATGTCCCTTCATCTCTGCTTATGTGACTCATAAAGGCCGTAAAGGAGTGTGTGAGAGTATAATTTGTGAAGTACAAACTAGTTCCTATGCAAGGGGGAAAAAATCAACCCACTTCTTTTCTTTCTTTTTTTTTTATTTTACAATTTATCCCCTCCAATTACATGTTAAAACAATTTTTGAACATTTAAAAAAAAGTTTTGAGTTCCACATTTGATCGTTCCCTTCCTCCCTTGCCTCCTGCCAGTAAGACAGTAAGCAATCTGATATAATTTAAATATGTACCATCATTTTTAAAATTTCCATAGTAATCATTTTGTACAAGAAGACTCAGAAAGAAAAGAACAAAGAAATTAAAAAAAGAAAAAGGAAGAAAAAAGAAAAGAAAAAAGGAAGGAAGAGAGAAAGAGAGAGAGAAAGGAAAGAAAGAAAGGAAAAAAAGGAAAGAAAGAAAGAAAGAAAGAAAGAAAGAAAGAAAGAAAGAAAGAAAGAAAGAAAGAAAGAAAGAAAGAAAGAAAGAAAGAAAGAAAGAAAGAAAGAAAGAAAGAAAGAAAGAAAGAAAGAAAGAAAGAAAGAAAGAAAGAAAGAAAGAAAGAAAGAAAGAAAGAAAGAAAGAAAGAAAGAAAATAGCATGCTTCATTCTGTATCCAGACAGTATCAGTCCTTTCTCTGGAGGTAGATAGTGTGCTTCATCATTAATCTTCTGGGCTTTTCTTGGATCATTGTTTTGGTGCAATTACTTAAATCATTCACATTCTTCATCATACAACATTACTGTTACTGTGTACAATGTTCTGCTTGTTTCACTTTGCATCAAGTCATGTAAAATTTTTTTTTCCCTGAAGTTATCGGGCTTGTCATTTCATAATATGTCATCACAACACATGCCACAGCTTGGTTAGCCATTTCCCAAATGATGGGCATTCTCTTGATTTCCAATTCTTAGTCATCATAAAAAATGCTGCTATAAATATTTTTGTACAAATAGGATTTCTCCACCTTTTTTGAATCTTTGAGATATAGGCCTAATAATGGTATTGCTGGATCAAAGGGTATGCAGTTTTATAGCTCTTTGGGAATAGTTCCAAATTGATGTCCAGAATGGTTGGATCAATCCACACAACTTCCCTAACAATGCAGTAGTGTCCCAGTTTTTCCACATCCCTACCAATATTTATCATTTTCCTTTTTTGTCATAGTAACCAATCTTATAGGTATGAAGTGGTACCTCAGAGTTGTTTTAATTTTAATTTTTTAATCAATACTTACAGAGCATTTTATCATATGATTATGATAACTTTGTTTTTCTTCATCTGAAAGCTACCTGTTCATATCCTTTGATGATTTATTAATTGGAGAATGACTTATATTATTATAAATTTGAGTTAATTCTCTAAATGAGAAATGAGATCTTTATCAAAGGCATTTGTTGCAAAAAATTCTCCCCAGTTTTCCATTTCCTTTTAGTTTTGGTTGCATTGGTTTTGTTTCTGGAAAATCTTTTAAATTTTATATAATTAAGATTATCTTTTACATTTTGTAATACTTTCTATATTTTCTTTGGTCCCAAATTCTTTCTTTATCCATAGATCTGACAAATAAACCATTCCATGCTTTACTAATTTCCTTATGGTATCTCTATGTTGAAAAGATATATCCACTTTGATCTAATCTTGTAATAATAGCGTGAGGTGTTGGACTATACCTAATTTCTGTCATGCTTTTTTCCAATTTTTTTCCATTAGTTTTTGTCAAATAATGAATTTTTGTTCCAAAAGTTTACATTTTGGGATTCATTGTATACTACGTTACTATGTTCATTTACTGTATATAACATGCACCACTGATCCACTGCTCTATTTCTTAGCTAGTAGTAGCTTTTAAAAAATAATTACCCTTTTTTATTGTTGTTGGTAATAAAATACGTTACTAGTACTATATAATGATGAAAACATGGTAATGTTTCCATTTCCTAATTTTCATATTTAAATAAAAATAAAAATGCAGAAAATACAGCTAATTTTGACATACAAAAAGAAACAATTGAAGCTTAACTTTGTCATTTGATTCTGTCATTTTAAATACCATACTACACTGGTCTTCACAATAAATAACAGGCAATTTATATATGAGGATGTACAGAATAATTTTTAACATTAAATTTAATGCTTATATCCAACTTTATTCAAGTAGAGATGAATTAAACATTTATCAAGACTACAGTAAATTCTAACAGATTCCACAATTTGGAATTTGGAACAATTCAAATATAGTGTGATTCTTATTTGATAAAATGTTCAAAATATTTCTTCCTTTAAATTTTCAGTCTTAGTGACAATAAGAGGAATCCAATCTAAAAGCAGCACCTTTTTTAAACAAAATATTTAAAAAATTAAGCATTCCTTTGACATAATTCCAACTTCCAAATAAAACAATCCCTATAGATTTGTTATAGTAATTATTTGTTTGTGGGACAACATAAGTTTACCATAAATGCAATTTTAAAATAATATACATCTTAGTAGCAATACTCATGTATGTGTCCATATATAGTTTACATTTTAATAAAATGGATTTTAAAAAATATTTAAGACACTTCAACATATTACATTGTTCATTTTTTATTATTCTAAATCAATGTAAGTCTTATTGCATGTAAACTGAATCACTTCCTGTGAAGTTTTACTTATCAACCCAAAAAGACTATAAGTTTTTTCCCCATAGAAAGAGTACCTTTCAACATATGTCAGAAAATGGGAATTATTAAATGTTCTTTTCCCTTATATGTATAACGATGCAAAGATTTAAAAAAAAGCCTATTCAGTCCTTATAACATTCTGAAATTTATCCAACAGAACTATTTGCTTAGCTTACATAAGAAAATGTTATTTGTGTATAAATTAACTGCACTTCATACATACATAATGTTTTATCAATATAATGAAAGGGTCTTCTGTGGAGGCAGCAAGTGTGGGGGTAAAAACACCAGACTGAAGATGCAGAGAGACTAGTTCCTGGTCTTGTCTTCCATTTATCTAGTTGTTTGTCTCAAATAAATTAGTTGTTACCTTATTGTATAACAAGGATATTGAATTACTTGATTTCTATAACCCCTTCAACTAATGTTCCATAATGCTATTATTGAGGTTGGGAAGAGGACGCCAAAAGTTATAGATGGGTGTCATGAGGTGTCTCCAAAAAATTTGCAGGTTTCAACCCATTTCCTAGTCAAGGGGCAAAGTTTATTGTAATCGTAATGCCATTACAAAGCAGGTTGAATTTTCAAAAGAAATTAGCAGAGAAACAGAAGCAAGGGGACACATTTATCCAGCTTTCTATCATTGACATACTAATTCTGTGGCCCAGGAGTGGTCTCTGGAATTTGGTTACCACTGACCAACAAATTTTCTGATAGTCAGCAATGAACTGAGGAGTGGTCTCTGGAATTTGGTTCTTGATGACAAGATTGTCAGTCAGCAATTAATTGAGGAATGGTCTATTCAGAATCAGACAGATTGTCAGAACAATAGTATTCCTAGGTTGGGTATATGGAGAGGGGGCAAAGCCAGAGTATTTTGGAATCAGATAGATTACCAGAACAGAAGTCCCCCAAGGTTGGGGTAGGGGGGAGGGCTATATTTCCCTAGAAGCTATACCATATAACTATTATTCAAAATTTTTTGATATACTTTATTCTTCAAAGTATAAAAATAGTGTAACTAATTTTTTTCTATATGATTACTAATCTTGTAATATGATGATTAAGAATGTAATGGAACATTAATATTACATATCTAATCCAGCCATGTACTGTCACCTAAAGTCAAGTTTTTCAGTAGCTTTCCTATTGCTACACATTTTTTCAGAGATCAGGGGCAAAACAATACATCAATTCAAAGGTATTAAGTTCCAATCTCTGCTACTGTTGTACTTGGCAGAGTTACCATGGGTGAACCAATTAATCTCTGCTAACTACTATGGCTTCTCAGTCATTGTCTTATGAAGACCAATCAAGTACTCAAATGACCATACAACTAATTCAGACAAAAAGCATTACTATTTAGCAGAAAACAACACATTTTCTTCTATATATAAATTTGATACTAATACTATCAGCAGGATAAATTAAACTGATCAAATGCAAACACATAATCAAATCATGTCTAAAAAGCACAGTACTACAACTGAAATAGAAAGCATAGCAACTTGGGGAGGAAAATATTAGATTTTTATTGGACAAATTGGGCAGTTGTTCTTTGTTTCTATATTCTCACAAAATTGATGGTTTCGATTAAACAAATGTTTAATTTTTTTCTTCTCACTTCAGATAAGTGAATTGCGTTGAGCTCAGAAAAATTTGGAAGATAAAAAGGTTCTTGAGAGAGACATGGCATTTTTGTAAACTAATTAAGGCAAGAGTTGATTGTTCATATTATAATGCATTAAAATGATGATGTAATTTATCCAACAGATTCACTATATATCCCATATGTTTATTTATGGAGACAAGTCTATTTCTAACCAGAAGACAAGCATTCCAAGGTGTAAGAAGGCTTGTTTATGGATTTTGACTGGATGCACGTGCTGTAGGGTCAACTTATCACTAAACAATTAATTGCTGATCAACTGTTGATGGCAAAAATAATAGTAGGATTATAAAAACTGAATACCACTGGGTAATAACTTATGTGGTTATTTCAATGGTTTCACTCTTTACTGTCATAAGAGGTTCAAAGTGACAAAAGTGACATGTCTATATTTTCTATAAGATCTGCCTTCTTTTTTATTAATGCTTTTTATTTACAAAACATATGCATGGATAATTTTTCAACATTGACCCTTGCAAAAGCTTGTGTTCCAAATTTTTTCCTCTTCCCCCATCCCTTCCCCTAAATGTCAAATAATCCAATATATGTTTAAATATACAATTCTTCTATGCATATTTCTACAATTATCATGCTGTACAAGAAAAATCAGATCAAAAAGGAAAAAAAATGAGAAAGCAAGCAAAATGCAAGCAAACAAGAACAACAAAAAGAGTGAAAATGCTATGTTGTGGTCCACACTCAGTTCCCACAATCCTTTCTCTGAGTATAGAAGGTTTTCTTTGTCACAAGATCATTGGAACTGGCATCAATCATTTCATTGTTGAAAAAAGCCACATCCATCAGAATTGAAGATCTGCTTTGTTTGTTTTGTTTTTTGCTGAGGCAATTGAGGTTAAGTGACTTGCCCAGGGTCTAACAAGTAGGAAGTGTTAAGTGTCTGAAGCTGGATTTGAACTCAGGTCCTCCTGACTTCAGGGCTGGTGCTCTATCCACTGACATCTGCCTTCTTAAAACAGAGTTCATAGTGTGTCCCTTTTCTCTCAGTATTATAATAATCTCACAGGGCTGATATGAGGAGAAGACCTGGATTCAAATCCCACTGATAATTACTATCTGGGCAATTATGGGCAAGTCATTTAATTTCTCTGAGCCTCTGTTTCTTCATTTTCTACAAAATCATTTTCTTTTTTTGAACAATAGTTTTATATTTTCAAAATATATGCAAAAATAGTTTTCAACATTCACACTTGTAAAACCTTATGTTTCATATTTTTCCCTCCCTTCCACCCACTCCCTCCCCTAGACAGCAAGTAATCCAATATATGTTAAACATGTGCAATTCTTTTATACATATTTCCACATTTATCATGCTGCACAAGAAAAATTAGATCAAAAAGGAAAGAAATGAGAAAGAAAAAAGCAAACAAACAATAACAAAAAAGGTAACTATACTATATTGTGATCTACATTCAGTCCCCACAGTTCTCTTTCTGGATGCAGATGGCTCTTTCCATCACAATCTATTGGAATTGGCTTGAATCACCTCATTGTTGCAAAGAGTCACGTTCATCAGAGTTGATCATCATATAATTTACAAAATCATTTTCAAAAAATAGTTGTTTTTCCCCAACCAGTCCATCTTCATCTTCTTCATTAGGATTATTAATAACTTCCAGGTCAGCCTCAAATACTTTCACCAACTTCTCTTTCTTGTTTTTTCTAAAAGACTTTTCCTCTGGGTATCAATCAGATAAAGGTATAACTTTATGAGAGATGGCACTATATTCAGTAGGTAGTTTGATTCTTATGCTTACCTCAGCGTTGCCAGTTTGAGAATAAAGAAACTTCAGAAGATCACTAGATATTTGTTCTTTGGTGCCTTGGTAACCCATACCATATGCACTTGTATTCTTTTTTCAAGCAATAATCTTATTTTTTCACTCTTCTCCTATAATTCTTGTTTGAGTTGGGCCACCTGATGATTCAGGCTAGATACCCTTGGGTTTAATAATCTTCTTCTTCTTCTTGTAGGAGATCTTGGCAATAGTCTTTACCATAATTCTCTCCTATGATACTAGGAAAAGAAGCATTACCATCAGTCTGGGGAATGCACTCAAGAAGGTGCATAAATAATATAAACATACCCAGAAGGGTAAGACCCATTAGTAGCTGAGGATGCTTGGCTTGAAACATTAAACTTCTGGTCGTTCTTATCAATATGTAGTTTCTCAATGCTTTTTTGTTCTTTTCCTGTTCATTCTTTAGAAAAACATCATCATTAAAATCTTTCAAAAGAATAAAATCAGGATTCTTGAAGAGGGTAGATATATGAATTCTGCTGGAGCTCAAAAATTATTTTTATATATTAGTAATGTTTATTTGCAAATACAGTAAGGTTAAACGAACATTTCCTGTACTGTTACCCACAAAGTCCAAGAGAGATAAGGCAATATGATTTAGCAAGTCAGATGAAATCCATTAAATGAGTTATGCTTTGCTGGACAATGTGATATTGTCCTTCAGCAAACCCAAATCAAGTATTTTATATTCTAACTCCATCAGCTTCTATTGTTCAAGGCAGCAAACTGAAGAGACTGCATCATCTGTGTGATGAAGATGTAAAGATTATTTGCATTCTTTCAGAACAAATTTTAGGCTGTTTGAAAAACCACAATTGCTGGGTATACACAATACAAGCAATCCTGAATCTGAATCACAGATGATCCCAGCCTGCTGAGCAGGAGGAGGGCGAGGATGTATCCCAGAGTTTGGGGATGCAGCTGCTGCAGAGCCCCAGACCGAGGAGCTACTTCCTCCGCAGCCTCCCTCCCACGCCCCCACCCCCTCGCCTTCTCACCCCACCTCGTGCCATCCCCAGCCTCAGCCGCCTTGCCTCCCGGAATAACGATAATTATCTCTTTATATTACAGTTTGAGATCTGGTACGGCTAAAATCACCTTCCTTCACATTTTTTTTTCATTGATTCCCTTGATATACTTGACCTTTTGTTCTTTCAGATGGAATCTTGTTATAATTTTTTCTAGCTCAACAAAATATTTTTAGGTAGTTAGATTGATATAACATTGAATAGATTAATGTAGGTCAAAATATAATTTTATTATATTGACTTAGCTTACCCATGAATAATATTTTTTCCAATTGTTTAGATCTGACTTTATTTGTATGTAAAATGTTTTGTAATTGTGTTCATATAGTTCCTAGGTTTGTCTTGGCAGGTAGCCTCCCAAGTACTTTATATTATCTCCAGTTATTTAAATGGAATTTCTCTATCTCTTCTGCTGGGTTTTGTTATCAATATATAGAAATGCTTATGATTTATATGTTTTTTTTTAATTCTGCAACTTTGTTAAAGTTACTAATTATTTCAAATAGTTTTTAGTTGATTCTATAGGATTCTCTAAGTATACCATTACATCATCTGCAAAGAGTGATAGTTTTGTTTCTTCATTGCTTATTTAAATTCTTCTATTTCTTTTTCTTGTCTTATTGTTATAGTTAACATTTCTAGTATAATAGTGAGTAATAGAGGTACTGCTTTACCCCTTATCTTACTGGGAAAGTTTCTAGCTCATCCTCTTTAAAGATAATGCTTGCTGATAGTTTTAGATAGATGGCTCATATTTTTAAAGAAGAACTCCCTTTATTCCCATGCTCCCTCATGTTTTAAAAATTAGGAATAGGTATTTTATTTTGTCAAAGGCCTGTTATGCATCTGTTGAGATAATCACATGATTTTTAATAGTTTTGTTAATTAGATAGTAAGTTATGTTAATAGCTTTTAATATTGAATCAAACCTTGCAGTTTTGGTATAAATCCTTATGATATGTTGCTGTAATCTCCTTGATGGTATTTTATTTAAATTTTTTGCATCAATATTCATCAGGGAAATTGATCCATAGTTTTCTATTTCTGTGTTGGCTCTTCCTGGTTTAGCTATTAGTGTCATAATTGTGTCATAAAAGGAGTTTGATAAGACTCCTTCTTTGCCAGTTTTTTTCCAGATAGTTTACATAGTATTGGGAAGAAATATTATTTAAATATTTGATAGAATTTATTTGTGACCCCATTTGTCCGGGAAGATTCATTGGTGGCTTGTTAAATTTTTTGTTCTATGATTGGATTATTTATATATTCTATTTCTTCTTCTGTGAATTTGGGTAATTTATATTTTTGTAGATATCTATCCATTTAGATTGTCACAATTATTTGTATGTACTTGAGCAAAATATTTCCTAACAATTGTTTTAATTTTCTCTTCATTGATGGGGAATTAACTTTTTAAATTTTTGATACTGGTAATTTTGTTTTTTTCTTTCCTTTTTTAAATCAGGTTAACCAAATGGTTTATATATTATATTGTTTTTTCCATAAAACAGCTTCTAGGGATTTTAAAAAATTAATTCAATAGTTTTCTTTTAATTTTGTTAATCTTTTCTTTAATTTTTAGGATTTCAAATTTGGGGTTAATTTATTTGAGGATTTAAAATTTTTTATAGTTTTTTTTTAGTTGCATTTGCTCTTTATTGATGAAATCAATTAGAGACAACTGTTTTAGCTGCATCCCATAAATTTTGGTTTGTTGTCTCATTGTTGTCATTTTCTTTAATGAAACTATCAGTTATTTCTATGATTTGTCCTTTGACCCATTTATTTTTATTAGATTATTTAGTTTCCAATTAATTTTCATTCTACCTTTCCATTGTCCATTATTGAATGTAATGTTTATTGCATTGTGATCTGAAAAGAAGGCATTTAATACTTCTGCTCTTTCCATTTGATTGTGAGATTTTTTTATGTCCTAATCCATTGTCAATTTTTGTATAGGTGTAATATACCATTGAGAAAAGATATTTTTCTTTCTATTCCCATTCAGTTTTCTCTAGACATTTATCATATCTAACCTTTCCAGAATTTTATTCACCTTTTAACTTTTTTTTTTGCATATTTGTTTATTTTTGTTAGATTTATCTTAGTTCTGAAAGGGAAAAGTTAAGGTTTTCCCCTAGTATAGTTTTATGATCTATTTCTTCCTGTAACTCATTTGACTTCTTCAAAAATTTGGATATTTATGTTATGGATGTATTTATGAAATATATGTTTATACATTTCTTTTAGCAAGAAATAGTTTCCTTTCTTTTCTCTTTTAATTAGATTTATCTTTGCATTTGTTTTGTCTGAGATCATGATTGTTAGCCCTGCTGTTTTTTGTTTCAGCTGAAGAATAATATATTCTGCTCCAGTCCAGTCATTTATCTTTAATCTGTTTCTGTCTTTATTCTTCAAATGTGTTTCTTGTAAACATATATTGTAGGATTCTGTTTTTTAATTCATTCTACTATATGCTTCTGTTTTGTGGGTGAGTCTATTCCATTCATATTTATAGTTATGCAAACTAATTTTACATTCCCTCCATACTAATTTTCCCTGTTTCATCCCCCCTTCTCTTACACTCAACCCTACTGTTTTACCTCTGATCACTGTCTCCTCCAATCTGTCTACCCTTCTATCACTCCTCCCCCAACCCCATTTTATCTTTTTCCCTTTTTACTTCTTTATAGGGTAAGACAACTTTCTGCATTCAACTAAGTATGTATTTTATTCTCTCTGAGCAAATTTTGATAAAAGTAAGATAAAATAGGTCTGTCATGCCTTTTTTATATGAAATAATTTATCTTATTTTATGCCCCCTTCTTTCTTATAATATAATCTTGTTTCTCATCCTTTATTTATTTACTTTTTAGGTATTATCCCATCAAAGTCACCTTATGTTGGCACTTTCTAAGAATACTCCTAATTGTTCTTATAGTAATAAAGTTCTTAAGGATTACAAATATTTTACTATATAGAAATATGAACAATTTTACCTTATTGAATTTCTTATGTTTTCTCTTTTATGTTTCTTTTTTACCTTTTTATGTTTTCCTTGAGTCTTGTATTTGGAGATTAAATTTTTATTCAATTCTTTTAATTAGGAATGGTTGAAAGTTCTCTATTTCATTAAATATCCTTTCCCCTTGAAAGATTATATTAAATTTTGCTGGGCAGGTGATATTTGGTTGTAATTCTAACTTCTTTGCTTTCCAGAATATCATGTTCAAAGCCCTCCAGTTCTTTAATTTGGAAGCTGCCAAATCCTGTAGAATCCTAAGTATAGTTTTGTGATTTGAATTGTTTCTTTTTGGCTGCTTTCAATACTTTTTCCTTGATCTGTGAGCTCTGGACTTTGGCTATGATGTTCCTGGGAATTTTTAATTTTGGGATCTTTTGGATGGTGATCAGTGAATTCTTTTTAATTTCTATTTTGTCCTTTGGTTCCAGGTTATCAGGACAGTTTTCCTTAATTATTTCTAGGCCTTTTAAATATTTTTTATCATGACTCCAATAATTTTTAAATGATCTCTCCTCTTTTCAAGGTCAGTTGTTTTTCCAATGAAACATTTCACATTTTCTTTTATTTTTTTAAAATTTTGTTTGATTAGATCCCCATGTCTCATGAAGTCATTAGCTTTTACTTGTCCAATTCTAAGTTTTAAAGAATCATTTTATTCAGTGAACTTTTGTACTTTCTTTTCCATTTGGCCAATTTTGTCTTTTGGGAGTTATTATTTTTTTTGGTGAATTTTTAAATATTTTTCCCAAGCTACTTACTGATCTTCCTGATTCTTTTTCAGTATTCTTATTTCTTTTCCCAATTTTTCTTCTACTTCTCTAATTGTTTTTTGGGAATCTGAGCTTTCTCATGTAGCCATTTTGACACTCTTTCCTTTTCTGTTTGTGCCTTAATTCTTTTTGTCATTTTCTATGGTTAGGTTCTTTTTTGTTTGTTTCTTACTCATTTTAAATTTAATTAAAATTTTTTCTCTCCCTTTTTTTGGTAGATAGTATTTTTAATTACATGTAAAGACAGTTTTCTTTTTTAAAAATCTATTAGTTTTCAAATTTCACTTTTATAATATTTTGATTTTCATTTTCCTCCTTTCCTCCCTCCTAGTCCTTCCCTTTTCCCAAGATGGTAGTCTAATATAGGTTATACATATGCAATCACATAAAGCATATTTCCACATTAATCATGTTGTGAAAGAAGAATCAGAATAAAAGGGAAAAAAAAAACCACAAAAAAGGGGAAAAAAAGTGAAAATAGTATGCACCAATCTGCATTAAAGCTCCCTTATTCTTTCTCTGGGTGGATAGCATGTTCTATCATGAGCTTTTTGGAATTATCTTAGATCATTGTATTTATTAGAAGAGGCAAGCCAATCATAGTTTACCATCACAAAATCTTGCTGTTATTGTGTACAGCATTCTGGTTCTGCTCATTTAGCTCAGTATCAATTCATCTGAGTCTTTCCAGGTTTTTCTGAAATCTATCATTTCTTATAGCATAATAGAATTCTAATACTTTTTTTTTTTTTTGCTAAGGCAATTAGGGTTAAGTGACTTGCCAGGGGTCACACAACTAGGAAGTGTTAAGTGTCTGAGGTCAGATTTGAACTCAGGTCCTCCTGACGTCAGGGCTCGTGCTCTATCCACTGAGCAACCAAGCTGCCCTTATTCCATTACTTTCATATATCACAACTTGTCTAGCCATCCCCCAATTGATTTACAATTTACAATTCTTTGCTACTACCAAAATATGGTGTTGCAAATATTTTTGCATGTGTGGGTCCTTTTCCTTTTTTATAATCTCTTTGGGCTACAGACCTAAAGTGGTATTGCTGGATCAAAGAGTATGCACAGTTTGAGAGCCCTTTGGGCATAGTTCCAGATTGCTCTCCAGAATGGTTGGATTGGTTCACAATTCTACCAGCAATGCATTAGTGTTCCACTTCTCCCACATTGAAAGCATTTACTTTTCTTTTCTGTCATATTAGCTGATTTGATACATATGATGTGGCACTTCAGAGTTATTTTAATTTGCATTTCTCTATTCAATAGTTACTGAGCACTTTTTCATGTGACTATAGCTAAGCCTTAATTTCTTTACCTGAAAACTGCTTATTCATATCCATATCTTTTATGTAGAAAAATCAAATAACATATGTTGGGCCCTTTGCAAACCTTCTTACTTGAATATAAGTTGTTATGATCAGCTCATTGTCCTATTGAATCTTGTTTAAATGTTTCTACTATTCAAGGCAATGTCACCTCAAGTTACACACATATTTTGGTCTTTTAAAAATTAAAATTTTTTTTCAATTAGCAAGCATTTCTTTTCTTTCCTTTCTACTTCCCTCTGTTAAGCAACGGAAAAAGCAAAATCGTGTTTGTTTCATCATTTTGCTTTGGAGTCATGGTTTGGAGGTGCCTTGATCAAATTTGAATTTACAATGTTGTTAATGTAGAAATTGTTCTGCTCATTCCATTCTAAATCAGCGCATACAAGTTTTCCCCAGCTTCTCTGAAACCATTCCTTTCATTATTTCTTAGAGTATGAGAGCATTCCATCATATTAATGCACCACAAATTGGTCTTTGCAAACTACAGAAGGTCAGGGACAATATTCCTTTTATTCCGTGTGCAAATCTAATTTCTAGTATGATATCACAGTAAGACTTTTGGAGCTACAATGGAGAAAACATTTTTTCAACATTTACTTTTATATTTCTTCCAACAGTTGAAAAATCTAGGGACAAATGGATTGTTCCAAGAAGAAGATGCTACTGATAGCTGTGCTGTTAGCTTTCTTTCTCTATCTCTACTGGGATACTGTGGACTTCCAGACTAAGGTAATACCACCCTCAAATACCCAGGATGTCGATTCTTCTACCTTGGAGATTCAGTCTCTAAAGAAAGTCAAAGACATCTTTACCTATGAAGGAATCTGGTAAGTGTCTGTCCCCCCTGATCTTGCTGGACACTCCTGCTCCTTCTCCTTTTATTACTAGGGTTCTGTCACTCTGGAGGCTTTTTTTTTTTTTTTTTTTTGGTAAACAAATGGAGGCAAGAGAGACTGAAAGATATTGTCTTTTCTGGGAAAAGTTAAGCATGGAAGATGTTAAAATTCTTGAGGTCAGGGTATGTGGTTACTTTAATTTTGCCTCTTTTTTAGTGACTAGCACAGTATATTGCATAACAAATGTTATTGAATGCATGGACGGATCCTTCTCCTGGAAAGGAACGTGATGTATGTGTGTTTTGAGGGGAATGGCCTGCTGAGAGGCTGAGTTCTGGAGGAAATAGCCTCTTTAGGGACTTGGAGCTAGCCTTGAAGTTGATGTGAGGACCCATGGATTGCTGATGACAGTCCCTAGTTCTGGAAGTACTGGAGAATTTGAGAACAGAAGAACTGCTTCTGGATAATGTTTTGTTTCTGATTTAGTGTTTAAAATGGAGCTAGACCCAAAGACCCCAGCTTTTGGGATAAGAAATCACTGTTTGACAAAAATTGCTGGAAAAATTGGAAATTAGTATGGCAGAAACTAGGCATTGACCCACACTTAACACTGTACACCAAGATAAGGTCAAAATGGGATCATGACCTAGGCATAAAGAATGAGATTATAAATAAATTAAAAGAACATAGGATAGTTTATCTCTGAGACCTGTGGAAGAGGAATGAATTTATGTCCAAAGAAGAACTAGAACTCATTATTGATCACAAAATAGAAAATTCTGATTATATCAAATTGAAAAGTTTTTGTACAAACAAAACTAATGCAGATAAGACTAGAAGGGAAGCAATAAACTGGGAAAACATTTTTACAGTCAAAGGTTCCGATAAAGGCCTCATTTCCAAAATATATAGAGAATTGACTCTAACTTATAAGAAATCAAGCTATTCTCCAACTGCTAAATGGTCAAAGGATATGAACAGACAATTCTCAAATGAAGAAATTGAAACTATTTTTAGCCATATGAAAAGAGGCTTCAAGTCATTATTAATCAGAGAAATGCAAATTAAGACAACTCTGAGATACCACTACACACCTGTCAGATTGGCTAAAATGACAGGGAAAGATAATGCGCAATGTTGGAGGGGATGTGGGAAAACAGGGACACTGATACACTGATGGTGAAATTGTGAATCCATCCAGCCATTCTGGAGAGCAATTTGGAACTATGCTCAAAAAGTTGTCAAACTGTGTATATCCTTTTATCCAGCAGTATTTCTATTGGGCTTAAATCCCAAAGAGATCTTAAAGAAGGGAAAGGGACCTGTACGTGCAAGAAGGTTTGTGGCAGCCCTCTTTGTGGTGGCCAAAAATTGGAAACTGCGTGGTTGCCCATCAATTGGAGAATGGCTGAATAAATTGTGGTGTATGAATATTATGTAATGTTATTTTTCTGTAAGAAATGACCAACAGGATGATTTCAGAAAGGCCTGGAGAAACTTACATGAACTGATGCTGAGTGAAATGAGCAGGACCAGGTGAGCGTTATATATTTCAACGACAATACTATATTATGATCAATTCTGATCAACATGGCCCTCTTCAACAATGAGATGAACCAAATCAGTTCCAATAGAGCAGTAATGAACCGAACCAGCTACACCCAGTGAAAGAACTCTGGGAGTTGACTATGAACCACTACATAGAATTCCCAATCCCTCTATTTTTGTCCTGCATTTTGGATTTCCTTCACAGGCTAATTGTACACTATTTCAACATCCGGTTCTTTTTGTACAGCAAAATAACTGTTTGGACATATATACGTATATTGTATTTAACTTATACTTTAACACATTTAACATGTATTGGTCAACCTTCCATCTGGGGGAGGCAGGTGGGAGGAAGGAGGGGAAAAATTGGAACAAAAGGCTTGGCAATTGTCAGTGTTGTAAAATTACCCATGCATATATCTTGTAAATAAAAAGCTATAATAAAAAAATAAAATGGAGCTAGAGGCAGCTGAAAAAATGAATAACAGGATTGGGTAGAAATCCTGGTATTTGCGTGTTTCTAGGAAGGCTATCTTTAGATGTAGATTGAAGGCCAGAGATATGACAAGCACTTCAAAGTTCCACAGTTGAGCTGTCAGAAAATGGAAGCAAAGACCCAGCTTCTAGGCCCAGCTCTGTCTCTTCCTTTGTGATATAGGAAGTCGTGGGACAGAACACTTGGATGGAAGACTTCAGTTAAAGTGGAGATGGGAGGCCCTAAAGGAAATATAATTGATAAATCTGGTGACCAGGTGTTAATTCCTGGGGCTGACTTCACATCTACTCTTGGAAGGCTAAGAGTATCTGGATTTTAAAAGAGACCCAGAAGAAAAATTCATTTGACTGGACCGCCCAAAGGAAGAACTTTGAAATATATCATAATATATTTGAAAATAGGTGGTGGCAGTTGAAGGGAAGAATTTTGAATAGAGAAGACCTTCCTATGTCTATTCTACCCTATGACTAACCTTGCTTTCAGGCCATCTATTTAAATCACAAATTCTTAGAAGTAGATCAACTCATTCAATTACTTTATCCTATAGTTGAGGACAGTGGCTAAAGTTTCCTAGCAAGTTTGTAGAAGAACAGGGGCAAGAACCTAGACTTTCTAATTCTTATTCTAGAGCACCCTCGTTACTGTTATATTACTCTGCAACATAACACTCTCACTCCTATCTTATGCTTGACACTGATGCTTACGGTCCAACAAATGTCTCCTGCGGATGTGCCCCAGTGCTTCAGCTCCTAAATAAGTAGCTATGTGCTTTTAAAGCAGGTCACTTAACATCACTAACATCTCAGTCTTCTCATCTGTGATGCAGACAATGTGAGCACAGGCAAATCTGAATATAGTTTATGATCTGCAAAGTTTGAAATACTTTGATGCAGCTTCTATTTGTGCTCAGTGACAGTAAGTCTAATTAAATTATTTTGAGACAATTGGTGATCATGTTGGAGATGAGTGGGAGGAAGAAAGAGAGAGGGAGAGGGAGAAGGAGAAGGAGAGGGAGAGGGAAGAGGAGAAGAAGGAGGAGGAGGAGGAGGAGAAGAAGAAGGAGAAGGGAAGAGATGGAAAAAGAGGGAGGGAGGGAGGGAAGAAGAGAGAGAGGAAAAGAGACAGAAAGAGAGAGAGATACACAGAGACACACACACACAGAGGGAGAGAAGGAGAGAGGGAGAAAAAGAGAGGAGAAAAAGAAATTAGAAATTCAGAGAGAGTAACAGACAGAAACAGATTAGAGACAGAGAGAGGAGAGAGAAAGAAATTAGAGAGAGACAGAGAGATAGAGATAAGAGAGAGACAGAGGGAGAGAGACAGATTAGAGACAGAGCACAAGAGAGAGCCTGAGAGTACACTCACAAGCAAGCCAGAGCTCAATGGCCCCAGGGCTGTGCTATTTGCCCTTCTCCCCCTAGGGTTCCTTGGGTAGAGTGGTGATTGTTGCAGCGAGGCTTATGAAGTGTAAGACTTCAGATCCCCTAAGGGGCTCTACCATAGTTAATATGTCTTTGTCCCGGAGTAATCCTGTAGACTCAATAGCAGTACTCGTGGCAGGTAGCCCAGCCCATCCCAAACTTTGTGCCAGCTTTTTTTTGATATGGGAATCAATTCCAGGCCACCAGATGTAGTTTCTAGCCAATGCTTTCATGTGAACAATTCCCAGCTGTTGTGTTTGTACTGTGGCCAAGATAACGTGACAATTGCCTTCAGAAATCACTATGGAATTACCCCATAAAAGTCATCCTCCATGGGCAAATAATTCATGTAGACAGCTTGCAAATGGCCCAAGTTCCTCAGGCACATTATCTGTTGCGTTTTTCTCTATGGCCCTTCCCTCAGGTTTGTCAGCACTCGTGGTGCTGAGGCAGCTGGGCTCACACATGGGAGAGGGCTCTGCCCAACACCTCTCCGCTGTGGGAGCGGGCTCTCCTGAAGCACAGATGCTGGCTCCGAGCACCACTGAGGCGGGGCTGCTGATAGGAAGATAGAATAACAGCTCGTCATAAAAGTCTTATGGGTTCGTGGGGTCCAGAGCATGTATCCTGCCCATTGATGGTTATTTCTCCCAACGGAGTGCTGTGGAACCAACTGAGTTTATTAGACAGAGATACGCTTATATGGGAGAATGGGACAGCAATGAGATGAGGGGCTTGGGCCCATTTGGGATTCTGTGCGATAAATGGCTTTATTTGATCAGCCTGAAAGGATAGGTCAAGGGAGGTCTTAGAACACCAGGATTCTGAGCCAGAGAAAGAGTGGGATTGGGGGGGGGGGTGGAGAGGGAGAGAGCTGAAGTGATCAAGTTCTGATGTTGCTTTCCCTTACTTGTAAAAACTCAACGCCAAAAAATCGCCAATGTAACAAAAGAGAGGACCTAAGAGATGGTGTAATTAACAGGCGTTGGACAGAGTCCCATGAGAGACTTTCAGGATGTTTGTGGTTTCCTATGTATGGGTATAATCTGTTTCTATGAAGCAGATGGTTATTCTACAGGCCCCCTCCCACTGCATGATTCCTGGTAAAGTACATCCTTCCAAGGATTCTCCTTTGAGATTTTTATCCAATACACTGGAGGCCTTCCTCTCCATCTCCCCTCCTCCCCAGGCAACTGGGGTTAAGTGACTTGCCCAGGGTCACACAGTTAGGAAGAGTTAAGTGTCTGAGACCAGATTTGAACTCAGGTCCTCCTGACTTCAGGGCTGGTGCTCTATCCACTGCACCACCTAGCTGCCCCCTCTATCTTTTAATAATGTCAATATAAGGATTTACAGTAGGAAGGGTCAGCAGCCATCTGGTCCAATGTCTCTTATTATAGATGAGGAAAATGATATCCAGAGAGCAAGGATTTCTCCACTAATTTAGATTTCCAAATTCCCCTGCCTTCTCTACTGTTAATTTTGTTTTAACACATTATTCAAAACTCCTACATAGCCACAATTGAATAAATCCTCCCATAATATATAATCCCCCAAATAGTTAAGCAAAACAGCATGAGAAAGCCATGTAAATATCATACAGAAGGTGGCCCACACAATCTTATACTTTATTTTTTCTTTGTTACAAAAAAGGAATTGGTAAGTACCAGTGTATTGGCCAAATGTTCTCTATATTTATTTATTTATTTTTTGCAAAGCATTTGGGTCAAGTGACTTGCCCAGGGTCACACAGCTAGGAAATGTTAAGTGTCTGAGGCAGATTTGTACTCAGATCCTTCTGACTTCAAGGCCAGTGCTCTATCCACTGTACTAACTAGCTGTCCCTTGTTCTTTTTCTTTTTATTTTTTAATAATAGCTTTTTATTTTCAAAATACATACAAAAATAGTTTTCAACATTCACATTTGCAAAACCTTGTGTTCCAAATTTTTCTCCTTCCTTTCTCCCCACTCCCTTCTAGATCGCAAGTAATCCCATATATCAACCTGTACGATTCTTCTATACATGTTTCCACATTTATCATGGTGCATAAGAAAAATCAGATCAAAAAGGAAAAAAATGAGAAGCTCTTTTTATTTTTAATGAAAAGTAGAGTGATGTAGTGGATACAAAGCTGACATTTGAGTCAGGAAGATCCAAATTCAAATCCTGCCTTTGATGTGAACTGTTTTTATGACTCTCGGCAAATTAGTTAACCTTTTAGTGCCTTAAGCAACATTCTGAATCTAAATTTCAGAGATGATGTGGTTAACAGGCAATCACAACTTCATGAAACTTAAAAAGAAAATTAGATATATTTTATTTTATTTTTTCATTTAAAAAATCTTCCCCCCCCCCGTTACATATGAAACATTTTTTGGGTTATACATGCTTATTCATTTTTTACATATTTCCATATGAATCATGTTGGGAAAGAAAAATTCGAACAAAAGAGAAAAACCATGATAAAAAAGAAAAACGAAGAAAAAAAGTGAATATAGCATGTGTTATTTTACAATCAGTCTCCATAGTTCTTTCTCTGGATGTGAATGGATGGCCTTTTCCCTTCAAAGTTTATTGGGATTATCTTGGTTCACTGAACCGATGAAAATAATGAAGTCCATCATAGTTAATCATTACTCAATCTAACTATTACAGTGTACTGTGTTTTCCTCATTCTTCTTGTTTCACTCAGCATCAGTTCATGCAAATCTTTTCAGGCCTTTTAAAAATCAGAGTGTTCATCATTTTTTTATAGAACAATAATATTCCATTACTTTCATATACTACAACGTACTCAGCCATTCCCCAACTGATGGGTAGCCACTGTTTCCAGTTCCTTGCCACCACAAAAAAAGCCACAAACATTTTGCCACATATGGGTCCTTTTCCCACTTTTATGATTTCTTTGGGCTACAGACCCAATAGTGTCACTACTAGGTCAAAGGGTATGCAGTTTTATACCTCTTTGGGCATGATTTCAAATTGCTCTCCAGAATGATTGGATCATTTCTCTTTTTTAAAATTTATTTTCAAAAACAATTTTAAAAAAGAGAAAAACAGAAAAGGAAAATAAAACAAAGCTGTAATTGTCATGTGCGTAACAGAACATCAGGGAAGATTCAAAATTTATAACAGTAAATTACCAGTTCGAAAAAGGAGTAATAATAGTAAAAGAATTTATGTTTGTGAGTGTACATCTTTTCTTTACTTCCTTGTAGGTTGTTATTTTATTTTCTGTTTCACTTTTTTTTTTTTTTACTTTATCAAGTAATAAAGTATGTAAAGTAATAAAGTATAGTTTTTCTTTATACATACACACATACACACACACACACACACACACACGAATCTCTCTGCCCCACCTTTTGCTATTCCTGGTAACTCTTTGTTTTAATTCTGATTCTTTACTTTCCTTGTTATTACTTAACTTCCCCCCACCCATCATCTCTCCCTTTTCTTCTTTCCCCACCCTTTGCTTCTTCCTTTGCCTATCCCTCTCCCCTTATTTCTTTATAGATTTTGAAGCGTGCTATACCCTTCATGGTATATATGTAATATTACCTATTTAACCCATTCCCAATGTGAGTAGGTTTTCAGAGTTGTGAGCCTTCCTTCCCCTTCTAATGCCTGTGTGTCTATTCTTTCTCTTCATCTCATTTATATAACATAATTACTATTTTTGCCTTAACTCTGCCCCAGTCTTTCTTTTGAGATACCCAATTGCTGATGTCAATCTTAAACATATGGTATACATTTCTTATAAAAAATATAAACAATTTGTCTATGCTAAGTTCCTTAAATTGATTTTTTACTTTGGCTCTTATATGTTTTTTTTTTTTTTCTTTTCTTTTCTTTTTTTTTGTTGAGGCTGGGGTTAAGTGACTTGCTCAGGGTCACACAGCTAGGAAGTGTTAAGTGTCTGAGACCAGATTTGAACTTGGGTCCTCCTGAATTCAAGGCTGGTCCTCTATCCACTGCACCACCTAGCCGCCCCTCTTATATGTTTTTTATTGAGTTCAGGTTTGGTTGAAAGAAAGTGCTGAAAATCTGCAAGTTTGTTGAATGTCCAAAATTTTCATTCTATATTATGGATCATTTTACTGGATATGATATTTTTGGCCACAGGCCTAGTTCTTTTGATAGTTGGTAGATATGATTCCAGGACCTGTGGTCTTTTATTGTGGCTGCTGATAAATCTTGTACAATTTTAATTGTAGCTCTAGCATATTTGAATTTTTTTTGTTTCTTGCAAAATTTTATCTTTGATCTGGGTAATAATATTCTTATGTATTTTCCACAAAGGATTACTTTAAGCTGGTGATTGGTGGCTTTTTTTTATTTCTACTTTCCCCTCATCTTCTATCACTCCAGGACACTTTTCTTGGATTTTTTCTTACATTATTGTGTCAAGGTTCTTTTTGGTTACAGCTTTCAGGGAGCCTTATATTTTCTTGTTTTGATATTCTCTAGATCTGTTGTTTTTCTTATGTTTCATATTCTGTTTGATTTTTTTTTCATTTTTAACATTCTATTTTATTATTTCTTGGTCTCTTATAGCTTCACTGGCTTTCCCTTGCCTAATTCTAATTTTCAAAGAATTATGTGTAGGATAGTGACCCTTAATTAAAATCAGAGACTTTCAAGGTAAAAAGCAAAAAAAAAAAAAAAAAAAAAAAAAAAAAAAAAGGATTACAATCTCCCAAGAAAGGGCAACTCCCAACAGACAAAGTGTCAGTTGAGAAGTGCAAAGCACAAGATTATATATGAACTGCAAGACCATGAAGCTATGATGGTCTGTTGCTCTACAAGGGTCTTAGCTGCATAAGCCTAGTACAGACTGGCACCTGTCTTAATTCCCAGACTGTCTAGCATGGAATGTCAACAGCACATTAGATCAACTTAGGGGGAGGGAGGTAAACTTCATCCATGACAGTTTCAGGGCCTCCTGCATGCTCTGTGTCCAGTGTTTCTGAAAAACAGGGCAACTTAAAATACAAGTTTAGGAGATTCCTTAACAATTATTAACAATGCTGACCTGCATTGATAGCAGAGGTTTCCTTACCCTTTAGTTCTTTCTAACAGTAAAAATACACATTTCATCCTGATAACTATTTTAATGCTTTCCTGATGCCTTTTATTTTTAATCACAGTTATTTCTGGATCTACCTGCTCTTTCTACTACTAAGCAAACCACTGTTTTTAACAACAAAGAAAAATGTCACCAAAACCAACCTATTCAATGAATGCATCTTTGTCCAGTGTTTTAAAAAAAAATTTGGTGCCCTGGCAGGTTGCCTTTGTTATTATAGTTTTAAGAATGGTGCTTTTGGTTCTGTCTATTCTCCCTGATTAGTTCATGTAAATCTTTCTCTATTTCTTTGTATTCTTCATATTTGTTGCTCCTTATGGCTCAGTAATATGTTTACTCAGACATTTCTCAATAATTGGACCTATGTTTTATTTTTAGCTTTTTTACTACTACAAAAAAAAGAATTACTGTGAATATTTTTTCTGCAGAAAGGTCTTTTCATGTTGTCAGTAATTTCCTTGTGGAATGAACACTTTGATAATGTGTTAATTTTACTTTTCACATGTAAGTCAAGGCTGTCAGCATAGTGCTCTGTGTATTTCATTTGGCTTTTGAATAATTTATAATATTCCTAGACTGCAGTAGTCCATGATTTTTGGCCATAGAGCAAGTTTCATACTTATACTTTGATTTATTAGATGAATCCTAAAGAGTTCTATGAAGTAAATATAATGGATAAATATTTAACAAATAAATTTTTGTTGTTCAGCTGTTTCAGTCATGTCCTATTCTTTACATCCCCATTTGGGGTTCTCTTGGCAAAGATATTGATGGGAATAGTTTGCCATGTCCTTTTCCAGCCCATTTTACAGATGAGGAAACTGAGGCAAACAGGGTGAAGTGATTTGTTCTGGATCACACAGCTAGTAAGTATCAGAGTTGAGATTTGAACTCAGTGCCAATCACAGCACTCTTTTATTGCTTCAGTTAGCTGCAACACAATTAATAAAAATACAGTAAAATAGATAATTTTACATTTGAGAACTAAGTTAATGTACAGCCTTCAGTGATCCTCATGTATGGTTTAGAGGTGTCTGTTTCTATATGATCCTGTTACCTGTACCATCATATAGTGAGGATGGGCTTCTGAAGCAGCTAGGGACCATTAAAAGTATTCAGTTTCCCAAATATGATCCAATCTGATTACCTTTTATAATTCAATTTTGGACCCAGATAATTCTCTGTGGTTGCCCAAGATAGATACTAATGGCTTAAGTAAGTCAGTGGGCTGCCTGTTTAATCCACTTTCTCCTTTCAGCATAGGTGGATGGTTTTACCAATATCTTTTGTTTGTGCTATGGATTTTACTGCAGAAACTCTGAAGGTATTGTGGGCTTAATAAAATTAACATTTTTTAATTCAACACTCATTTATTATTGTGTCCAGAGCACTAGGAGAGTACCTAAAGGGGAGGAAAGAGGAATAAAATGATGAAAAAGTCACCCAGTCTTGAGCGTCTGCCTCAAGAATCTTTACAATCAATTTATAGACACTTCTAGTTAGATAGTTTCTGATATGTCTTTTAGTTCTAAATTTATGACACTTTGATCTGAATCATTATATAACAAACAACAATGACAAATGCAAATTAGTCCATTAATATATATCTTGGACAACCATAGAGAGAGAATTAGCAGGGTACAAAATTGAATTGTAAAATTTAAATATATTTTGTTTTAAATATAATGTATTAAAATTATAATTTAATATATCATAATATAATATTAAATTTATAAATATAATTTAATAAATATATTAAATATATTTATGAGTTCATTTAATGGTCCCAAACAGGTCAGAGAGAACTTTGGCTGATATCTCATCCAAATCATATCCAAAAAGGAATCTTCCCAAGAACACGCTCATTAAATGATTGTATAGGTTTGAAGGCCTCCAATGAAGGGGAATCTTTCATAACTCTCCCCACCCAAGTCAGCCTTTTTTTAAAAAGTTCTTCCTGATGTGAAGTGTAAAAGGGTCCACTGCTCCTTTCTGCCTTTCAGGACTGATAAAACCTTCCGATTCTCTTGGAATTGGACATCCTTTCAAATATTTCAATACTTGAGGGCTAGAATGCCCTCCCTGCCCCTGTTAAATCACCCTTCTCTGCTCCAGAAATCCCTGGTTCCTTCCACCTCTTAAAACCCTTTCATCTGAGAAGGCTTTAAGCAGGGAACCTTGAAAGCAGAGAAAGTTCTGAAAGGCAAAGATTAAGGCTAATCTTTGGTTTGTGTTGGTAGATAGCCTCTGTGGGAAACACCAGGCTAAGATTAGGGAACAGTTAATGCTCCATTTATCTGGAATGTAGACTGCATGAAAAGGAATAAAACAAGGCTGAAAAGGAGATTTTGAGGCGTTGTAAATGTCAGGGTAAGAAGTTAGTATTTCATTCTGGAGGAAATCGAGGAGCTAGTAAAGGTTTGTGAACAGAGGAGTAATATTGACTGACCTGGACAAATTCAAAGCTTTTTTGGTAGTAGTATACACCAAGTTATCTGTGAAGAGAAATATTTGAGTCACTTTGATAGAAAACTCATCTATTTGTATTCTGTGCAGGACTGTCAGGGTCTGCATTTATTACATACTTAATTTAAAAAAAAAGGAATATTCACTTCAAAGATATAACCAAAACAAACACACAACATTTCCTCAAAACATCTCAGGCATAATCATGGTTTCTGGGGAGATGGAAGGATTAGCTTCGCAGTTTAGTTTAGTTTCTATATAAAATTAGTTCCACCAAGTTCCAGAACCAAATCCCTTCTCTGAACTCACCTTCTAGGACATGGATCCGTTATGCAGAGCTCCAAGGTCCTGTGGTTTATGTTCTTGGATTGTAGAATCCACTTTTTGCACCTGGAATTGAATAGGATCAAAAAACCAAGATCAGAATCCCAAATTCATGTCTCATGGTCACAGGACTTCAAGGGGAAGGAAAAGGTGGTCCTTTCTTGCTCACTGTACTCATGGCATTGCCACTGTTAGTGAATGAATCCTTCATCCTTAGACACTACTAAAAAGAGAAAAATGTGTGTTTAAACCCTGTGAGGCTGTACTTTTAAAATAATAACACAATCCCCCACTGGTATTTTTTCCATTAGCAACCATCCAGTAGATACACTTAGTTCTTAGCAAAGGCTAAGATGGCAGAATAAGAAGTGTTGAGGTTGGGAAAGGGGACCCCAAAAGTTTGGAGTCACAGACCAGTGTTTTCAGGTATGTCAGAAGAATTTGCACGCTTGAACCCATCTCCTAGTCAGGGGGCAAAGTTTATTATAATTGTAATGCTATTACAAGTGGGCTGAATTTCTAAAAGAAATTCATTGACATGCTAATTCTATGACTCATAGGTAGGAAGGAGGAGTGTTCTCGGGAATTTGATTCTTATTGACAAAATTATCAGTCAAGCAATGAACTGAGAAATAGTTTTATTCACTATTGTCTCAGGTGTTTGATCTGTGGGACTATCTCGAGGTCAGAAGCTATCTAAGGTGTGGTCAGAATCAGACAGATTGGGGGTGGGAATTTCCTGAAGCAGACGCTAAAGCCAGAAAATCTAGAATCACTGACATATTACCAGAACAGAAGCTCCCCCCCCCCAAATCAGGGGACAACAAAATGATATTACATCAGAAACACATCAGTAAAACATTCTCCAAAATGTGAGACAGAATCACACAAATGCAGACAACAGGATAGGATAAAACATTGTGCAATGTGAGTTCATATGTAAACAGCAACTTACAACCCCTGGTAGTGCAGCACCTGGTGATTTTCTCTTATTAATCTTCCTTCCTTCCTTCCTTCCTTCCTTCCTTCCTTCCTTCCTTCCTTCCTTCCTTCCTTCCTTCCTTCCTTCCTTCCTTCCTTCCTTCCTTCCTTCCTTCCTTCCTTCCTCCCTCTCTTCATCCTTCCTTCCCTCCCTCCCTCCCTTCCCCTCTCTCTCTCTCTTTCTTTCTCTCTCTTTCTTTTTTGAAATCAGATTTTCCTAACTCTAGGTTCTGTGCTCTATCCACTGAGCCACCCTCTATATCCTTTTTCCTTACACTAGGATATTTTTAAATTCCCTGCTCTTCTTTCTGTAGCTCAATTCTAATATCAGGACAACCATTGGAATAAGATGCTGTGTTTAGTATCCTAGAAAGTAGAGGTTCCCTGAAACACTGGCAAATTCAAGGGATGTCAGAAGCTCTGAGCATACAATACTCAACTTGGAATGCTCATATGGAAGCATCATCACCAGTGATCACTTTTGGATAACTTGGGCAAGGTCAAAGTGATGAGAATTAGGTAAGGGATACCTTAAGTGAAATTAGGGTTTAATTGATGGGTTTAATTGATGTCTATGTCAGGTTCGGGGTACAGGGAGTCAAATAGAGCTCTCCTGCAACCCCTTTGGATTTGGCACAAGGATACAGAGTTAAATGAAGTCTAGTAGTGGCGCAGAGTCCCCTGTAAAGGAATTTACAGACCCGAAAACTTAAATTGATAAAAGAAGTTTATTTTGGGGTTTGGAAGTAAGGTTAAAGGTAGAAGACACCAGGGCCAGGGCTGGCACCGGGTGGGCAGGAACCCTTGACATGGCCGGCATAAGGATGACATGTTTGGGGGCTCCTGCAAAGAGTGGACTCCAGTTTCCCTATTTTATAATGGGGGGGCTTTTGGTAATCTTGAAGGGGCCCATGGGTGGAGTCCCATATTGGCTCCTGGTTGGTTTCAGCCAGGGTTAGAATTTGAATAGGATTCAATGAGTTTTTAGATAAGGAATGGTTTGTGCTTGGGGTGGGGTTTGGGGAAACCTGAGCAGATCATTAGAATGGGACTGGGACAGCCCAAGTTAGCTCAGATCCGATGGGGGCTGGGAATTAGAAAGGAATCTTAACCCACATTAAAGATTTGCGACTTCTCAGTAAAAATCCAGGGAGGTTAATGGTAACAGGCAGTGGATGTGACTTGCTCTTTAGTGCCTTATTCATAGAGCACTTTCATCTAACCATGAGGTACCAGGACAGGGAATGGAGCTCTACTGGTAGAACCAAAACAAAGTAGACATGTACCTAAGATACAATACAATACAATACAGGACAGGGGCTCAGGTTCTTAAGTTAACTATGTCCTTAAAGAGGTCTAGGATAGAAATTCCTAATTCAAAATAAGCATGTGACAGATTCTAGGAGAAGAGATTACAGATAAAATGAAGAGGTAAAATAGATACTAGGAATGGCCAATAAGAAATAGATTTGGGAAAGCAAGGAAAGGAATTTGGAAGAATCCATTAAAGGAATAAACCATGAAAACTAATACCATATTAGATCCATAGAGGAGTTTAGCAGACTAACTAGAGTTTGCTATAATAAGGAGAAAGAAAGATGCTATTAAAGGGAGTGAGTCCTGAAGCAAAAATCTTCATCATGAGCACATTTTTACAGGGGAAATACAATCTTGGGGGTTTCTCAGAGGAAGTATCAGGGGAGAATTTGGTAGCTCAGAAGGAGGAATCAAAGAGGAACTGGAGGAATACCTGGCAGTCAGGTTCCAGATCTATTTAAAGATGTGCAATCAGTATCTCAAAGGTTGTTTAAAGATGCTCAGAAGTTTGAGAAGATTGATAAAGAGTTCCATCTTCACAATTACTTTATATAAACAGGATAGTCTGGGACTTGATGGATTTCTTCCTGAGAAGGAAGCTCAAAAAACCCCTCAGTCCACATCATCTTCACTTGCACAAGGAATCATCAACTCCCACTGACACAGCTAACTCCCAAATCTGGATATTCACCACCGGGTTTTTTCCTCCAGTGGGAGCTCTGGTTTCACATCACCAGATGTTGGACGTTTCAAACAGGATGTCTTACAGTCATCTCAGACTCATTCTATGTAAAACAAAGCTTATTGTCTTTCTCTTTCAAACCCATCCCTCTTCAGAACTTATTTCAGTTGATGGTACCATATCTTTTCATTCATCAGCTACAAGATTTTAGAGTTACCCTCCCTCACTCTCCTATAAACAATCACTTGCCAGATTTTGTCCATCTTCTCATCACAACATCTGTTTAATTCTCTCCATTCCCTTGACCACCATCCTAATTTAGACCCTCATAACCTCTTAACTGGTTTATTTAAATGGCCTTCTAATTTCTCTATCTCAAATTTCTCCCCTATTCAATCCATCCTCCATACGGCTGCCCCAAAATATCCCTAAACCACAGGTTGTATTGTGTCACACTTTAGTTCAATATACCCCACTGGCTTCCTGTTGTCTCTTTATTCAAATGTGTACCCCTCAACCTGATGTTTAAAGCCTTTGATAAGCTGGCCCCAATCTATCTTTCCCTTATACCTTTACATACTCTTCATTCTTTTTTCCCCCCTGAGGCTGGGGTTAAGTGACTTGCCCAGGGTCACACAACTAGGAAGTTTTAAGTGTCTGAGACCAGATTTGAACTCGGGTCCTCCTGAATTCAGGGCTGGTGCTCTATCCACTGAGCCACCTAGCTGCCCTCATACTCTTCATTCTAATCAATGGATTTTTAAATTTTATTTTGCTCTTTCTCAGACATTGTATTCCATCTCCCATCTCTGTTTCCATATCTTTGCGTAGGCTATTTTTTTCCTAGTGAAAACTGACATGAATAAAAAATTATTTACTCAGTAATTATTATATGCAAAGAACAATGCTAAACCTGTGAAAATAAATAAAAAGTAAGACAGTTCTTCATCTCAAAAAGAACTCACATTTTAATAGGGGGAGACAAAATATATGAAGGTTCAGCTACAGGACAAATGGAAAGCCAATAGATAGTAATGCATTTTCTTTAGTGTCTTTTTCATTGATAGCAGCATATTTGTTTTTGCTATTGAGACTTTTGACAAGGTCAAGGACTTTAATGAAGAAAACTTTCTTTTCTGGGTCTTCTGCAGCTGTGGCTGCTGAGAAAGGGGCTGAAGCATCCATTGAGGCAGCTTCTAGGTTTTTTAGCAGCTGCTTGCTTGAGTCTTCATGAAGGTTTCTTTCTTAGAAACCTTACCCATTGAAGGGATGGGTTGAGAACAGGGTTGATGAACTTAATTGTTGAATATTTTTTTCATTCATGCCTGACTCTTTGTGATTCCCTTTGGGGGGTTTCTTGGCAGAGATACTGGAGTGGTTTGCCATTTCCTTTTCCAGCTCATTTTACAGAGGAGTAAACTGAGGCAAGCAGGATTAAGTGATCTATCCAGGATCACACAGCAGGTGGCTTGACATTTCCTATTCCAGCTCAGAAGGCCTTGGTTCTCTTGCCTGCCCACTGGTGACAATTGATTGTAATTGATAGTGGTGATAGAGTGGGAGATGCTGGGACTCTCTCTCTCTGTCTCTCTGTTTCTTTGTGTCTCTGTCTCTCTCTCTCTTTCTCTCTCTCTCTCTAAGCAGAGGATGCTTCCCGGGATGACAGTTATGAAGGTCAGAGTTGCAGCAGAGCCACTGGTCTAGTAGAGTAGAGTATTGCCAATATTCACTTTAACCAACTAGATTAATATATTTTTATTTATTTACACATTTACATGTTGTTTTCTTCAGTAGACTACAAATGCCTTAAGGATGAAAGCTCTTCATTTAAGTCCCAACTAAAATCCATTCTCTTAACTGAAAATCTTCCACAGCCTCTCTAAATTCCAATGCCCACCTTCTCTTATATTCAATTTGTCATGTAGTTTTTTATGTATCTATTTGGTTGCATGATGTCACCTCCATGTGCAGAAACGGATTGTCTCTTGCCTCTTTTTTGTAAATCTAGCTCTTACTATAGTGCTTGGTACATAGGAATGACTGAATGAGTTGCAGTATATGATTGTGATGGAATATACTGTACTATGAGAAATTATGAGCTCAATGATCTTACAAAATATGGACGATATAGTGAAGAAGAAGATGAGCAGAATTGAGTGTTGTATATGGTAACAGCAAAATTGTTTTAAAAACGACTTGAAATTGCATATGTTTAACATATATTAGATTACTTGCCATCTGAGGATGAAGAGGGGAAGGGATGGGAAAATTTGGAATACAAGATTTTGCAAGGATGGATTTTGAAAATTATCCATGCATAAGTTTTGAAAATAAAAAGCTTTAATAAAAAAATAAGAACAACTTGATTGTAAAGGACATAGGAAGGAAGATGTTTTCTGCATCTAGAGAAAGAACTGATAAATTGAATTATATAGAGAATGATTTTATATGTGTAATTATATATACATATATATGTACATATCTGTATCTAATGGTAGCCATCTCTAGGGCAGAGCAGGAAGAAGAGAGGAAAAAAAGAATGTATATGATAATTTCATTATGTATTTAAAAGGAATATTAAGTTGTACATAATAGAATTGCAGTTTCATGTGCAATCAACTTTTTTATCATACTATTATGAAAATACTTGTTTTAATCCATAAATTTTAAAAGAATCTAATCACTGGGGGAAAAACAAAGATCTCCCCCCTTTTTAAATGAAATTTATTTTATTTTCAGTTACAAATTCTCTCCTTCCCTCAAACTCTTCTCCTCATTGAGAAGGCAGGAAATAAAATACCCATTACATACATCACCCATTACCCATTCATATTAAGTCATGCAAAATATATTTCCAGATTGTTATGTTGTCAACAAAAGGCAAGAAAACTAAAGTGAAAAAATGTGTCATTCTGCACTCAAGAGTTCATCAGTTCTCTCTCTGGAAGCAGCAGCAATTTTTATCATGAGTCATTTGGAATTTTCATGGATCATTGTATTGATCAGAATAGTTTAGTTTTTCACAGTTGATCAACATTACATAATAAACACTTAATAAATTTTTATTGATTGATTGATTTTTTTTATCTTTGGATCCCAGTGCCTCACAAAGAGTTTACAATTACAGTAGGTACTTAATTAATGTTCACTGGCTGATTGGTTGATTTTGGGGATAAATGACTAGGTGTATTGGATTTTCCTACTTCTATGTTTACAATTCATCTTTTTCTTTCTTCAGTTTGTTCCCCCAAAAGCAGTGTACATGTGAAGGCATGGAGGGGGTAAAAAGTTACAATTATCAAAATGCCTACAGCTGGAGTGATCTCAGTGAAGTAAAAGCAAGAAGAAAGGTCGAGTTTAAACACTTCCAGAGGAGGTAATGTGGATAGGATATTTTGCAGCATCATTCTGCCTATATTCTGGAGGAAAGGACTTAAATAGAAAACAAAAGAACTGGCTATGGAGTCAGATACATGTTTCAGGCAGGGTAGAACCACCTTTGTCTTGGATAGCAGACGTATTGTCCTGGGACCAGGCTTCTGGGAGGGCCCCAGGAGAGGAATTGTTAATAGCTCATCCTCTTTCCCCTTTCTCGGGTTCTGTACATGGGTCCAGTCTCTGTTCTGAAAGTGGATCAGATCAATGAGAAACAGGGAAGAAGGCAAAAAAAAGGGAAAAAAAGAAACTTTGGGAGAGAATAAGGGAGAAAAAAACCTATTGGGAATTTAAATCTTCTGTAGGTATAGATGGCTTGGTTTTATATCTGTGAGTATGTGTATGTGTATATGTATATCTATATTTGAACCTTTCTGTGAATATAATGGTATATACATGTATATATAAAAATGCTCTCACACCCATTATATACATATACACACATAAAATGTATAACACACACATATATATATGTGTGTGTGTGTATGTGTGTGTGTATTTATTTATGTATAAATTTCCAAGAGAGCTCCTTAGTCATTAACACTGATTAATACCTTTGTGAGTAGAACTATGGGGGTCAGGGGAGAAAAGCTCAGGAAAAAAAGAAATAGAACTTCTGTCCTCACTGATCTTATTATAGAATTGTAGAAATCTCTTTAGATTAGGATCTTGCCTTTATCAAAGTAAAAATAACTGGCATTTACAGTACTTTTAAGGTTTGCAAAGTGTCTTAAAATATCATCTCATTTTATGTTCAGAATAACCCTGGGAGGTAGGTATGAGCTATTATTATCCTCATTTTATAAATAAGAAAGCTGAGCCAGACACTTGTTAAGTGAGACACTTATTAAGTGACTTGTTTAGGATTATACAGCTAGTTAGTGCCTGAATCTGGATTTGAACTCAGGTCCAGGTCCAATACTATTCCTTTCACCAGCTACCTAGATTACTGAATCTTATAAGTCATCTATTCCAAACTCTTCATTTTAAAGATGAGGAAACCGAGTCCCAGAGAGAGAAAATGACTTAGCCAGGATTACACCCCGAGTTAGTAACAGAGCCAGTCTAGAACTCAAGTCATTCTGATTCTAATAGGAAGAAAACAAGCATCTATTAAGTACCTGCTGTATGCCAGGCATAGTGTTAAGTGTTTTTACAAACATTGCCTCATTTGATTTTTAAAATAATCTTGGGAGGCAGATTATGAATCCCATTTTACAAAATCTGAGGCAGACAGCGGTTACTTGCCTAGAGTTTCACAGCTAGTCAATTTATGAGGCTGGATTTGAACTCGGATCTTCCACATTCCAGATCCAATCCTTTACCCACTATTGCTGCTGAAGGGTAGAGACTACACCCAGAAAGACCTGAGTTCAAATCCTGTCTCAGACACTTATTGGCTATGAGATCTTGGGCAAGTCACTTAACTTATATTTGCCTCAATCCACTCCAGTGTCCTTGCCAAGGAAGTCTCATGGAGAGCGTGGTTCATGGTTCACAAAGAGCGGGATATGACTGAATGGCTGAGAACAACACGGGTGGGAATCACATCTCTTTCCTCAGACTGGGCTGGGACTTTGTCCACAGGATCATTTAATCACTTAATTAATTAACTAACTAATTAATCATTTAATGTGCTCATGGGCAGACAGATTGCAGTCCATTCTGTTAAGGTTTCTTTCTCTCAAGCAGAGAAGGCCTCCCTCGCCCTCCGCCTCTGCTGGCTCAGCCCAACCTTCCTTTTGGGTACCCGGTCCATGGTGTGGAGGTGATGCCTTTTCACACCGTGGTGATCCCAGGTAAGTGGAGCCCGCTGACTGCTTTTCTCTAATGCCCATGGTGGCTCTCTGCCATTATCCCAGGGGCAGCTCCTTATAGATCTCTCTCCAAGGAAAGATCTTAGGTCATCTTATCTCTAATTCTGGATTGGACACAAGGATGGGTCTCCTTGGAGACAGAAAAAGAGACAAAATAGTCTCTGAGCTCTGGTCCATCACAGTGGACATGAGCCTATGTTTGTATTTATTTTGTAATTTATTTTGTATTTTTTGTAATTTATTTTGTAATTTATTTTTGTAATTTAATCATGGGATTTTTTTTTAGTAGTTCATGAAACAGGTATGGTTTTTAGCTTCTTAGCTGACAGTTTATTTGTTGACATAGCTAACCATCATTTTGTTCCCATGCCCATTATATTCTATATAATATAGAATATTATAGAATAGAATTATAGAATATATTTATTTGAAACAAGAATAAAGTCTTTTAAATTTAGACCCTACATTCTTTCACTTAAATCTCAGGGAATATGTATATGCCATACAATTAATTTAAAGAGAAAAAAAAAACAGTTCTTTTCAGGCTAGAGGCTGATAGTTTTTACCCTTAATAGCAAAAAGAAGAATTGATATCAGCATGACAAAGCTGCCAGATGCTCCTAAATTAGATTCCAGAGACACTTCCCATTGAGAGGCACATTGGATATAACTTCCAAATTAAATTTCATTTTTTTCAGTGTGAATAGTTATTTATTTTTTCTTCCTTCCTTCCTTCATTCATTTATCCATCCATTCATCCATTCATTGATTCACTTATCTACCTATCTATCTATTCATTCACTCATTTATCTATCTTTCTATTTATGTATTTATTTTCCTCCACACCCACTGGAAAAAAGAAAGAAGAAAAACAATTCACCTTTAACAATATGCATAGTCAAACAAAATAAGTTCCCACACTGACCATGTCCAAATATGGGGCATCTAGGTGGCACAGTGGATAGAGTTCCAGCCTTGGAGTCAGGAGGAAATCCAGCTTTAGACACTAACTGTGTGGTCTTGGGTAGGTCACTTAACCATGTGTGCCTTGGTTTCGTCATCTGTAAAATGGGCTGGAGAAGGAAATGGCAAAACTACAGTATCTTTGACAAAAAAACCTCCAAATGGAGTCATGAAGAGCTGTACCCAATTAATTGATTAAACAACAACTACCACAATAATAACAAAAGATGTGTATCTCATTTTGCATATTAGTCCATCATCTCTCTCTCTCGAGATGGGTAACATTCTTCAGCATTGGTCCTTTGGAATCAGGATTAGTCTTTGTATGATCAGAGTTCTTAAGTTTTTCAAAATTGTTCATTTTTTTTTTACAATAGTATTACTGTTCTGCTTACTTTACTCTGCATCAGTTCATACAAGTTTTTTTTCAAGTTTCCCTATATCTTTCATTATTTCTTAGAGCAATCAGTAAGTACATTATATATATAAAACTTTTTAGGGAAACTCTTTGATTAACCCAGATGATGATCCATCTGTTATTTAATAATAGCTAATATTTATATGATACTTATTATGTGCAAGAAACTATGCAAAGCACTTTATAACTATTATTTCACTTGATCCTCACAACAATCAGGAGAGGTGAATGTTTTTGTCATCCTGATTTTATTGATGAGAAAATCAACAGAGTATACCCATTTCCTATTGGCCACTTCAGGCCCTCCATGTAAAACCTGCTGGAGGGAAGGGGAAGTTTTTAAGAATTTCTCTTTATTTATTTTTTGAGGCAATTGGGGTTAAGTGCCTTGTCCATGGTCCCACAGCTAGGAAGTGTTAAGTGTCTGAGGCTGTATTTGAACTCAGCTCCTTTTGACTCCAGGGGCAGTGGTCTCTCCACTGCCCCTCTAGCTGACCCTCCCCTTTACTTCTTGCAGGAAGACATATTACAAGGGAGAGGAGTGGAATGAGTTATGAGTTTCTTTTCTTCCTTTGATGTAACTGGAAAAGTACTTAATTTTTTTTTCAGTTCTAATTACTATCTGCCTCATACCATGTTTGCCAGGAAAATAAATGAATGCATTATTGTCTTGACACAAAAGTGATGGACTCAAAATTCAAAAGTCAATTATTTTTGGATATGGCCAATGTGGGAATTTGTTTAGCTAGTCTATTACAATGGTTTGGTTGGGTTTTGTTTTGTTTTTAATTGGATGAGAGGGGAAGGAGGCAAGGAAGAACAAAAAATGTTTGTTAATTGAGAAAAGAAGAGCAAAGAAACCACTGATTTCTTTCTTTGTCCTCTCCTATTTTTTCTCAAGGCCTCCAGTTTGATGGACCAGTGGCATCAATCTACAAGGTAGTAGTCACTATTGTGATAGTGATCGTAATAACCCATTCAAATTGTATCAGATTGTCCATTATATAGAGGCAGGAGGATGGTAAGATAAGGAAACTGCAGCCAAAGGAACACTGCCTTGAGACCATAATGGTAGCTGTAGAGATCTGGAAGGCACCTCAAAATACTGACCAATTGGGCCTTGGATATACTTCTGCTTTGGTCAGCATGATAGCCAGGCCAGTGGAATGCTTCTTTGGATCAGGATTCTTCAGAAATTCTAATTTCTGGGGGCAGCTAGGTGGGGCAATGGATAGAGCACTAGCCCTGAAGTCAGAAGGGCTTGAATTCAAATCTGGTCTCAGACACTTAACACTTCCTAGCTGTGTGACCCTGGGCAAGTCACTTAACTCCAATGGCCTCAGCAAAAAATAAATAAATAAATAAATAAATAAATAAATTTATCACATTCCTACCTAGGAATACTTTGTCAGATGGCACTGACCACTAAAGTGGGATAATTTTGAGCATATGAGAAATAGGCTGGAGATATGAATGTTTTAATTATGTACCCAAAATATATAATAAATAAAAAATATAACTTACCAGTTGTAGACAAGGATTTGGTACTAGTTTTTGTCAACAATATTCTCAACTCCATGTTACATAACAGCATATTACAAATCAGCAAAGGGAAATTAAAATGAGAATTAACTTCATTCTTAAATCCATATGAGATGAAATAAGGTCAGACATTAAGGAGTTATTTAAATCTGAAGAAGGAATAATTGAAGAACTTAAACGCAGTGTACCTAATAATGAAATGGTTGGCAAAAATAATGGTGATGTCTTGAATGATTTTGAAATGGGGATGGGTATATTGAGAATAGAATTTTAAAAGCATTTGTTTGAGTAATGAACCCAATTAATACATCAATTATACTAAAATGATAATTTTTTAAAGCTGGTATTTATTAAAACAATCATGAATGAATTCTCCCACAATATTTTACAATATTAAAATATTTTAGGACCTACACTTAATGGTATATTTGGTGGCCATTGCCACAGTCAGGAAAATAGAAAGAAGATAAAGCTATGTAAGAGTACTTCTTAGAAAAGGCATTGAATGTCACCATGGAGGAAGTTTCTTGAGAATTACATCAATATCTAGCCAAACACTGATATAGAAAACTTGAGCGCTATATGCATTATATCTAGAAGGTGTTAAAACACAAACATGACATTTAAAAATTTTGAGAGATCATTTCTTGTTAGGTTCTTACTAAGTGCTAATGAGATAATGAGATATTAGGTTCTTACTAAGTGCTAAGTCAGTACTTAACAATTCTCTAGTTCCGGCCTTTACTGGGAGTTTTACTTGTGAATTCCTGGGGAGGAGCAAGTTAATTGGTTGAAGTAATTTTTCCCAGAAGCCCTTGCGTTATCCCACACCCATTCTCTGAGAGGATAAAAGAGGACGGCACTCCAGAGAGAGAGAGTCTCTGCTCTAGGCCAGACTTGAGGCGGCTTTCTGGAGGAAGAAGTCTCTCCTCTAGACCAGAGAGTGATTGGCAGTCTCTGGAGACAACAGCACGTTACATATTGGCATCCACAACGTGGGGCAAGGACTTATTCTGAGCCTTTCAGAGGGGCTAGCCCAGACCTTGGCATTTAAGGACTTATTCTGAGCCCTTCAGAGGAGCTAGACTGGACCATAGCAATTTCTGGATAATTAGTGTGTGTGTACATGGTGGGGGGAGAGGGGACAAGTATATGTGTTCGTGTGTGTGAATTTTAAAGATAATATGGGAACTTGAGAGGTAAAGAAATTAGGAGAGAGGAAAAAAAAAGGAGAGAGAAAAACATTAAAGAAGGAAGTTCTGGGAAATATCTGATTGTGGTTATAACAAGAATAACAGAAAAATATTCAAGTTGGATCAAATACAAAATATCTTATGTAACATTAATATAATGAACAAAAAACCCAGTCATGTCAAGGGAATAGTCATGAAATTCTAGCTTCCCTACAAACTTGGAAAATGATAGGTTCAGGTCTATATGTATTGGCTCAAGTGCTTCCCAATGTTGCACAAATTACTAATAAAGTTCTTTTTACCATTTTCCTCTCTGATGCAAGCCTTGATACCATCCTTTTTTTTACTCAAAAGATGAAAACAGCAGTGACCCTTCCAAAGTACATTTTTTACATTTTCTACAAAACATTCAGAGCTTATTATTTTAAATCAATAACAACAACAACCACAAACAGTCTGTAGATAATTTGAAGGAAACAATATATTGGCCAAGGAGCAAAAAGTATATACCAAAAAGTCTGAAGGATTTAAAGAGCAATTAATTATTAATTTGATAAGTATTGAATAAGCCTCTAGAAAGCACCATAACATCAACATTCCCTTTATTCATAATTACAGAACCTTTTATTCAGTTATGCCTTTGTCATATACCATAAATATAAAATGTATTGAGGCAATGTGAGAATTTCTGAATATTTGATATCCATATTGAAAACCATTTCTATTTGAAATATGCCACTGATGCCATGTCAAGAACAATTGTACAAAATATGGAATCTTTCAGGGACACAATTTAAATTCACTGCCAATTATTGAAAGACATCAAATTGTCATTTGGATGGGATAAATGTAAAATCCTTAATATTTTTCAAGACAGAGTAAAGAATGAAATATTTAAACTTGAATCTAGAGATAAAATTGAACCAACTGAAACAGGTAAGATGCACAAGCAATTTTATCTCCTATAGACAAGACAAAATAAGTTTATGGTTATGAATGAAGTAGCTGGAGTTGAGTATGTTAAGAAATTAACTGGGTACCTTGAAGAATTAACTGGGCTTGGGAAGAACACATTGAAAACGAATCCTTGTGCAGTATTAGTTGTAACAATATGTTTGCTATGGTAAGATGCATTCTATAAATAGAAGGTGTTCAAACAAAAACATGACATTTAAAAAGTTTGAGAGATGGTTTTGGATAATTAATCATTTTATTAACAATGGTAGCATATGAGCAATAAAATGGGTCAATGACTCTTTGGCTGCCAAAGAGGAATCATGGGAGTGAGCTCACAGTTTATATGCTCTGAGTGGCTATTCTTGAGGGTGGCAATCCACTCTGATTGGTTAACAAATGAAAGAGAATAAATATAACAATGAGAGGTGGACCTGTTCCAATGAAAGATTGGGAGAATGTAACTTTGAATATGCCATTTACTTTTAAATTGCCCAGTTTTGGGCAATCAAATCAAAGAATTTTTCACCCATACCTGTGTAGAACACAATGGGCTTCTCCATCTCAGTGGGGTCTGAACAAGGTTTAGGAGAAAATTAATCCAATCTCAACAACAATATCCTTAAGAGGTCAGTTCCAATGGTCTTGTGATGAAGAGAGTCATCTACATCCAGAGAGATCACTGTGAGAACTGTGTGGCTCATAACATAGCAATTTCACTCTTTTTGTTGTTGTTTGCTTGCATTTTGTTTTCTTCCTCATTTTTCCTTTTTGATCTGGTTTTTCTTGTGCAGTATGATCATTATATAAATATGTATACATATATAGAATTTAACATTTATTTTAGCATGTTTAACATATACTGGATTACTTGCCATCTAGGGGAGAGGGTGAGAAAAAGGGGGGGGAAAGTTGGAACATAGAATTTTGCAAGGGTCAATGTTGAAAAATTATCCATGCATATTTTTTGAAAATAAAAAGCTTTAATAAAAAAAAGTTTACAAAAAAATAAAAAACCTAATGTCCTCAGTGTCTAAAGACTGAGCCTTGAAATGAGGACGTTAGGGGAAAAAAGGGGGAGAAAATCTGGATCTCTCCAAATCATTGGCTATTAATAATCATTTATTTCAACACTCTGTACAATGTCAATGAAACACAGGACTCATCATCCCAATGCAGTTAGGGAAAGACTAAGAAATCCTTAATTACAGGGAAGAAGATTGATAGAAGTAAAGTAGACTGAGAGCCAGAGAACTATCTCAGGTAAATCTCTAGAATAAAGACTGATAGGCTGAGGTTAAGAACACTTGCTCTCACTGCAATTGCCTACTGGGATTATTTAATTTAATCCAATGTGGGTATGTTGAGTGGGTGGGTGGGGGTAGGAATTATCCAGCGCAGAAATATAACATTTCTTCTCCACTACCCCAACTCTAGGTTACCATAACGGCTTCTCTGGGGAACCTTAACAGTCTTGCTGATACCCCAGGTCAGGAGATATTGGGTAGAGGTGAGAAGCAGATGATCATTGAGACCTCTTCCAGAAATCTGTTAAATTTCATCCTTCAGCATGTGACCTATACCAGTACCACGTACTACTCCAACACTATGGATATTGGTGAGATACCATCTTTAAACCTCAGGAAACAAAAGCAGCTAGGTGGTGCAGTGGATAGAGCCCCAGCCCTGAAGACAGGAGGACCTGAGTTCAATCTGGTCTCAGACACTTAACACTTCTTGGCTGTATCACTTACCCCCAATTGCCTCAGCCAAAAATAATGATAATAAACATTGTTAGAAAAATATCCATTAGTACTCTCACAAAGTGCCTCTTCCAGAAAGCTGCCCGAGTTTAAGTTGGGATGAGTAGAGGAAAGTGTTTCTTTATTACTTGCTTCACTCTCTGAGTCTCCCCACCTCAGGACATTTTACCAAAGGAGGGAATCCTCCCATAACAATCCTTCCCACCACAGTTCAGTCAGTTCATCTAGAGACATTCTCTATCAATGAACTAATTCTCCAGGAATCACTCAAAGACCTGCTCATACTCTGCATAGGAGGGTACAGAGCCCTAAACAAAGGCTCATGAAGTGCATTCTTTTCTCCCTACCTTTAGAACCTAGTTTCTTAACTGTGTTTCACAACCTGTAACTCAGTGTGACTTATTATCAGTAAATCTTTGATTTACTCAGGATCAAGTAAAAATTTCTCAGGTGAAAACAGGTTGTGAGTGGAAAAAGTTTAAGAAATCCTGCTCTAGAAGAGGCTCTGAAATCAGGCCATTAAGATGAGTTCTAGAAATGAGGTAAGGGAGGTACCCCAGGAGGAAAGGACCTAGATGGAAGAGGAGACATTTAAAACATACTTGTCTACTTGTGACAATGTATTATGCCAGGCTCTGGTATATGCAAAGACAAATAATAAATAATCCTAATAGGAGATATAGAGTCCCTACTCTCAAGAAACTTCTAGTATGATAGGGAAGTTTGCAGGCAGCTTATGGGGACTTTCACAAACATAAAGACAATAATAAATTACCCCTTTGGGTCAAATAATTTTCCATTTGTAACTACCCAAGAGAAATTAAGGAACTTCTTCACTGTAATTTAGGATGTCAGAAGGAACATCACAATGGATACCTATGATTTTCATCATATTCCCCCAACCTTCTCCAGGATAGAGCTTTTGAAATTGAATCCAAATGTGGAGATGTCCAGACCCTGAAACCTTATTCCTTCTCTTTCCAGTGAGTCTTGAGTTGGGCTATTTAGTAGCTAAGTTTCCTGTGATCATCCGTCAGCCCATCATGCCTAAGTTATTTGACCCTGGTCCAGGTAAGTCCTTTGTAGGTTTGCTGGAATTTATTGAAATGGTTTCTTGCATAATGATAAATGTTGGAGGGATAGTGGGAAAACTAGGGCACTGATACATTGTTGGTAGAGTTGTGCAATGATACAACCATTCTAGAGAATAATCTGGGCAATAAAACTGTGCATACTCTATGAGCCAGCAGTGCCATTACGGTCTGTATCCCAAGAAAATCATAAAGGAGGGAAAAGTGCAAAAATGTTTGTAGCTCTTTTGTGGTAGCAAAGAATTGGAAAAAAAGTCGATGCCCATCAATTGGGGAATGGTGAACAAGTTGTGGTACATGAAGGTAAGGAAATATTACTGTTGCATTAAAAAATGATGAACAAGCTGATTTTAGAAAGGCCTGGAAAGGTTTACAAGCAGAACCAGGAATACACTGTACATAATAATGTCAAGAATGTGCAATGATGAACTGTGAAAGACTTGGTTCTTCTCAGTGGCTCAATGATCCAAAGCAGTCCTGATAGACTTTGGACAGAAAATGCCATCTGCATCCAGAAAAAGAACTATGGAGATTGAATGTAAAACAACAGATAGTATGTTCACTTCTTTTTTCTGATTTTTTTCTCTCCCATGGTTTTTCCCTTTTGCTCTGATTTTTCTCTCCCAACATGACTCATAAAGCAATGTGTATTAAAAATAAATAAACTAAGTTAAAGAAAAAATGGAACTGGAGATGGGGACAAAGGAAAGAATCTGAAACTCAAACATTTTAAAAACAAAAATAAATGTAACTGGGGGAGCTGAAGTCAGGAGGATCTGAGTTCAAATTTGGCCTCAAATACTTGCTGGCTGTGTGACCCTGCATAAGTCATTTAACTCCAATTGCCTTAGCCCAAAACAAACAAACAAACATAAATAAATAAAATGTAACTGAAGAAAATATTAAATAAATAAATTTCAAAAAATCAAAAACAAACAAAACCAATCAAATAAAAAAATACGGTTTCTTGCTTGATCTTGAAATTAAAAACAAACAAACAAACAAAACCCCCAAACACCAACTCTAAGCATTTGAACAAGAGGATAAAGTAACATATTTCCTTGGGAATTTTGCCCTGAAATCATTATCTCACCCTTTAATTATAATTCTTTTTTCTTTGTTATTTGGAAATGACCTTTAAGCCATTCTTAAATATAGCATGATATATCTCAATTACATTATTATTTATTTTTCAACTGTTTTTCTTTCCTTTGCCAAACCTAACCAGAAAAGTCAACGTGTTTTGTTTTCTTTTCTTTTTTACATTGAGATTTCTTTCTTTCTTTTTCTTTCTTTCTTTCTTTCTTTCTTTCTTTCTTTCTTTCTTTCTTTCTTTCTTTCTTTCTTTCTTTCTTTCTTTCTTTCTTTCTTTCTTCCTTCCTTCCTTCCTTCCTTCCTTCCTTCCTTCCTTCCTTCCTTCCTTCCTTTCTTTCTTTCTTTCTTTCTTTCTTTCTTTCTTTCTTTCTTTCTTTCTTTCTTTCTTTCTTTCTTTCTTTCTTTCTTTCTTTCTTTCTTTCTTTCTTTCTTTCTTTCTTTCTTTCTTTCTTTCTTCCTTCCTTCCTTTCTTTCTTTCTTTCTTTCTTTCTTTCTCTTTCTTTCTTTCTTTCTTTCTTTCTTTCTTTCTTTCTTTCTTTCTTTCTTTCTTTCTTTCTTTCTTTTCTTTCTTTCTTTCTTTCTTTCTTTCTTTCTTTCTTTCTTTCTTTCTTATTAAAGCTATTTAATTTTCAAAATACATGCATGGATAATTTTTCAACATTAATTCTTGCAAAACCCTGTGTTCCAACTTTCCCCCCCTTCTCTCCACCCCTCCCCTAGATAGCAATAATATCCAATTATATATTAATCCAATATATATTAAACATGATAAAATATATATTACATTGAGATTTCAAGCATTTTTGCTAATAGGTTTTACTAACTTTTTATATTTTTAATTTAACAAGTATTGAGTCAGCTTCTATATACTATGCACTGTGCTGGACACAGGAATTAAAAAGAGAAGTGAAACAAATCTGGCCTTTCTCAAGGAATTGACATTCAATTGGAGATGGAAAATATGACTTCACAAATAAGGAATTACAATTTTTTTTTGCATATTTACATTTATTATGTACTATTTATTACATGTTATATAATATTTATTATACATTATTATTTATTGCATATAAACATACACATATTCTGTACAAACAATACTAATGCAAACAAGATTAGAAGGGAAGTAACAAATTGGGAAAATATTTTTACAGTTAAAGGTTCTGATAAAGGTCTCATTTCCAAAATATATAGAGAACTGACCCTAATTTATAAGAAATCAAACCATTCTCCAATTGATAAATGGTCAAAGGATATGAACAGACAATTCTCAGATGATGAAATTGAAATTATATCCACTCATATGAAAGAGAGTTCCAAATCACTACTGATCAGAGAAATGCAAATTAAGACAACTCTGAGATACCACTACACACCTGTCAGATTGGCTAAGATGACAGGAACAAATAATGATGAATGTTGGAGGGGATGTGGGAAAACTAATACATTGTTGGTGGAGTTGTGAAAGAATCCAATCATTCTGGAGAGCAATTTGGAACTATGCCCAAAAAGTTATCAAACTGTGCATACCCTTTGATTCAGCATTGCTGCTATTGGGCTTATATCCCAAAGAAATACTGAGGAGGGGAAAGGGACCTGTATATGCCAAAATGTTTGTGGCAGCTCTTTTCGTAGTGGCTAGAAACTGGAAGATGAATGGATGTCCATCAGTTGGAGAATGGTTGGATAAATTATGGTATATGAAGGCTATGGAATATTATTGATCTGTAAGAAATGACCAGCAGGAGGAATACAGAGAGGCTTGGAGAGACTTAAATCAACTGATGCTGAGTGAAATGAATAGAACCAGAAGATCGCTGTACACTTCAATGTTGTATGAAGAGGTATTTTGATGGAAGTGGATATCTTCAACATAAAGAAGATCCAACTCACTTCCAGTTGATCAATGATGGACAGAAACAACTACACTCAGAGAAGGAACACTGGGAAGTGAATGTTAATTGTTAGCACTACTGTCTATCTACCCAGGTTACTTATACCTTCGGAATCTAATACTTAACGTGCAACAAGAAAATGGGATTTACACACATATATTGTATCTAGGTTATACTGTAACACATGTAAAATGCATGGGATTGCCTGTTATCTAGGGGAGGGAGTAGAGGGAGGGAGGGGATAATTTGGAAAAATGAATCAAGAGATAATGTTATAAAAAATTACTCATGCATATATACTGTCAAAAAATTATAATTATAAAATAAAAAAATAAATAAAAAGCAAAAAAAAAACCATACACATATAGCAATTCTTTGAGGAGGGCACTGACAACTGAGAACAGCCTTATATAGCACTTGAGCTGAGGGAGATTTCAAGAATTGGAGTGAAGGGCAGCATTTCAGACACAAAGAACTGTTTGAACTATTATATGGAGGTGGAGAAATGGAATGTAGATCAGGGTGGCCAGTCTACAGAACAGAGGAGACCAAAAAATGTGAAATAAGTAGTAGAACAGGGATTACTTTTTTCTTAAATATTTTTAATATTTTATTTTTTTCAATTACATGTAAAATAATTTTGAACATTAAAAAATTTGAATACAAATTCTCTCATCTTCTCCCAACTTCCCTTCACTGAGAAGGCAATCAATTTAATATAAATTATACATGTGCAACCATGGAAAATATATTTCCATATTAGCCATGATTCAAAAGAAAACACAGACTAAAACTACCAAACTTTACCAAATCAAAAAACCCAAACAAAGCCAACAACTTCCCCTCCACCAGAAAAATAAAGTTTCAAACAAAGTTAGCTTTGATTAGTGTTCAGACTCCATCAGTTTTTTCTTTGGAGGTAGATGGCATTTTTCATCATAAGTCCTTTGGAATTGTCTTGAATCTCTGTATTGCTGAAATAGCTAAATCATTCACAGTTGAGCCTTGTACAATATTGTTATTACAGTGTACAGTGATCTTCTGGTTCTGTTCAATTTGCATTTTTTATGGCACAATAGTATTCCATCATAATTATGTGCCACAAATTGCTCAGCCATTCCGCAATTTATGGGCATCTCTTCAATATCCAATTCTTTGCCACCGTGAAAAGAGACATAGTAAACATTTTCATACATAAATTTTGTACAGTTTTCTTTGAATTCCTTGGGATAGAGATCTAAGGGGTGGTATTGCTGGGTCAAAGAGTATGAATATGTTCATGGGCTTGAATGGGGAAAATTTTACATTTTTATTCTTATTAACCTCTTAACTAAAATGTAGCATTCCTTCAATTATGGATGTAGACAACAGACATAATTCTGAGTAGGGGTTCATGAATTTCACTAGTCTGTCAAAGGAGTTCACAAGAATGATGTAGAACTCTTGGGTTAAATAAAGATATTGAAGCCAGATTGTGAGTGGTACTGAATGCTGAATAGAGGAGTTTGTATTTTATTCTAGAATCTTAGGGATTCATGACACTTAGATTCCATTTTTTATGAGTTCTTTAGAATTATCTTGGATCATTGTATTCCTGAGAATAGCTAAGTCATTCACAGTTGATCATCATACAATATTACTGTTCTTTGGTTCTGATCACTTCACTTTGCATCAGTTCATGTAAGTCTTTCCAGGTTTTTCTGAAATCAATTGAACAAGGTTTAATACTCCTAGGTGCCCCAAAATATAAGAGAGTAAAGAATTACAGATAATGACTGTGAACCTGATTAGAAAGATAGAAATGGGGGCAGGTAGGTGGCGCAGTGCATAGAGCACCAGCCCTGATTCAGGAGGACCCGAGTTCAAATTTGGTCTCAGACACTTAACACTTCCTAGCTGTGTGACCCTAGGCAAGTCATTTAACCTCAGCCTCAAAAAAAAAAAAAAAAAAAAAAAAGAAAAAAAAGGAAAGATAGAAGTGACCAAAAAAGTTACTCTAGAAGACATTCCAGGACTCACCAGAATAATTACTCTGCAAAATAGGGGGGAAATGCATATAATTCCAAGGAAGAATTTGAAGTATAATTCATGGAGGTACATTCTCATCAAACTACAACAATAAAATAAAATAAAAATATTTCAAATAACTAACCAGCAAAAGGAAACCAAAATGGTTCTCTATCTCCTTTTGAATCAAGGATAAACTTCTCTTGTTTGGCATTTTAAAGCGCTTCACAACCTAGAGCCAGCTTACTTTTCCTGCTCTATTAAATAAATATTAATCCTTTTCATGCATTCCATCATCCAAACTGGCTTTTTTTTTAGATTGTTGCAATACAGTATTCCATTTCCTGTGCTCAGCCTGCCATCCATACAGATTCATTCCTCCTTACCAGACTTCTTAGAATTCCTACTGCTCTTGAAAGTTTAGCTCAAGCTGCACTTCCTATGCTGGTATGGCTTTCTTGATTCATTGCCAAGTTCAAATCTAATCTCAGATATTTACAAGCTGTGTAACCCTGGCAAATCACTTAATCTCAGTTTACCTCAGCTATTATATGCCAGGTCCTATGGATAAAAAGACAAAATGAAATAGTACCTGTTCTCAAGCTACATTTATTAAGCACCTGCACTATGCTGAGCACTTTACATATCTCATTTGATCCTCACAACAACCAAAGGAGATGAGTGCTATTATTTATTCTCATTTTACAGTTGAGGAAACTGAGGCAGTTTGAGATTAAGTGACTTGTCTAGGCCACAGAATCTTTAAGTGTCTGCAGCTGGATTTGAACTTGTTCTGTTGACAAACTAGAACCTAGCATTCTGTCCACTATATTGCCTAGCTCTCCAAAAGATCCCCATTTTCAGAGAGTTCCTAATGTGATAGGGAGAATAGTCATGTAGTCTCAGTACACAGTTCAGAAAAGGAATAGTGTGCATGCTGAATTCTTCAACACTGAGTAAATATGGAATACAAATGTCAACAGAGACAGATGAAGTGAATTGTGGAAGCCTTCCTGGAAAAGAGAGTGTTATATATTGTATTACCTAGGGGAGGAGGTGGGAGGAAGAGAGGGAAAATTTGAAACATAAGGTTTTGCAAGGATGAATGCTGAAAATAAAAAGCTTTAATTAAAGAAATAAAAGTACTGAAAATACAAAAATAATGCCAAAAAAAGAAAAGAGACTTAGAAATACACTTTTGACACTGAAAATCAGATCTGGAGGGAAATTTAGTAAAGAAGAATCTTAAGGAATCATCTTAATGTTTCTGGCCAGAAGTGGGCCCTGAGCACAGAAGGGAGAGAAGCATTATACTTGTTAGCTTGACCCAGCCCCTCCCTTCAGAGAACAGTGATCTATTTCCTTTTGGTTATAATCTTTCTGATATGCTCACTATATGTTTCCCCCTAAATATGTATGAGCATACCTCTCCTTCCCTAATCATATATCTCATGTTCAAAAATGGCAGAAAACTCTTCTTACAGATTGTGTTGTTTAATATTCAGTTAACCTATTAAAAGCAGGTGCAATGATAATTTGGTCAAGTCAGGTCATTGACTGCAACTAATTTGGGCAGAATCAGCTATTATCTTAAATTTGTGGTTTTCTCAAAACTCAAAAAAAAAAAAGACTTTCTGTTTGGCTGAGAACACTTTTGCCTTCCTAGCTCCCCAATTCTTTGTTTGCTCAAGGCTTCTGAGAGATTGAAACTTAATTGTTCTGTGGAAATGTAACCTTCCTTAATTTCTCACATTCTGAAAACCCATTGGTCAGGGATACTTACAGGTGGTATCTTATCTTCCCTTGAAGCTTGCAACATTCTGTGGAAATCTAACTTTTCAGCATTTCTCACAAGTGCTCACAATCACAAGAAAAGAAAAGTGATTTTTTTTTCTTATTTCCTTCCCCAGAGAGGAAGCTCAATGCCCTTGTGACCATCACGACCAAGACTTTTCTTCGACCCCACAAGCTTCGGAAATTGCTCTGGAGCATCCGAAAACATTACCCAGATTTGACTGTGATTGTGGCGGATGACAGTGAGAGTCCAGAGAGTATTGATGACCCTTATGTGGAACATTACATCATGCCCTTTGCGAAGGTAGGTTTTTGAAGCTCCCCCCAGCCCACCGTGGATAAGGGGAGGATCCAGGAGCTTCTGTGGTGAGGGGTGTGTGGACCCCCGGGGTGAAGGATGGTTAATGCTGCTTCTTAAAAGGAAACTGATGCTTAGTGAAATAAGCAGAACCAGGAGAATACCATACATACTAACAGCAATATTGTGTCATGATCAACTTTGTTAGAATTAGCTTCCAATGTTTGCTGTGTCCCAAGTTTCAGGAATGGTAAATGAAGCCCAAAGAAATCCTCTGCCTTTTCTTGCCTATTTCAGTCATCTAAGTACTTTGTTGATATTCTTCATTTCTTAGTGACTCAGAACTCCATTCCCCAAGGACTTCAGTCCAGTAAGAGATGAAAAGTAGCACTTTAGCACTTAGATCCTTTATTTCTTCATTAAGTTTATATAAGAAGTTAATGTTTGCTCTCCCTCCCCAGCCTAAGATTGTATAAACTAATAGTGATCATTTCTGAGAATATAAACCACATTCTACATTTTTAATTCGTCATCTCTCTAATGGGAGAGAAAAGATAGATTTCATCATTAGTCCTCTAGGACAAGCTTAGAACAAGTAATCAGAAT